>NC_084621.1:65083874-65401374 GCF_033978795.1 Nerophis ophidion
GCAACAGGATATCAATTAAAAACATTTTTCTAATCAAATTATCGTTGTGGCTTTAGTATGCATAATACGTTATGTGTTTTTTTTAGCATAGTTTTTAACTCAAATTTCACACCGAGAAGGCCATGGTGCTGTTTAGTGTCTTCCATATTGACTTGTTTGTTGGGATCACCTGCACCTGTGTGACAGTATCACTGCATGAGCGTTCATTTGGTTACAATTTCTAATAAGAGGAATAAAAGTGATACATTTACCCTCAATCCTCAAGTCTGCGCTTGTGTGTGTTCCTCCAGAGGACATCTTCCCCTGCAAAGCTTGTGGAATCTGGTTTCGGAGCGAGAGGAATCTCCAGGCCCACCTGATGTACTACTGCAGCGGGCGGCAAAGGGAACCTGACACCATCGTCGAGGAGAACGACGGCGGGCCGCACCAGACCTCCAGCGTCTGCCCCTTCCCACAATGCACCAAGACCTTTTCAGGGGCCAGGGCCCTGGAGATGCACCTCAGCACGGCACACAGCGGTGAGTCATGTCTTAATTAGTTTGGTCGGTACCAGACGGCTACATTTAAGCCCTGTCCACACGGAACTACTTTAGCTGGGAACAGGCTCCGGAATGAGGAATGGCGATATCGTGTGGACGAGCAAAATGTTGTTGTTTTTTTAATAGACGCTCCCATATCAATGCCGTGTTCCAAGTTCGTCTGTAAAAGACAGTGAAAATCGGTGATTCCAAGAAAATTGGACTGAATAATTGTTTGCATTTATTCTCCATCCAACAAGCACAAGACCCGTGTGCTTAATAGCCAGGAGACTGTTGCTGTTATGAAGTTGTCCAATTTAAATCATTATTACACGACGCACGGGCATTTCTTTGATATTCGGAAGTGAGAACACAATGATTTGCAGTAAACAGTCAGAATAATCTTTGTTGGCCAAGTATGTTTAACAAAATGTTTTTCAACCACCGTGCCGCAGCACACCGTTGTGCCAATAGATATTGTCTGGTGTGCCGTGGGAAATGATGCAACTTCACCTAATTGGTGCCCCCAAAAATTTTTTTTGCAAATGCCATCCATTCATCTTCTTCCGCTTATCCGAGGTCGGGTCGCGGGGGCAACAGCCTTAGCAGGGAAACCCAGACTTCCCTCTCCCCAGCCACTTCGTCTAGCTCTTCCCGGGGGATCCCGAGGCGTTCCCAGGCCAGCCGGGAGACATAGTCTTCCCAACGTGTCCTGGGTCTTCCCCGTGGCCTCCTACCGGTTGGACGTGCCCTAAACACCTCCCTAGGGAGGCGTTCGGGTGGCATCCTGACCAGATGCCCGAACCACCTCATCTGGCTCCTCTCGATGTGAAGGAGCAGCGGCTTTACTTTGAGTTCCTCCCGGATGGCAGAGCTTCTCACCCTATCTCTAAGGGAGAGCCCCGCTTCGGCCGCTTGTACCCGTGATCTTATCCTTTCGGTCATGACCCAAAGCTCATGACCATAGGTGAGGATGGGAACGTAGATGGACCGGTAAATTGAGAGCTTTGCCTTCCGGCTAAGCTCCTTCTTCACCACAACGGATCGGTACAACGTCCGCATTACTGAAGACGCCGCACCGATCCGCCTGTCGATCTCACGATCCACTCTTCCCTCACCCGTGAACAAGACTCCTAGGTACTTGAACTCCTCCACTTGGGGCAGGGTCTCCTCCCCAACCCTGCAAATGAACAATTATAATCTGCAAATACTGTGCCGTTCCTTAGTGTCCGTGCTGTGTAGAACTCAGCTGTAGAACTGTGATCCCAATATGCAGATCACAATGTGCAGGTAAAAAAAGCTAGGTAACGCTTAAACCAAAAATGAACAAAAGGATAAGGCAATAAAGCATAGGGATGGCTATGTAAAATGACAGTAAAACTGAACTGGTTTCAAAGTAAGCAGAAACAGAATGCTGGACGACAGCAAAAACTTGCAGCGTGTGGAGCAGAGACGGACGGCGTCCACAAAGTACATCCGTGCATGACATGGCAATCAACAATTGCCCCACAAAGAAGAATAGCAACAACTTCAATAGCCTTGCTTGCTAACGCAAAGCAGGTGCGGGGAATAGCGCCCAAAGGAAGACATAAAACTGCTAAAGGAAAACACCAAAATAACAGCACATGACAAGAACTAAAGCACTACACACAGGAAAACACCAACAAACTCAAAATAAGGCACAAGGAGGACCTGGTGGAGTTTAATTTTTTTTACTTTTTCTGCTGGTGGTGTGCCTCAGGATTTTTAAATGGAAAAAAATGTGCCTTGTCTCAAAAAAGTTTGAAAAACATTGGTTTAACACACAATGATTCTGACTTAGAAATAAAGAAATACAACAACTATCAAGCTGCAAGTAAGAATCTTGTCACACACAACAACACAAATCCGTGTTTAGCTGCAGAGATAATAAAAGAATGCATGACTGAAGTGATGGACACAAACAAAAAAAGGAAATGAAAGCTAATATGAAGAGCCCCTTACACCATCAAATTCCAGAACAACAACAGTAAATATTTCAATATTATGGTATTATTGCTTGTTGCCTGACCTAAGAAAAGGACCACTTCGATTTTTTTCACCAAATTTTTCGGACTATAAAGCGCACTTAAAATCTTTTCATTTTCTCAAAAATGGACAGTGCGCCTTATAACCTGGTGCGCCTAATGTACGGAATAATTCTGGTTGCGCTTACTGATCTCGGAGCAATTTTATTTGGTACATGGTGTAATGATAAGTGTGACCAGTAGATCGCAGTCAAACATAAGAGATATGTGTAAACAACACCAACATTTTAAATGTTCCATTGAGAATATAGAACATTTCACACGGCGCTCCGAAACCTGTCAAAATGTTTTTAGTATTGTTTCGGTAAGCTATGAAGCTGTACCGCTTGATGGATTGTCGGCGCATTAAACATACAAGTATTATTCTGGTGTGTGTATAAAGACTGCAAAATTGCACCTATTAGCAGACATTATCTGGCATTTTGTTTCGCAATATTATGCAAAACCGACTTTTCTTACTTTCTGGTACCTGCTGATGTGTATTAGGGATCTGCTTAAGTCCTAAAAATGTGCGTGTGTCCGCAATTATAGTCCGTGTTGACACCCTAGTCATAAGCTTCTTCAATTTCTCTAACTTCTTATGTGGCATTCATCTTCCGATGTCGCCATTTCTAATATAAGTAGTGTAAAGTTCTTACTTATATCTGTCAGTAGACTAGCTATCAAAGCGCTAAAAACTGTAGTGGGTTAAATAATTCACCCAAGGAACTTTAGTTATTAAAGGGTTTTGGTCGAACAGTTTTTCATGGGACACATTTCCGGCGTTGTCATTGCACTAGTGAGCCACGAATGAGAAGATGCTGCTCTGTTATTGATTTAAGTAAAGTCTGAATGCCATTAAAACAGTTAGCTCCATATTTTGACACTTCTTCCACTCCCGTCCTTGCACGCTACACCGCTACAACAAAGATGACGGGGAGAAGACGCTGCCGAAGGTGAGCCACGTAAATAAGACCGCCCTCAAAACGGTGCATCCTGTATAGCCGCTCAGAAAACGTCTGGGAGATTATCTGTAAAACATAATTTTTTGCAACACTTTCACCAAAGAACTACCATTACATGTTATGTAGACCACAAGATAGTGTTTTAAATAATACGACCCCTTTAATGCGCTTATGTTTGTGCCCTGTGGTCCGAAGGAAACTGGGCTTTCAAGATTTGAGTAAACCTGGTGTAATGTGGGAAAAAGCTGAAACATGAATTTAAATAAGTTAACATAACACAAAGATTAGTCTCCACATGTTTTGAAGTAGTCATATTATGATTTGTTTCTACATTTAAAACACTTCCTTGTGGTCTACATAACATGTGATGCTTTTACTCTGCTCAACATGTTGCATAGATTATGTTTGACGAACCATCTTCAAGCTGCTTTCTGGCCGTCTCTTCAGGATGCGCCGTTTTGTGGGCGGGTCTTATTTACCTGCCTCCTCTTCAACCGCGTCTTTTTCATCGTCAGCCATGTTGTATTTTTAGTGCCACCATATGGAGTCTACTGACAGATATCAGCTAGAACTTTACGCTACTTTGTATTAGAAATGCCAATAGTGGAGGATGCATGTGCATGTACGAGCCGGTCTGCCCCACAACAGAGGAGAGAAAAAGAAGGAACTTGGTGACTACATCAATGGCGGACGCGTGCAAGGCATTATGGCTACTGTATTTCCTTGAATTGCCGCAGCGCATATAGTATGCGCCTGCCTTGAATTACTGCCGGGTCAAACTTGCTTCGCAAAATAATTAGCGCATGCTTAGTATTACCGTCTGGTCAAACTCGTGACGTCATGAGTGAAACTTCCCCTGTCATCATTTTCAAAATGGAGGCTAATTTAAATACAGATAATTTGTAAATGCATAAAGGGAAAAAGATTAAGAGCTATTCAGTAGGATTTAAGGTCCAAGCTTACATCACACTCAAATTTTTACTGCATGCATTTGGTAAGTGCCGGAGTGAGAAGGTTTTAAAATAATTAGCGCATGCTCACTTTTAGCGCATGCCTTTGGTAAGCGCAGGAGTGAGAAGAGGTTTTAAATTAATTAGCGCCCCGGCGGCAATTCAAGGAAATACGGTATATTTACATTATATATGGATAATCCTGGGACGTCACAAGTTGTACAAATTCCAAATGGACCATTTCAAAGATGTATGACGGAGGGCAAGATTGCTTAAAAAATATCCCCACCATGCCTGCAGGGTTTGATTCCTGCTCAGTGGCTTTGTGGTTAGAGTGTCCGCCCTGAGATCGGTAGGTCGTGAGTTCGAACCCCGGCCAAATCATACCAAATGGGACCCATTACCTCCCTCACTCAGCATCGAGGGTTGGAAGTGGGGGTTAAATCACCAAAATGATTCCCGAGCACTGCTCACTGCTCCCCTCACTTCCCAGGGGGTGGAACAAGGGGATGGCTCAAATGCAGAGGGTAATTTCACCACACCAAGCGTGTGTGTGTGTGTGTGACTATGAGTGGTACTTTAAATTTTAAGGACTCATGCAGATCTCAAAAGTTGGTTTTACATAAAACCTCCCTTTTAGTTCACACTGTCTGCTAAAAAGAATTCAATCGAGGGCCCCTGATCGAATCTGTTGTCATGGCAATGATGTTTTGAAGGAAATAATTCCAATGTCTGTTCCTGCTTACACCACCACTTGTGGTGAGGCATTTTATTACATCATTTTCACCCAATGATGTGTTCCTGGTAACAGGTTTTTAATCCGACAAAAGAAAGCAAACATTCCTGTGTGGTCAGGACCTGAAATGTGTTTTAACCTAGAGGAATAAAGTCGTCCTGCTGTCAGCGATAGACATCCTTTGACGAATACGACCCGAGCGTGCGGGCATATATCCTTGGCGTAACGCGTGGCTATTTGATGGTTGCAACAGTTAACTGTAAAGCAGAAGTGGGAGGCGAGATTCTCAGCTTGTCTCTTTTATCTCCTTCACAGGTGTCAAAATGGAAGAGAGCCTCCCTCCTGGCACCAGCTTGAAATGCACAATCTGTAACTACACGGCAGAGTCTCTTATTACATTCCAGCATCACATCATGTCTCACCTGTCACAGGCGGCCTTCAGATGCAATCACTGCCATATCAGCTTTCAGAGCCACAGGGAACTCTTACAGCATCAGGACTTACACGGACATGGCAGCAAACTTCACAGGGAAGGCGACGCCACCGAGCATTCCCCCCGGGGGTCCGAGGAAAGCCTCCAGCAGCAACAGCAGGCCGGCGCCGAGCTGGCCAACAGGAAGGACGCTCTGCTGGGAAGCCCCAAAGGAGTCCTCAGCAAGGAGACCGGCGCAGACGGAGAGGCGGACAAGGCTGAGAAGAAGCCCATGCTGTCGGCTCAGAAGGGAGACGCTCACCCGGGCAGCAAAGCCAGTTTCTCCTACACTCGGATCAAGTCGGAGCCCTCCAGCCCCCGTCTGGCTTCCTCCCCCGTGCAACACAACATGCCCACATTCCCAATGGGCCCCTTCTTGTCTCAGTTCGCCTTCTCCCAAGACATTTCCGTGGTCCCGCAGGCGTCGGAGATTCTAGCTAAAATGTCGGAGCTGGTCCACAGGCGGTTACGTCACGGGGGGAACAGCTACCCCCCGGTCATCTACAGCCCGCTCATGCCTAAAGGGGCCACCTGTTTTGAATGCAATATCACCTTCAGTAACCTGGACAACTATCTGGTCCACAAAAAGCACTACTGTAACAGCCGCTGGCAACACATGGCAAAGTCCCCCGACTTCTCGGCGCTGTCCGACAAGGTCCCCGAGGCGGTGAGTCCCAACGCGTCTGTGGGCATGTTGAGCGGATGCCACCCTGCCGAAGCCGACAGTCACCTCATGCAGTCGGCGTGTCTAAACTCCAGCGTGCTGGACATGATCAAAGGGCCCGAGAAGGATCTGTCGGGACAGGTGAAGAAGGTCCCAACACCCACGGGCACCGAGGAGAGGCTGAACGGGAAGCAGCTAGAGGGAAAGAGTCCTAGCACCGGTTTAGTCGAGAGCGACAACGACCCCAACAAGACCACATGCAACGCCTGCAACATCACCTTCAGCCGCCACGAGACCTACATGGTACACAAGCAGTACTACTGCGCCACTCGCCACGACCCACCCATGAAGCGCATGTCCTCCAACAAGGTGCCGTCCATGCAGAGGACCATGAGAACTCGGAAGCGCAGAAAGATGTACGAGATGTGTCTCCCCGAGCAGGACCACCAGAGGCCCCCCATGGGACAGCCGGGTTTCCTCGGGGTCCCTGGGATGAATCCTTGCACGTCACAGGAAGCCGTGGACGGCCTCGGAGACCGTTTTCACCCACGCTGTGACATCTTTCCGGGTATGGTACCCAAACACCTGGAGGCCTCTCTGACTGGCACGAAGCCGGTTTTGGCCCCCAAGTGCAACGCGGCGGAGCCCCAAGAGTTGGACACGCCCATCGATCTCAGCAAAAAGTGTTCGCCAGTCTCCGACAAGACATGTAGCTCCCCTAAAAGACTGTTGGACTACCACGAATGTGCCGTGTGCAAGATCAGTTTTAACAAAGTGGAGAACTATTTGGCGCACAAACAGAACTTTTGCCCGGCTACAGCCGCTGCCACTGCCGCCGCCGCCGCCGCTCTGAAGTCGCAAGCGCCTCATCAGCAGCAGGAGACTGTCAGTATGGACACAAATGTGTTTCCTGAGGTGAAGAGCGAAGGCAATAACACTGATGAGGCGTTCGATAAATGTGAAAAAAACCTCAACGGGAAGGCGCTGGTGCAGAATGGAGGCGTCTTCCCGCCCGGCCTCAAGCCTTTTGCCGAACCCCAGCTGATGCCGTCGAAAGATGACAACAAGAACATGTATCTGCCCCACTGCCTTTACCCTGGAGCAATAAAGAAGATGAAAGGTCCAGAGCAAATATCGCCGTACTTTGGGATAAAGCCATCCGATTACGTGGGCGGAGGGGCAGCGGTGCAGGGGGAGGCCGGCGAACAGGAGCAGGGGGTCAACGGAGGAGGAGGAGGAGGTGCAGCTGAGGCGGCACAAACCCAACAACCCGCTGCTAACGGCTGCCCCCATCCTGGCAAGGAGCCTCTACCACTCCTGCCCAAAAACCGAAGCATGGTCATCGTCAACGGCGGGCATAAGCCGGAAGAACGTTCCAGCTCGGCGCCGCAACAAGAGAACCAGCCTCAGCCGGACGGCCCGGCCCCTAACCCTTCACCCACGTGGACCCCGGAGAACCCCACCGACTCCAACGAGAACATGTCACCTTCCTCCAAGTCCCCGACCGAGGAGGCAACCCCCGCCGCCAACAAAGGGGTGAACGGTTCCGGAAGTAGCAAGTACTGTCGCCTGTGTGACATCCAGTTCAACAACCTGTCAAACTTTATCACTCATAAGAAGTTTTACTGTTCTTCACATGCTGCCGAGCATGTCAAATAAGAACAGCTCTTCCTCCCACCCCAACCTTTCGCTCCCATATTTAACCCCCTCCTTTGTTTTGGTACACTGTTTGTGTCTGGAATAGTGCATCATGCAGTGCTAAAAACTGCTTGTGGACAATCAAGAGAAGCTTCTCCTTTTCATCGTTTTAAGACTGAAACATGCAAAAAACCGTCGGTTCGACTATAAAAAGAGAAATGAATCAAGAATAATATTGGTGCCACTTTCACCTTAATTTATTTCACAATCAGTATTAATGAGTAGTGACTTTAATTTAAATTCAAATGAAATTTATATCAGAGTTGTTTGTAATGTTCCTGTATAGTCATTCTTGTGTAGCACACTTATTGTTTACATTGTAACGTAGGCTCAATGAAACAATAAAACAAAGAGATGCATTTTAGACACAAAAATAGCGACTGAGGCACTTGTGTATTCTTACTTGCTGTAACAAATTCACTATATGCCCTAAATGTCGCCCTTTCACATTTTGGCATATTCCCATGGCTTTGCATTCATATGTGGCTGTTTGTCCCCGTCTTTTTTCTTCAAACCGATGTTGGTGTTTTCATAAAGATGGCAGCAATCTTGTACAGTAGTCCTCTTTCTGTTTCATGATACACTTTGCTCTCCCTTTTGGAACATTTGCTCTCAATGCAATACTTTGTAAATGAGGGAACATTACTGAAAGCAGTATTATCAACTGGGGACTGTGCATATAAATATTTGTAACCCTTCTGGGTGCAAAAAAAAAAAAGACAAGAATTAGGTTTATTGCTGACGAACAAGGTGGGGCGGGGGGAGGTCAATGGGAATACTGATGATCATTCCAATGTCCTGAACATGTTTCTTAAAATGTTGTTGCTATGCATGTATATGGATGGAATTTAATTCCAAATCTGTTGGACATTTTTATTTTGATGTGGTGTCATAATTAAACTTAAATCCTCAGGATGAAATGTTGATGTCAGCTCTTTCTTTCACACCGGTGGAGCAAATTAAGGAAATGTGCAAATATGAGCACTCGGGATGCGTACTGACCAAATTTCGTCGATACTGATTTACATGAAATCAAAATGTACCCAAGTTTGGTACCTTTTGTTGCATGTAAAGTCACGTCAGGTTGCAGACCTTGGCCAGCAAACAGCCGTATTGATAGCAGACGGCATTTCGGCAATGTTGTAATTTCCCGTGCCAACAAAGCAAGCATGCCAGGTAGAAAGCACTCAAAAGTTAGGCTCCAGCTCGATGGTATTTTACATTGAAAATGCCGTTGATATGGTACTGATTAGCATTGGTGATTTTACAGCCATCTATTTTCTACCGCTTGTCCGTTTTGGGGTCGCGTGGGGTGCTGGAGCCTATCTCAGCTGCATTCGGGCAGAAGGCGGTTTACACCCTGGACAAGTCGCCACCTCGTCACAGGGCCAACACAGATAGACAACACCTAATGAAAACTAAAACAAAGATGGACAGTGGTTCCCACAGCTCAGGCATCTAATTGTGGTGGTGTGGTCTGGGGGCGGGGTGGGTGGGGCGGCTTCTGGCAGCGTAGTTGGAATATAATCACAACACTTTATGTACATATTTATATACATATTTATATAATATTTACATATTTAAATAATATGTAACTACAAGCTTCATTCACAGACAGAGTCCCATTGCTTTTATGAGAGGTCGAGCGAGTCAAAAGCCGAAAAAAAATAAAATATATATATATATATATATATATATATTTTTTTTTTTTTTTTTATTTGTGGCGGCCGTAATCCTTTCGTGGCGGGCCGCCACAAATAAATGAATGAGTGGGAAACCCTGGATGGATGTTACAATTAAACAGCCATTGTTTAGTAAGTACTAAACTTACAGTATAAACACGTTGAAGGGCTCAACAAAAACACTGGCACATTTAACTTAATGGCAAAAACTACTTCCTGACTACGGAAACTGGGACTGTACGGTATACTGGTACTAATAAAGTTCTGCGGTACAAATGAATCAAAAACTGCACGAGCTTGCCTCTGAATAACAATGGTACTTTTTTTTTTACGGACGTAAACAGGCGTACGTTAGGCAATGGACACTCACGGAGTACTTACAAGCAGAAACAGTGTGGAGACAGAAGAGGGAGAACGGCCTATTTTGGCTTAAAAACTAACGATAAAGGGAAAGTTATATCACTAAAACGCCCTCTTCAAAGGGTGTTTTAAAACACGGCAAGCTAGCTAGAGTCTAGGCAGTTTATTAGCTACTTCTAAATCACTAATCATTGCCTCCATTGCGACGAATAAAGTATGTTTCATCCTAGTATCATCCCTGCAGAACGAGGAATAGCTAAACGTGCTTAACTACACATCAAAGGAGGATACAGTAGTTAACCGCAAGCTAGCGCTCCTGAGTGTAAACAAATGCCATGGACTCCAAACTCGCATCGACTAGCGCGACAACAACATGTGTTAATGTAAATGTGAATAGAAGTGGAACAGCAACGTCTTTGCTTCAGCGAAAAAGAAGCAAATACTTATTAAAACGTTTTTCGAAGTATTTGCCATGTGTTTATTGGCGTAAAAAAATCATCACAAAGTAATATTAGGAAAAAATACCACAGAAGTAGTTTTAAATCTAAAATTTTGTTATCACTCGTCGCTAGTGGTAACTCACTCTCAGGAAAACACTGCCCCGAGTGTTTTGGCAGGGAATTGCATTTGAAGACTTCGACTATGCTGAAGTATAATGAAGACTTCCATGTAAACAACTCCACTCCTTAATGAAGCAAATAGTTTCATTCTTCAAATATGTGCAAATGATTGAATATAGAATCTGACTCAGTCTAACAAAACATGAATTCCACGTACGTTGCCTCTTGGTCATAACACTCCCCTCATATTAGGACACAGACTTTGGCCTTTCCAATGATAAGAAGACATTTTTGGCAGCAATAACAACCTCAAAAATGGGATTTTTCAAACAGCAAGCTGAATACCCTCCAGTCGTGTTCAATAAAGCTCCCAATAGAGCAAGAAAGTTAAAAAAAGTTTTGTAGATTAACTCTACATTATGCTGGAGGAAAAAAGTCAAAAGGATGACTTCAACCATTCTAGAACATTCCAACAAGGTGTCATTTATTTACTTGGCCATGTTTGTCTTGTCGCTGGTTGACGAGCGTCCTCAGGTGCTGGATGATGGCAGATGGCTTGGTGAAGATCATTCGACGGTCTACTCCTTTAATGTGAAGGTGATTGGCTGACGGGTAGGACTCCTCCAGAAACTTCTTTTGAAGCGTGGCTACCATCTGGTGCGAGGATTTATTCAAAGTACAACATTACTCTCGGCGTACCACAGCTAATAAAAGGTATGGTGCAAGGTGCGCAGGAAACATGCTCACCTGATTTAAGTGCTGTGGGATCTGCTGGTCGAAGGACTCCCCCGTGATCACGCTGACTGACGTCCTGCTGGAGAGGGGCTTGTATTTGGTGATGTCCCTTTAGAAACAAACACAAATGGTCTTTTCTCCTTCCTGCGAGATTACAAAACTCACCTTCCAGCGACGTTTACCTCACTTGTGCTGCGCTCTCATTGAGAAAGTAGTGCTCGTCCACGGCACTGCTCTGATGGGCGGGGTTACTGAGCAGGTATTTCTGGGGAAAACATCAACATAGAATCAGTGAGGGGTCTAGTTTCACTGGCGACCTGGACGAGACCCCTTTTTGTCTGTGCCCAACAGGTGCAAGTGTGCCTACTCAACAATTCCCCACAAAGATTAAAAGGGGTGCTGCACTTTTTTTGGGATGTTTGCTCATCATCCAAAATCCTTATGTGAAAAAACACTTTCCATTTTCTGTCCATTCAAAATAGTAAAAAAACTGCTCGTACGAGGCAGCTAACAATGCAGCGCAACCGTCACGTATTAACAGCACTTCACTTTTCCAACGTTTTGTTATGTTACAGCTAGGGTTGTACGGTATACCAGTTTTAGTATAGTACAGCAATACTAATGAATCATGTTCGGTACTATACCGCCTCTAAAAAGTACCGGTCCCCCAACCCCCGTCGTGACATTGCTGGTTTACGAGTAGAGGAGCATGTTCGGCAGCGCGCACTCACAGAGTACTTACAAGCAGACACAGTGTGTCAACAGAAAAGGGAGAACGGACACATTTTGGCTTAAAAACTAACGATAAAGGTGAAGTTATAACACTAAAACGCTTTCATGAAGAGATGCTTTAAGACATGGCTAGCTAGTTAGCAGCTAAAATCCATTCGCAGTCTGCATTATCTTAGCTTCTTCTAAATCACTAATCCTTGTCTCCATGGCGACAAATAAAGTAGGTTTCTTCCTTGTTAAGGAAAGAATGAATGGGGCCATGTATCGTGAGATTTTGAGCCAAAACCTCCCTCCATCAGTGAGAGCTTTGAATGGTTGACCAAATACTTATTTTCCACCATAATTTACAAATACATTCTTTAAAATTCCTACAATGTGAATTCCTGGATTGTTTTTTTCACATTCTGTCTCTCACAGTTGAAGTGTACCTATGATGAAAATTACAGACCTCTGTCATCATTTTAAGTGGGAGAACTTGCACAATTGGTGGCTGACTAAATACTTTTTTGCCCCACTGTATGTTTAATGTAGTAACGGGCACATCTACAATAACATTTAATATTTATTTATTTTTATCATTTTAAGCATATGGCGCATTAATTTCAAAAACATATCACTTGAAATTCCTTTGACAACAACACTTATTATTATTCACTGCAGACTTTATGAGAGCCAACACACATAATAGGACATCACTTACTGTATAATGTCTGCTTTCATTAGTATGCCGACTGTTCGGATGTTCGTATATTCCCATTTAGATGAATGACTCATAAACCTAGCGAAGAAAAAAGGGGGTGGAACCAAACAACTAATGTCTTTCTCGCCATTTCTGGGTCTAAATTGGATGCAAAGTTCACCAAATTGTCAGAATGTCTTCAACCTTCTACTATCCAAGTGAGAGGCATTACTTATGCTGGAATACATTTTCACGAGCTCCGAGCAGGAAAAGCCACTGAACAGCAGATAATGTCAACATAGCAGCAACAAGTTTGTTAGCTCTCTGTGACAATGTGCAGCTAAATAAGTGTGCCTGCGTTAGCGCTTATAATAACAATATTCACTAATACTTGGTAAATATTCAAGTCACAAAATATAAATCCGAGTATTGTTGGTGTTATATGGACAGTTATTTTGAGGGCTCTATGGTCAGAATAGAGGACATTAGATTAACTCCACTGTAAGCAGACTTTAATTTAAGTTAATTTACGAGTTAGAATGCATTACAAAAAAATACATCCGTCTTCTTGTCTCGCATAATATTTGTAAATGATAGGCAAAATTCCCCAAAAAGTGCAGTTCACCTTTAACCTAAAGAAACACATTTACCACTTTAAACCTGTTAAATCACAGGAAATGTCTAATCCTTCAGGGGAAAACTCTTCATTTTCACCACCAATGACTGACAACACACAGAAAAACAATTTTTTTCTGTTATTTTTCTGTCAGAGGTGCCACAACATCAATGCAGCTTGTACATTAGGCACAGCCTCCAGGATTTTGCGATGTCACAATCTCCCTAATTCTAATTCAAAGGTGTTGCTGCATGGACCTTACATTGACTGAGACTTGGGATGGTAATCTCTCATTGTCTCTTATTGGTTTGTTTTATCCACTGTTTGGCCATATTGTGAAGGAAGAGCATTATAATCAATCTGTTTTTTCTCCTCATCCTAGAGAATTCTGCCCATGTGGCCTATACAACTTCCTCTGAATAGACTATATCTGAAGCAAAACTCCAGTGCTAAAAATAAAACTGTGATACCTGAAATTACAATTTAAAGGCCTACTGAAACCCACTACTACCGACCACGCAGTCTGATAGTTTATATATCAATGATGAAATAGTGACATTGCAACACATGCCAATACGGCCTTTTTAGTTGACTAAATTATAATTTTAAATTTCCCTTGAGGTATCCTGTTGAAAACGTCGCGGAATGATGAGGCTTATGTTGACACGTGCTTGTGACGTTATTGGCTGGAGCGGACATTTTATCCCAGCACCACTCATGGCTAAAAGTCGTCTGCTTTAACCGCATAATTACACAGTATTTTGGACATCTGTGTTGCGGAATCTTTTGGAATTTGTTCAATTAATAATGGAGACTATAAAGAAGAATGCTGTTGGTGGAAAGCGGTGGATTGCAGCTGCCTTTAGCAACCAAAACACAGCCGGTGTTTCTTTGTTTGTTGTGAAGCTTTAATATGGAACAGAGCGGTCAAGCGAACATGTTTCTCTACCACATGTCAACTAGCAAGTTTTTGGATGAGAAAATTGTGATATTAAGTCGACTTGAGCGGAGTTTGCGTCCTCCTGCAGCAGCTGTCAAAAAGGCAGCTGTGACTTTCTTGGCTCCTCCATATGGCTTCCCTCAGAGACACTGGCGGTCACCGCAGCCCTCCAACTTTCAGGTATGACTTTATAATCTCACTAAAACACTAATAACACAATAAGCAGATAAGGGATTTTTCCAGAATTATCCTAGTAAATTTGTCTAATAACATCTGATTTGCTCCCACTGCCGTGGCCTTTTTTTCTTTAGTGCTTCACTCTAACTTTCCTCATCCACAAATCTTTCATCCTCGCTCAAATTAATGGGGAAATCATCGTTTTCTCAGTCCGAATCGCTCTTGCTGCTGGTGGCTATGATTATAAACAATGTGAGGTTGTGAGTAGCCCTTCAACCCGTGACGTCACGCGCACATCGTCTGCTACTTCCGGTACAGGCAAGGCTTTTTTATTAGCGACCTAAAGTTGCGAACTTTATCCTCAATGTTCTCTACTAAATCCTTTCAGCAAAATTATGGCAATATCACGAAATGATCAAGTATGAGAAATAGAATGGACCTGCCATCCCCATTTAAATAAAAAAATCTAATTTCAGTAGGCCTTTAATACAATACTGTTTAGCACAAGCTACCAGAACATTAGTTAGACTTATAAATTCACATAATTATGCAATTAGATCTGGCGATGATAAAAAAAGCGGCACTTATGGACCTTGCCCTTCAGGAATGAACCCCGTGCTTTACCAAGTTTGGCGAGCTCATAACCTTCACTAGCTCGTCGACAAAACCTTTTCCCCGTCCTTGGAAAATTCAAGCACAATAATGTCCTTATCTCCTTGGCAACAACTGTATGACTTGAAATACAGTGAAATGTGTCCCTCATCGCGACTGCCATCAAATCGTGGGAGGATGGCTGGCAGCAGTGAACAAGAAGACCAAACAGACCATCGCCAACGTAAAAGAAAAAAAACACAGAACGGATGTTAGACTGTTAGAAATGTAACCGTACTAAGCAAAAATGTAAATTGTTGATTTAGGATACAATAAACATCTCCACAGACCAATCAAGATTTAATAAATGGGGTATATCAAAATGTTGCTTTTACAAAAGGTTATTGTTTAATTTTAAATTCCAAAAACTTATTTTTTGAACAACATATATTATTACAAACACTATTAATGGATTTAGGACCTGACGTAATCTATGTCTTCAATATTAACTACCAATGCCTTACAAACTGTACAAACTGTCATAAGCTGACTATAAAACATTAAGAATACCTCAGAGGACACTGCATTTGTGGCCAATGCTGTCTCCGGGAACACGTTCAATTTTAATTTCTTTAAAAATGACATCTGGTGTTGCTATCGTTCCAAATGCACATTTTCCGAGACAAAAGGCTCTGAATCATCCAGTGCTGAAGAGAAGCCATGATTATTCTTGCAACAGCACCACCCTATGGCAGACTGAGAACAATGAACAGATTGGAAATGCCTGAAAATCATATTCTTAGATGTTTTAAAGGACATGTTATAGGCAGAGGATTCCTAAATCTATGGTGTTTGGTTTCATATTCATTCCCCAAACACGTCTCAATCTATTTCCAGTCTTTTCTTCTGGAGTTTGAAGAATCAATATCATGTCCCGTGGGGACCGCTCTTATGTGGTTTGTGTCGAAGAGTGTGTTCAAGTGTGTGCGTTAGCCTGACCTGCCGCTGGATGATCTCCTCTGAGACATTTTCTTTGATAGTTGGTTCAATGGCGCCAAGGATAATCAGCAGGCGGCTCAGCCCGGAAGCAGCAGAAAACTGCTTGGCTTGAAGGGATGGCAGAAGCTTACCATACCTGAAAAAAATATTTACATGAGTCTTACAAAAGATAGCAAAATTGGATTATTTAAAACAGTAGAATTGAGTGGGTGGTTACTTAAAACACAATAGAGGTATATTTAAAATGTCTTCAGTATGGTACAAGGGTTGGTATCAAATGGGTGCCAAATGGTTTCTTTTAAATTTGTGCCAGTTAGGAATGTAATGATACAAAAGTTTCATATCACGGTAATTCCGATGAAAATTATGACTGTTTTGTTGAATTTGCTCAAAAGGTATTTATACAGACATTGAAATATTTAAACTAAGTTTTATTTTCAAAACGTTAATGTGTCTTGTACTCATATTAGCATTTAAGCGACTTGTAAGCTGCTTCTTTAGGAAATTAACTGTATTACTCGGATTTTTTCAAAGAGTAGAAATCAACCACGGTTTTACAATGATTAAAATTTTAAATTGTAACACTAACAGCCGGGAATTTTATCCCGGCCTATCATCTTACCAATAATTGTTAATCGGTGCCGGAATCGCTACTTAAAAAACAAGGAAAACCTTCCATTTTTGTCAAAGAACTTTGTATTTTTTAACAGATTTTTTAACATAACAATAATTTCAAATACTTCAATAATACAAATGCAATTAGTGATAAATGTAGCATTATGAAAAAAAAAAATACAATTATTCCAACAAAACCAGCAGCAATGGAGAAAAAAATGCCAGATTTTACAATACTTAAAGTGCATACATTCCACATAGTTTAAGCAGAAATACATAATTGATCACAATTTTGGCAATGCTAGACTATCATTTGCAATGTTAATACTTTATGCAAGAGTTGTGTGTTAATTGAGAAAAATAACATTTCTATAACGAACTGCTGGTGTTGTAATTTCAAAGTTCAGAATTTCGAGGACTGTAAACTAAAGTGACAATCTGTTAATTTTATTGTTTCACAGATGTATTTCCCTCTTTGTTAGTTTTCTCCTCAGATGGAATTACTTTTGGTGTTTAGGTTGAACTACGAGGCTATTAATGATGTCTTAAAAAGAGTAATATGATTTTCTATCTACATTTAAAACACTTCCTTGTGGTCAACATAATATGTAATGAGTTTTCTTTGGTCATAATTATGCATAGATTATGTTTTAGACCATCTTCATTCCGCTTTCTGACCGTCTTTTCAGGTTGCGCCGTTTCGTGGGTGGTCTTATTCACGTGCCTCCACTTCGACTGAGTCTTCTCACCGTCATCCATGTTAGGATAGGATATAACTTTATTGTCATTGCAACAAGTACGATAAAACTATGTTTTCAGCACAAACCTGTTCAAGATTAGACAAACAAACAGTGTACAGGGTTATAGAACAGGAACGCTGATGGGTTCCATATAGATATGTTAGAACTGTACACTACTTTGAATTAGAAATGGCAACAGCGGACCACACATGTGCATGTACATGTACAGGCCAGTCTGCCCCACAACAAGAGGATAGAGAAAAAGAAGTAACTAAAAAAAGCAGACTTATGCAAAGCTCTTCGTGCAAAACTTTACTATATATGGAGATAGCCGCTGACGTCACCAATTGGAAAAACGTCACAAATTGGGCAAATTCCCAACAGCTCTTTAATAGGAAGCATAAAATAAGGCAAAATTGTTTTATAAATATCTCCACAATGCCTCCATGGTGTGATTTTAAATTTAAGGGACTTTTGCAGATCCAAAAACAGGTACCAAAAGGTAGGACTAGTAGGTTTTGTATGCATGATACGTCCTTTTAAAGCATGATGGGTGCGGCAGAAGGTTCGTTCCTCAGATTGCCGTGCACAATTTAGTTACCTAACCTCCTTGTATAGATCGATCTTACATTGGATTCTGTTTGCCTCCACTAATTTCTTCAGTTTAGTCATCATAATCCATGTACTATTCCTTCCTACTTAGCCTGCCTTTTTATAGTTTCTGTCCTTGCTACCGTAACTGGTTTATTTGTGTACTTTATTTTTTAAGTGTGTTGTGTTATCCTGATCATAGATATGCCCATTAATCCCTTTTAAATGTTTTTTGGGGGAAAATGTCTGTTAGTTCCTCATTCCAAGTAACAAAAATAAAAAACAGGATCAGGTGTTTTGCATTTTCAGATAAATTGGTAACTGCATCTTTAAAATTTGACTATCCATGCAACATTTAGGGTTCCTTGTCTAGCAATAATTTTGCTGACATATTTGTCCACCTTTTATGAACAAGGTAGTCTTCATTTGTGCAAAGCAATTCCATGTTCTAGCTTTTAAAGTCTCTAAAAATGCCATACAAGTGTATTTTAGTCTAAAATGCAAAACTTTCTCAGTTGAAAAAAACATTTGACTGGGGAATGAGAAAACCTTTTTCTGGGTGATGAAAGAAGAAGAGCTCTGCAATTTTGTAACTCAGGAGACCTAATCGGTCTTAGCTCACTGGTGCTCTGAATTGGCTGGTCTCAGCCGGTGGAGCCTAGTCAATAGTGCCATGCGCTCTCTGCCGCCAGTGTCGTGCCAAGCAGCACAGCCTGCCCCTAAATGCTGCCAACACACCGTAGATCATCCACCAGGCAGCAGGGGACACTGGTCTCAGTCTTATTCCTGATCTGGGCCAGACTTTCCGTACTTTAGATCCAAGTAGTTTTTTTTCCAATTCCATGATGATTTAAAAAGTACAAAATAATAACGCTACTAAATGTCAGCTCGCTGTCTTAAAATGTCCCTAAATACTTAAGAAACTGGATTGATAGTGCCGTTAAAGCTGGGAATCTTTGGGCACCACACGATTAGATTAAATTCTGGGGGGTAACGATTAGATTCAGAATGGATTCTCAATTTATAATTAATACTTTTTTAATAACATTGGGTGGCAGTTATATGATTAACTACATGCCACCATTAAACCAAATAGGATAAAGTTCTATATAACTTAAAATAAAACTGTTTTTGTTTAATACAATTCAACCCAAACATATAATGAAGTGAAATACAAATAAGGCAACAAGTGAAGTATACCCCCACTTCTCTTTTTTTAAGTAAATCTGTACAGCAGATATGGGAATCTACATCAACAATATGATTTGACTGAATGGCTGAACAGGACAGATTAAAAAATAATAATTTAAAAAGTTGTAATTTTTTTTTTCTTTTTTAAATAAATTGATTTTTTTTCCATCTATTAAAACCTTTGCAAATAAGAATCGCGATTAATTCGAAAATCTATTTATTTGTTGTTTTTTTTACACCCCGTTGGTGAGCACTTCTACTTCAACAGTCATAACAAAAAGTTGTTGTTTTGCAGTGGCTCATTTCATTGTGAAAATCAGAGACCACCTCGCACTATCTCAGATTTCCTTTAAATATGCTCCTCTCTGGTGGAACCATCTTCGTGATTGAGTTTGGGCAGCAGACACCATCTCTCTATTCAAGAGTAAACCAAGACTTGTCTTTTTGATAGGACTGTCAAAAATAAGTTAACCCATGTGAGTAATCACTACAAATCATCGTGTTAATCATGTTTGTAGGCAGATTAATTACGCAATGGTTGCTGTACGGTCAATGATCAGGTCAAAGCATGTGTCAGTGCAAGGATGAGTGAAGAGATTTTGACTGGTGTGCTTGCTGGCAAATTTCACTTCAAATTACACCATGTCTGGACTTCAGATAAAAATATAACCAAGTTTTGATCAAATAAAGTAAAGCATTTAAAAAATATCTTCCTGTATGAAATTCTGACGGTAATATTGCACCGGGGTCCAACTATTAAAATGTTTTTTAAGATAGTTAAAATCATGCAAGCCAGTTTTGAATTTAGATTTAATATTAATCTGAATTAAAACAATTATTTGACAGCACAACGTTTTGCGAAAGCTTATAGTCAGAGATGTATCATTGAGAGGGATTGATTACGGATTTATAATACCAATGTTCTTGTTGCAAATAAGTAGTAGCGTATACATGTACACACCATCATACACACAAAAAAATCAGGTATAGATAATTAGTCATGGCAACTCATGGTACAGCAAAAACTTCCTAATATTCCAAGAATACAAACAGCACATCAAACATGTCAGCAATTGTAAATTTGAGTCTTTTACTGTGGAGAAAGTTTTTCAATCAGATTTCTGGAGACATTCCAATCTTTCTTGCCACAGTTTTTACCCTGTAGTCATTCTGGCAGTTCAATTTAGACCTGCCTCTAAATGGAGTGTAAAAGTGTTTGAGCGTTTTCCACCTATCCCCCTTTTCTCACCCCTTGATTCCAAAAATAACAAGGAAGAAAACCTATCAGCCACCAAGTTCAAATCGGGTCCAATCATTTTTGGGTCTGGCATTGAACCTTATTTCAAGGATTCTCCAGCCACCTGTCCAATTTCTTGCTCCCTCCCCCATTTTTAATTCTGCCCCGGAGTGAGGATTATGCGAAGCAAGGCATGCGTGTCAAAGGGAAATTTAGTGGGTAAAGACAGCCAAGATTGGCGGGATGAATTAAACAGATAACGTGAGAAGACGAAGTGGGGGAGCCATGTAGAGCAAAACGCCTTGCAGTTGTTGGTCATTTCAGATTGGCCCCCCCCCCCCCCCCCATTCCCCCCCAACACCCTACCCACCCAACAGGAGCAAGGAGGCAATATCTAAATTAATAAAGTGATGAAATGAGTTTGTGCCACGGACTTTCTGCTGTTTGACTTTCCAATCTGGATTAGTGCAGGCTGAATGGGCGCTCTGTTACTTTTGTTACAACTGCGCAATTCACTGTCGGAATTTGGCCCTGTAGCGATAAGCTTCCCTTCCTCCTCTTCCTCCTCATTACCATCTTATTTCATATGCAGGGCCTCTGTTACCTGAGAGCCTGTTCGCACACAAAACACGAACTATTACACGAGCTTCTGCCAACTCTTACAATGAGAAAAGAACATTTAAACATTGCCTATTACATGGGGATCAACTAACTATTATGCATAAGGAATATTAAAGTGATTATTGCAACGTGTTCTGGGAGGAGAAGCGAATCAGTGTTTCACTCAAGGACACTTAAAACACATGCACTCAATACCTACACTCGATAGGGAGTGGGCTCCTTACATTCTGTAGGAGCATAATGTAATGTATCAATAATTGGCCATTGTTGCAAAATTGAAAAAACAGAACATTTCTAGTCAGACTACTGTATGCATTATCAATTATTGCAGTTATAACGCAGAAAACACTAAAGGACATATGTAAAATAACATACATTTTTTTAAAAGGTATCTAAGATTGAGGTTAGTCTAAAATACATGCATTATCATGTAACTGTATGCATGTTTGACATAAATTAAAGCCATAAAACAAATTTTTAGACATTTTGTATATATTCTTAACCACTCATTTTAAAGTTGGTGTAATTCCTTAAATGAGCACAAGGTGTCCTTCTTGCACCACAACCAACTGGAGACTGAACCCTAGGTTCTGCATCAATATATAGATTTAAACCTGGGTAAACTATATCCATGTGCAGCAGTCCAGCTTCATTAGGAATTGGAACTGCAGCTGTTACACTTTTTGTAGTGCAAATAACAATTAATTGGCTTCCCTGACTCATCTATTAATCTCTGTATGAGGTGGAGGTACAAAATGAGTCTAGGATTCAGTTGAGTCAGGAAAATACATAGTAGTGACTCAACGGGGAGCCATTACAACATCCAACATAATTAAAAACATTCAAGGTTCAGGTACCTATGGTGTACCAACTGTACGCCTGTGAGGTGTCAGAATTTTTGACTTTACAAATACAGTATATGTGTTCAAGACAGCTGACTTTGGGCGAGAGTTTGCATAAACCCCAAAACTGATTGCCTTTCAATTGTAGGGCAGTGCTAAAACTATTAATAACTGCTCACGGTTTCTAGTATTCCACCATCCCTGATTGTTGACCATCCATCAGTCCATACCCACGTTATTGCAACCAATCTCAGACAACTATCCCTGTAGGGGTTTGAAGTAAGCTTGTGTCCCATGAAGGTATTGATCGCAGAGCACGAATGTCAGCTGTAACGGCAGAACTGTATCGGTCATCACTTCTTTACCAATGACAGCAGTTGGGGGGAAAAGTCCTTCAGAAACTACAAAATGCCTCTTGAGTTTCGTGTCTTTTCTGACTTATAATCGTAGTTACATTGTTGGATACTCACGTTAAACAATGTCAGAGAATCAAAAGTTTTGGATGCTTCAGTTGACATGGTGTTGCAGGCTGGATATATTGTGACCGCATGGTGGAAGCCCTTATATAGACATAAGTCAAGTTCCTCCCCCTCTGTTCAGGCCACGAGGAAACGCAAAAAAAGGTAAGATGAAAGTATTATTTTCATCTAATCATGGCAAGTGCATAATACCATTGACATGATACATACAGTGATGTAAATGCTGCTAAAAACATGTTTTTTAAGCACACTGAATCGATCGGGGGCGAGTGTGCAGGTGTGCATCACAACGGTCACTTTTTCCTTCGACAAAACTTCTCATTACTACACACTGCAGACCTCATGAGAGCCAACAAACTTAATAAAACGTCACTTATTGTACAATGTTTGCTGTCACTGGGATGACAACGCTAGGATAAAAGTATATTCCCAATTAGATGACGAATGACTCATAATTTTGCGAAGAAAAAAGGGTGTGGAACCAAGACTTTTTGAGTCATTCTCGCCGTTTCGGGGTCTAATTCGGAGGCCAGAGTTGACCAACTTGTCGGATTATGTCCAAACATTGTATTCTTCATATCAAACAGCATCAAAATACTGACATTGAAGAACAGCAGTTGGTTTAATGTCAAAAGCCAATCACAAAAGGCTCACTGTGAGGCAAAACACAATAAGGATACTGCATTTATAGGCTTGAGTGTGCAACACCGAGGCACACAGGAACATACACGCTCACAAAAGTCAGGTATTGATACATCCATAAAAGACAATGAGGCAAATGCATAGCAATTGCAAGAAGTTATAAAACCTGAAAAGGAAACTACCCTCAAACAAATGGTCTCAGTTAAAAGATAATAAAAGGATACACATAGAAATAAAAATCCAGAGAGAAAAAGTGGCTCAAATTATGGTCTCATGAGTTTCACTTTTCACAATAATGATGTTTTACAACAGCAGAAATATCCAATCAGCATTCATTCATTTTTAAGGACCATTTCATTTCAGGGAGCAATTCCCCATAGTGTCTACTCTCAGAGCAAATATATTCCCCGATGGGGTAATTTTATTTTTTTGTCCTCACACACTTGGCTAAGAGGAGGCACACATGCCTGCATGCTAAGTAATTTTTCCAAAAACAAAAATACAGCTATATCACTGTAATTCTTTTAACAGCTATTTACAATACACTTCAATTGCCTTTGTTTTATTTCAGCTGAACTATTGTCAAATGATGGCCTGTCATGAAAAGTCAGACAGCTTAACTACTCCAATTGTACAGACCAAACTACGATTGTCTTCAAATAGTCGAAGACTCGACAATTTGATTGGTAAGAGTCTGACTCAACAATCAACTTCACAGTCGAATCGTCTGATATCAATATCGGCTGCTTATGATGTGATGTCTCTCTAAAATTTGCAGCCGTGTTTTGGCCTCCCACATCCTTTATTATATGACATATATTCGTCTGCACACAACAATATTTTACTAACAGGGTTGGGAGGATGTTTGTACATTGGGGACGTGATTGAGGCTCGTCGGGACGCACTGTAAGACACGGAGCTAGTCGCGCCTCTGGCCAACCGAATCCTGCATTATATTGTTAATATATTGTATATTATCATATTTTAAATGTATTACATCTAATTAATAATATTACTAATATGTCTACAATGCTCCTACTTTAACCTCAGACGTATAGAATTGCATAATTTCCATTTTTTAAATGTCATTGCCCAAAACATAGATATATATTTATATGGAAGAATAAATACGTGAGAATAAACGCCCCTACTTGGCAAACACATATTGTGCCATTTGAAACCACAGAATGTTTAGACACTTTGGTACGAATATTATTGTCTCTGCTGATATATTAATCTACTTGCTATTTTCCTCTTCTTAACTCTGCTGTAACGCGGTTTACATTACTCTTCTGTTGAAATGTACAAAGCATTGTCTTCTCGCCCTCTTTCCTCAGTGTGTCCGCGCCCATCTAAACCATATAACAAATATGTTAAGAGAATGTTAGCTAACGGTTCACCCATGGTTATTTAAAACCCAAGTTAGAACCGTCTGTATTACTTTAACATACATAACTAATCGATATTTGGACTTTTGTCCACCGATTCAGAATCGTCCACATTGTAATCGTGATGCATCCGAGAATTTATCATTTTTTTCCACCTCTATTCACATAAGTGCTAAAGCAAATTAATGTAACGTTATACACTAATACATATGAACATCTGTTTATTTCTCTTAAGAAAAAGCCATACGTTCAACTGTTTGTCGACAATGGGCAAAATTTTACGAATCAGATTCGACTACGAAGATCCTTCTTTGAAAACAGCCCTACACTGAACACTATAGCATACAGATGTAATGCACATAGCTCTTAATGATTAGCAGCTGAAAAACATCCTTTGTTAATTCTAAGCCCTTTAAGAGACTTATAACTTTATATCCTCTCTGTGATTCAGCTACTCTGTACTTTTTTGGTTTAAGTAATGAAAAAAAAATGTTTTAAAAATGATGCCGCCTACTTTGCATAACTGAACACGACTCGTATGCATGTAAGTGTAATGAACAGTGTAGGAGAGGAATAGCATTGTGGGAGCGACAAACAGACCAGCTCTATACTCTCGGCAGGGTTTTTGAGGGTGCATTGGAGTTTGCCCAACCAGTCTTCTTGTGCTTTGTGGACTTGGAGAAGGCATTTGACCGTGTCCCTTGGGAAGTCCTGTGGGGAGTGCTCAGAGAGTATGGGGTATCGGACTGTCTTATTGTGGCAGTCCGCTCCCTGTACGATCAGTGCCAGAGCTTGGTCCGCATTTCCGGCAGTAAGTCGAACACATTTCCAGTGAGGGTTGGACTCCGCCAAGGCTGCCCTTTGTCACCGATTCTGTTCATAATTTTTATGGACAGAATTTCTAGGCGCAGTCAAGGCGTTGAGGGTTTCCGGTTTGGTGGCCGTGTGATCAGGTCTCTGCTTTTTGCAGATGATGTGGTCCTGATGGTTTCATCTGGCCAGGATCTTCGGCTCTCACTGGATCGGTTCGGAGCAGACTGTGAAGCGACCGGAATGAGAATCAGCACCTCCAAGTCCGAGTCCATGGTTCTCTCCCGGAAAAGGGTGGAGTACCATATCCGGGTTGGGGAGGAGACCCTGCCCCAAGTGGAGGAGTTCTAATACCTAGGAGTCTTGTTCACGAGTGGGGGAAGTGTGGATCGTGAGATCGACAGGCGGATCGGTGCGGCGTCTTCAGTAATGCGGACATTGTATCGATCCGTTGTGGTGAAGAAGGAGCTGAGCCGGAAGGCAAAGCTCTCAATTTACCGGTCGATCTACGTTCCCATCCTCACCTATGGTCATGAGCTTTGGGTCATGACCGAAAGGATAAGATCACGGGTACAAGTGGCCGAAATGAGTTTCCTCCGCCGGGTGGCGGGGCTCTCCCTTAGAGATAGGGTGAGAAGCTCTGTCATCCGAGAGGAACTCAAAGTTAAGCCTCTGCTCCTCCACATCGAGAGGAGCCAGATGAGGTGGTTCGGGCATCTGGTCAGGATGCCACCCGAACGCCTCCCTAGGGAGGTGTTTAGGGCACGTCCAACCGGTAGAAGGCCACGGGGAAGACCCAGGACACGTTGGGAAGACTACGTCTCCCGGCTGGCCTGGGAACACCTCGGGATCCCCTGAGAGGAGCTAGACGAAGTGGCTGGGGAGAGGGAAGTCTGGGCTTCCCTGCTTATGCTGCTGCCCCTGTGACCAGACCTCGGATAAGCGGAAGAAGATGGATGGATGGATGGAGCGACAAACAGTAATAAACATCAAAAGCGAAAATATTCTTATTTGAATTCAATTGAAATAAGCTAGTAACAAAAAGTCCCATAATAACGTGTTATAATAATGTGAAACAAAGTTGTAACAAAATGATTTGTGGCGGGCTGCCATAAATAAATTATTGTACAGTAAATGTTTAACTATCCACACTACCAAATACATTCAGCAGAGAACACACCAGAGCACTGAATGATCTATCCACTCTCTTGTCCTGAATGCAATTTGTCCAGACACACACAGGGGCTTGCACTAATCTCTGACGCTAGACCCACTGCTTTATTTCTCATCAAAAGGCATTATCTATGTCTGTGAGGAAATGAGACACATGCTGAGAAAATCCAAAATAAGAATAACGACCCCCATATAAGTCCACACGTATGTACACCCACGTGCAGAAGCAGCACTCAAATACCATTCCAGGGAGATGGTGGCGGTTCATTTTGTGGGATGTAACATACCTCGATTTGAGAGTGAGCCTCTGTTAATGAGCAAAGCTTAGATGTGTAAATCCTCGAGTTTTCCAAGAGCTGATTTGAGCCACCCAGAATCCTTCTCAGGTACAGGCCTGCTCCCTTTTACGTCTTCTTGCGTATGAAGCAGCGATGCAGTTTGTTTCAGGCGTTGCAGCCAGCTCACTGTGTCCGGGTGGGGTTAAGCAGGTCAAGGAGTATGTCCTCAGGTGGGTTTAAGGTGGGGCACTCGTGGAGTATGTGGTGTGCAGTCTGCTCAGTGTGGCCACATATGCAGGCTGCTGATTGCCGCAGCCCCCACAGTTCGTAACCGATTTAGAGTTACCCATTCTCTGCGAGGCAGGTTTTCACATTGTGTCAATGATCTGTAAGGGAATAGTGTAGATTGAGTGGGTTTCGGAGTCTCCTACTAGCCAGTTCTCCATCTGTCAAGGATATTGATGTTGGAGCCGCAAAGAGTTGCTGAATGGCAGGAGAAAGTGGGGGCGAGAGGGCAGGCTTTGATAGTCAAGTTGAGAGTTCTAAACAAGGTTGTGTAGGGGATGGTTCACGTCCAGCAAAGACTTGTTCACCAGTCTTCGTGAGCGAGTCATCATCTCTGCGAAGAGTCGCAGGTACAATGCAGGCTAACACTGGCAGGAAATCAGTTGGGGTGGGTCGTAGGCAGCCAGTGATCATTCTCAAGATGTCGTTGAGTCATGTGTCCAGTTTTTTAGTGCATAAACTTTGGCACCAAGCCGCAGCGGCATATTCTCTGGCACTGCAGACTAAAGCCATGGCACCAGTGCGAAGGGTGGAGGTATTGGCTCCCCAGGATGAGCCTGCCAGACGACAAAGAAAGTTGTTCCTAGAGAACACTTTAAATATTGAAGGTGTTTCCTAAAGATCAGTTGCCAATCTAATTTTATCCCAAGGTATGTTGGAGTAAGGTTATAGGGCAGAAGTGTCCCGTTAAGGTTGACTGTAAGCTGCCCTGAGCTTCCTTGTTGTTGAGGTGGAAAGCTGTAGGTCCAGCTCCAGGACTTGAGATAGGCCACTACCAGTGCTATGTCTGCCGAAAGCATAGCTTCTACTTTCAACCAGCATCTGTCAGAGTGAAGAAGAGTGAGGTTGTCGGCATATCAGTACTGCAGAGCTGTTGTGCATGGCAGGTCATTAATGTAACTATCAATCAATCAATCAATCAATCAATCAATCAATGTTTACTTATATAGCCCTAAATCACTAGTGTCTCAAAGGGCTGCACAAACCACAACACAAACCACTACGACATCCTTGGTAGGCCCACATAAGGGCAAGGAAAACTCACACCCAGTGGGACGTCGTCGACAATGACTATGAAAAGTTTGGAGAGGACGAAAGCAATGGATGTCGAGCGGGTCTAACATGATACTGTGAAAGTTCAATCCATAGTGGATCCAACACAGCAGCGAGAGTCCCGTTCACAGCGGAGCCAGCAGGAAACCATCCCAAGCGGAGGCGGAGCAGTAGCGCAGGGAGGTCCCAAACCGATACACAGGCAAGCGGTCCATCCTGGGTCCCGACTCTGGACGAGCGGTCCATCCTAGGTCCCAAATCTGGACAGCCAGTACGCCATCCGTGGCCATCGGATCGGACCGAACCCCCTCCACAAGGGAGAGTGGGACATAGGAGAAAAAGAAAAGAAACGGCAGATCAACTGGTCTAAAAAGGGAGTCTATTTAAAGGCTAGAGTATACAAATGAGTTTTCAGGTGAGACTTAAATGCTTCTACTGATATTATATATATATATATATATATATATATATATATATATATATATACATATATATATATATATATATATATATATATATATATATATATGATAAATATTAAATAACGTAAGGGCCAGTGCTGATCCTTGGGGGACTAAATTTCTTAGGTGTCGTGGGCGGATGGACTGTTCATCAAGTATGCAGTATGAAAATGCGATTTGCAAGGATGTCGGCGATAAATCGCACTAGGTTGCGATTAGGGGTGATCCTAAGGAGTTTCAGAAAAAATGCCCTGGTGCCACACTGTCGTAGGCTGCGCTTAGGTCCACTCTTTAGTTGGGTGATGACATTAGTGAGTTCTTTGGCTGAGAATGGTACTGATGTACGGCCATCTACTCCCAGTGTTTGCTGTAGGCTGGTTGTATCTTGCTTGCTGGATCTGGTGTGATGTTAGTTGGCATCCTTGAAGCAGCCGTTTGCAAATTAGCTGTGCAGCTGTGGCTGTCACTGGGCATTGAGAATGTTTTGAGCGTTTGCCTGTAAAGCAGTTAGTTAAAGGTCTTCAAAGCCTTCCTGCTGTAATGAGAGAAGTCACTTTTTCTCACCGTCTCCTCCCATCGTTCTCTATGTTTGTCTCGGCCAGGGGTACCCAAACTCTGGGGCCGCATTGGGTTAAAACAGTTTTATATATCTATATATATATATATATATATATATATACATGTATATCTAGGTCGTCCTCAGAGGAGCCTTCCATCGTTGCTTCCAGTCATCCCGATTCTCCATACATTTGGCCAGTTCCTTGGTACTCTGAGCTCTTGCATCCTTCTTGAGTACGTCCACGTATGTTTGTGTGGGACGTCCTCTTGACCGATGCCCATGTGTTGGTTCCCACAGCACCAATTTGCTGGCTGGCAGCTCCTGATGTGTTTGGCAGTGTCCTGCAAGTCTCATTCCCCTTACAGCAATCTTCTCGCTCACCCCTTCTATTCCCTTGTAGAGGATTCTGTTGGTTACGTGCGCACTCTTGTCGATGTTAAGCACTGCACGCAGCATCCTGGTGTAGCAACCATCCAGAGACTTCTCCAGGGTTGGTTTCAGGGTCCAGCATTCGCTGCCATAGAGGAGAAGATATATATATATATTTCTCGCACACTAATTGATTGAAAGAGCCCGCACTTGCCGCTGATGATGTCACGTTATCGATGGGAAAATGCATATTTAGACAATATGATTTGCCTTGGAGACTTGTAACTTGGGACTTCCTGCGGGCCGGATTTTGGACATTGGCGGGCTGTAGCTTGGGGACCTCTGGTCTAGGCAGTCCGTCAGAAGTGCTGCTTTGATGGGTGACTCCTCACCAGGTTCAGCTTGCAGGAAATGTTTGTAGTGTTCATCGCACTCCTCGTCCCATGTGGGAATGTAACAATGAGGAAACCTGCGTGGGATCTCTCTCATGGCTGCCTTAATGAGGAGTTTGCAGAGGGCTAAGTAGGCACCATCCAGGTTGAGAGTTGATGGTGTGGGAAGACCGTCGCTGCCTGAGTCAACAAAATTGGTGAACTGTTGCCAGTTAACCATGCGGAAATTCCACCTCTTCGCTGGTTTGGTAAACACTGGATCGATAGGGTTGTCTAGGGTTATCGATGACGGCCTGTGTTGTGATCCGTGAAAAGGAGGCAGGGTGATGCGGTGGGGCAATGGGCCATTCAGGTTTGAGAAAGTGAGGTCTGAGTTTGAGGTTGTGTTCCACCTGCCAGAGTGGAAGCTGTCTGGTTGTTTGGGATCACAGAGGACATGGACGCCAATTGCTGACGCCCATTCCTCGAGAGTGACATCATCTGGATTGGATGAGCTACATCACCAAGTAGTGCTGCGGTATTTAAAGTCACCGTCGTAAATGCAGGATGGGTCAAAAGCAGGGATGGAATATACCTGAAGCCGGGTCGTTGCGGGCTAATACACGTTATTGACAGTTACACCTTCAACTTCTGTGACTGCCCATTTCAGGCTGGAGTCTGGCGGGGACGATGCAATAGCTTTCCATTTAGCTGTGTTTTTTATTTTATTGTGGCAATCCCATGAATCTCATTCTTGGTGTGTGAAGCCAATGTGTATCACAGGATCTTTAGGCAAGAACTGTTGGTTAGATCGGTCTTTTGGGGGAAGATTGTGGTGATTTTGTGTCTCTGTAGTAAATGCTCAATTATGGAGGTTTTGGCCTTGGTAAGGCCCTCCACATTTAGCCGCAGCGTGGTGATGCCTTTCTGTATGGCATCAAACATTGCCTGCCCTGAAAATGGTAATTGTTCCAGGTTGACAACAGGCTGCATTCTCCAATTATATGTCGTCATTAGGGATGGTGTTCAAAGAAGAAAATAACCGATTCCATGGATTCGAATCCCTTTTTGAGAACCGGTTCCCGTTTTCGAAGCCACTATACTGTATTTTCCCGACCATAGGGCGCACCGTATTAAAAGTGGGCCGTGTCTGTTACGGGTGCTATTTCTGTATTTAACGCATAAATAAGGCGCAGGCATGGTTAACCATACACTAGCTTAAAACATGCGCTAGCATGCATGGACGCCGTTTTAAAAAGGCAGCAGGAGCAAAGCTAAGTTGGGTTGTACTTTATTGAAGTATTTATCTATGTACTCACATTATTTTTTTGATCAATCTTCATCCACAAATTCATCAAAAACCTCAAATTCTGTGTCCCAAATGAACAGCTGGGCAAGTTCTCCATTAAACACGCCATATTCCCTTTCGTCATTTTCAAAGTCAGTTTCGTTGCCGTGGGGCTTCCGGGAAAGATGCCGGCTTTTGCGAAAGCTCGAACAACAGTGCAAGCAGACACATTAGCTCAAGCATCCACGATCCATTCACAAATTGTGGCGTAACTGGCCCGACCGACGCTGCCTCCCAGTTTTTGTGAAGCTGTGTTCGTCTGTCATCCATCAAACCCATGGCGCTCACAACTTCACTTTGAACGTCCTGTTTACACCCATGTCCAGCGGTTGGAGTTCCTTCGTCATGCCTTAATGATGACTCCAGGTGGAAACTTTTCTTTCGGCAGCGTCTTCCCCTTGAAAATCACCATAGGTGGCAGTTTCTATCCATTAGCTTAGCAAGCTAGCACAACAGTAACAGCCGACTTCTCTTGCCCCGTTGAATCGATTCACTTTGGTGCTGGTCCCCTTCTTCTCCACAGTGTGCTTCACCGGGATATCGAAAGTGAGCAGCGCCTCGTCCATGTTGGTGATGTGTTTGTCTGCAATTTTTTTATTTACAACGCACATAGCAGCACTATATGCGCACTGGAGCATGCCTTTAGCGTCCTCTCACCTGAAAAATTAACCTTTTATCATCCGCATGCTGTCCTCAGTCGTGTCCGCCTTTCCTCATATAAACAGTGTGCAGGCAGAGCCACATAACATCTACGGCTTTTGGAACTCAGTGCACACACAACAACCTATCTGGATTCGATAAGGAATCGGTTCGATAAGAGGATTTGATAATGGCATCGACATCGATAATTTCTTAACAGATATCATCCCTAGTCGTCATCAACGATGTTAAAGGTTGCTGTTCCTGTTGACCTCTTCTGGGTGAGCCCTGGTAACTGATTCATCAGGCGAACGACAACAAGTAGAAACAGCAGCAGTGCTTTTACATAATGACAAACAACTGATAAAGACTTATCTGTTTAATAAACATACACCAAAATAAAGACCCCCATTGAGCTATGGAGAAAAAATCTGGTTGGTGCCAACAGAACAACCATATAGTGATGCTAAAGTCTGTATTGCATTTTTTGCATCATCTTATTGCTTGTACCGCTTCTGCTTCTATTTTTATTCCACCATGCAAATGGACAGCAATGATGGAATGTTTTAGAGGGAAAATATAAGTATTCGCTTCATTTCCTTCTTCCATTGCCTCTCTGCACAGTAATTGGATTGTGGCGGGACCGTCATGTACTATTCATGTAGATTAATGCATATTAATCAGAAGATAATTGGACACACACAGCATATAAATGGTGCTGCCCCACTTCTAGTCACGTATAAATAAGCTATTTGCAGGGATATTTATTTATCAGACTTGGGTCATGCATATACAACCTGCACACAAGAAATGAGGAACACAGTCGCTGGTGACGTAAATTATTGAGTCACGGCTTGGTTTGATTAGATTATTTGGACAAAGCATTTCTTGTCTGCAGATTCTCCTGAAATAATTCCAGAACATAATGTACCGGTAGTCAAAAAATACCATAAATATAACTAGTGAAAGCATGAGACAATAATTTATAGGACTGCAATACGAAACCAATACCCATGCATCCATCCATTTTCTACCGCTTCTCCCTTCTGGAGTCACGGGAGGTGCTGGAGCCTATCTCAGCTGCATTTGGGCGGAAGGCGGGTTACACCCTGCACAAGTCGCCACCTCATCACAGATACAACCAATACATTTAAGTCAATATGTTTAATGTTCAAAATACTGTATACTATGTATGTGATTGAAAAATAGTTACAATATGTGTGTATGTAATGATAAATTACAATATGAATGCATGTAAATGGACACATGATGGACAGATAATGCCTGATCTACTAAAGGTTCACAAAGTAGCATATAGTTATAACACAAGCGGCGTGGCTCAGATGGTACTGCAGCCAACCAAGAAACTTAAGGGTTCCTGGTTTAAATCCAGCTTCTGCCATCCTGGTCACTTCCGTTGTGTTCATGGGCACAACACTTCACCCATTTTTCTCCTAGTGCCACCCCACACTGGGTAGCTTAAATGTACATCATTGGTTTCTCATAGTAAAGCACTTTTAGTCACTCAAGAAAAAGCACTACACAAATATAATTTATAATTCACATATCTGTCAGAAGACTCATTAAGGCAGCACTAAAAACTGACGCAGTCGAAGTGGAGGCACGTCAATAAGACTGCCCACAAAACGGTGCATCCGCAAGTGACGGTCAGAAAGCGGTTTGCAAAAGGTCCGGAAAAACATAATCTGTGCACAATTATTACCAAGAACAACCATTACATATTATGTATACCACAGGGTGTTTTAAATTTAGAAAAATAAGCATATGACCCATTTAAATGAGCAAAATAGCCATCCATTTAGCTTGTACATGCAGAATCGTGTACATGCAAAATACATGCAGCTGATTATCAGAACGCCCACAACACTGGATGGAGAAAAACATGCATATGTAATCATTTAGCATCCGCAATGTGATTTGTCATGACTGAAACAGTTGGCGGCCCGTTTTTTGCGTCTATATTTAGCACGTTTGGAATGTATGTGCAACCTGCAACAGTCACCCACAAATGGCTGCGGTGTGGTCATTGTGAGTAGGAGATTGGTGCAATGATGGACATTGGAGAGAGAATCCTCCGTCTGTGTGCATGTCAACATATTCGGAATGTCAAAAATAAAAATATTAAACATATCGTCAGATAGAACTGCAGAATTACCTAACCAAGGGGCTGATTAAAACAAATTAAATGTATTTGTTTTGGCTTCTTTTCGTGTTTGTTTGTTTTTTTAATGGTGTTTATTTTTTTCTACAAAGGAGATACAGTATATTATTAATACATCTCCAACTGGGACAGGCGATATGGCCTAATATCTATATCACCATATATACTGCAGGCTCTTGCGATAACGATATATATAACAATATATTTGTTAGCATATAAATGACAATAGGACGATTTCAAAAGGGTTACAAAAGCTCTTAATTTGGCTGCTGAGGTATGCAGAAGCATTTAGTATAATTTCTGGTTGTATTATGTTTGTCAAAACCAATATTAATCTACTTGCAAAATAACTTTTGTCTGGTTATTTTCTGTTGTAACAAGGTTATATTGTATAAGCACTTTTGTTAAAATTAATTATTCAATTTTTGATTACAATTATAGTCAAACAAAAATGACGGTGTAACAATATCATAAAAATATTTAAATAATACATTTACTACTGGTTCTGACATCGATCTGACCACTGAAGTATTGACCATATACTGATCATTTAAATGGTATCGCTTACTGTCAATATTTGTATCAATCTGCCCACATTTGTTTGTGGAAGTAGTGTCAAAGTGCTTTACAAGTATAACCCATTTATTTATTTATTTATTAACATTAAAGAGCTCCAGCTTAGTGGTAAGAATATTCTCCTACGGTGTGTAGTGTATCATGGTAAACTATTCTTCATCCTTTGGGGATGACACTTGTAAGAAAATTACTCGTTTGGAGACCAAGATTGAAGACTTAGAAGTGGCTTTCTGCACTGTGGCGGGAAGTTGGCCGCTAGCGATGATGCTACACTGGGCTGAGACGCGGCGTTTGTTTACTTGTTGCTGTAAAATTTGTGAGACATAACTAGAATGTAACATCGACATGCATTGTCACGATATAACGATATTATTAAAAGCTTTATCGTTGGCTAAATGTATAACATTTGTATCGTGTATGGTCTATATTGTGCAACCCTGATCTCTAATACGAAAAACTTCTTGCACCATTCATTTTTTTCATTAAAACGCCTCCCAGGGTGTATTCGGCATGCTAAAAGTAGATTCTGTTGTCTACCTCGCGCACATATATAGTTCAGTTAACAGTTTAGTGCTGAATGTTCCACAACATAACAAAACACCACTGGTTGGAGCATATATTTAATTGGTTTTGATTGATTGATTGATTGATTGATTGATACTTTTATTAGTAGATTGCACAGTTCAGTACATATTCCGCACAATTGACCACTAAATGGTAACACCCGAATAAGTTTTTCAACTTGTTTAAGTCGGGGTCCACGTTAATCAATTCATGGTGTGCAGTAAACAAGTGTCTCTTGGTGACAGCTTGTATAATACACTCATAAACCTTATGTAAAAAGACTAGTCTGCACCATTTTTTCACTTATCATTTGCCCATGCAGACTTGGTTGATCGGCCACAACCCGCGCACAAATCGTAGATGCAATTTTGTAGTTTGCACGCGCTATTACAGTTTTTTTATTTGAGATCTTAGTAGATAAATGGGTTGTACTTGTATGGCGCTTTTCTACCTTCAAGGTACTCAAAGCGCTTTGACACTACTTCCACATTTACCCATTCACACACTGATGGAGGGAGCTGCCATGCAAGGCGCCAACCAGCACCCATCAGGAGCAAGGGTGAAGTGTCTTGCTCAGGACACAACGGACGTGACGAGGTTGGTACTAGGTGGGGATTGAACCAGTGACCCTCGGGTTGCACACGGCCACTTTTCCACTGCGCCACGCCATCCCATACAGGCCCATACAGTGGTATCTCATGTGTGCTAATTTGAATGTAAAAACCTTGCATTTACAGTATGTGTACGTACATAGATAGATTGTACAATTGGATTGTGAATTGGTCAGACACAGTATGTGCAATCCATGAAACAAATGTGATGTATCGCTGGGAAAATGAATTCTGCTGTGATAAGCTGCCAGCCTTGATCGCCTCTCTTTAGCCTTGCAATAAAGTAACATTCCAGTTTATAACAGGGAAAAAAAATGAAAAAATAATACTGCAACTGTAAATCTACCCTGATAGCATCCATCTCAAAAGTCATAGGTCAGCTTTGAGGGCGCAGAAGTACAAATCCTCTCAGGGACATATTTTGATTATGGGTATGGACAATAAATTATTAGTGGAAATGAAAGAGGGACTTACAGTATTTAAGACTGATGTATATAATGCAACAACTAAATGGGCTTATATTTTGTTGATCTATGCAATTTGTCTTATCATCTCACTATAACATTGCCAAACACAAAAAAGTTCAGTGGTCTCCACAACCTCCCTGTATGATTGTTGAGTAAGTAAATTATGAAAATGGATAGAAAGAAACTTTCCCATCAAAACTTTACCTGAAATAATTCTAACTTTTTGTCCGAAAATAAATATGTCTATTTTTGTCCCAAATTTTGAAATTATGCAGAAAGCTTGAGATCATATTATTTTTCTCTACATAATATTCTTTTAGCACTAACTACTGTATATATGACATATTTTGACTGATGGAACATTTTAAACAATGTTTTTCAACTTATTATTACAGTAAATGCATTGTTTAACTCTTAACTATTTGTATTAATTTAATTTAATTGACATATGGCGACATGTCCAGGGTGTACGCCGCCTTCCGCCCAAATGCAGCTGAGACAGCCCCAAAAGGGACAAGCGTTAGAAAATGGATGGATGGATGACCATTTACAGTGTTTTTGTGCATTGACGAATGAGTGACTTTGACTTACATGTAATTATCGTAAACATCATATTTGTAAACAACAATTCATCCCCTTGAAATAACCTTGCATAATTGACACTTCTAACAATGACTCACCCCCGCGCTTCGGGATATTAATACTAAAAGCCCCACCCACTTAAGATAATCATTGTGTAATGAGATAAACGCTGTGACATATCTGGCTTGCAGGATTAAAGCGGCGTTATTACACTTTATAACAGTCATATTTAACCACATCGCCACCCTCGCTCTCCACTCATCTGATACACACTGAACGACAGCTACCAGCAAATTACTTTCTTTTGTCTCCAGTTAATCAACTTAATGGTTCCCACTCAGAAAAGATAATCAGCTATTTTCACCAAAAAAGAGAAAAGTATGGAACTTGCATCAATAAAAGCTAACTCCCCTGCCGCTAATCTTATCTTTAATGATAGTATTTTTTTATTTTAGACTTTTCCTGTCACTTTATATCTCCTCCTTTCTTGCCTTTAGTACTGCTTATTGATCTGAACCTATCCTAATTTAACCCTTCTTCTTGTCTCAATCTTCACTTGAAATCTCTTTTTTTATCACAACATGTTTATGTGAAACGGTCAAACATACATTCCACATTGCATACCTAATAAACTCACCAATACTCCTTCCATTGCTCCTCTTCAAAAATGTCTTCTGGGATAGGATCAATCAACACCAGGTCTGTCACTTGCCTGATGAAGAGAGTACACATAATATAACACACACTTTGCGATGAGGTCAGATGTGTTGACTACTACCGTTTCACATAACCCTACCACGCCGTAATGATCACGTGCAACATTGCATCACTCAATGTGTCTTTCTCTTTGGAATCGCCTGTCCCTGTCCCCATAGACTGATGATGACAGCACATACACCCGATCCCTAGGTAATATTTCCATTTGGTAAGGTTTCATCTTACCACTACTTAATTTTCTCACTTGACGGCAGCGACACAGTCCCTGAGTAAACACTAAATCTTTCATTCCCTGTGCCTACTTCTTGTCACATTAATCACGGCATTGTCCCCTAGATGGTCGAGTTACAGAGGGAAGGGTCGGGGCGATGGGAATGAACACTGCCCCTATATATTTATGCATTGAAGGTCATTCTAGTGAAGTTTAATATTTTCTAAAACATATTAAAATAGGTATTAAAGGATAGTGTATTTGCTTTGGACTGAGCTTCATTGAATGCATTCATCAGGAATTCCAAAGCACTGCAGCCCAAGACCATAATGCTACCAACTGGGGCATGGGTGTCAAACTCTGGCCCGCGGGTCAAATTTGGCCCGCCGTGTATTTTCATTTGGCCCTTGAGGCAATATCAAATTAACATTAGAGCTGGCCCACCGGTATTATACAGCGACGGTGTCGCTGTAACACCGCATTCACCGCTAATACTCATACTTGCTAACCCCCCCGATTTTCCAAGGAGACTCCCAAATTTCAGTGCCTCTCATAAAAATCACAGGGGGCAACCATTCTCCCAAATTTCTCCCGATTCCCACCTGTACAATAATATTGGGGGCGTGCCTTAAAGGCACTGCCTCAAGCGTCTAAAACCTTTTGTCACGTCCGCTTTTCCTACGTATAAACAGCGTGCCGGCCTAGTCACATGATATTTGTGGCTTTTACACACAAACACATGCTAATGCAATGCAAGCTTGGTCAACAGCCATACAGGTCACACTGAGGGTGGCCATATAAACAACTTGAAGACTGTTACAAATATGCGCCACACTGTGAACCAACACTAAACGAGAATGACAAGCAAATTTCGGGAGAATATCCGCACTGTTACACAACATAAACACAACAGAATAAATACACAGAATCCCTTGCAGCACTACCTCTTCCTGGGCGCTATAATATAAAAATGTATTATTAGCCTGTGGGAAAAGTTTATTTTTGATATTTACCTGAGAAGGCTGCAAATAGAAAATAGGAATTCAATTTCTATTTAAATTTGATTTGATATGCCATTGCTATTTTTTGAATTATTAGTATTATTTGAAACTCAATTTTGCATGTCACTATAAAGTTATATAAGTCTCGCTTGTTCAATATTCAATGCAAAACTTGTTTGGGTCCCTACTAAAAGGTTTATTTGTTCAACCTTGGCCCGCGGCTTTGTTCAGTAAAACATTTTGGACCACTCTGTATTTGAGTTTGACACCTCTGAAGTAAGGGTTTACCGATCTGATATTGGTCCAGCAAAAAAAAAAAAAAACAAGTATCGTATTATTTTGGCTTGCATCAAAAATCTCCGATATACCGGAGCAACTGCAATACCGAACCCGATACAAGCAGTCCCGCAGCGCAATCTCGATGTAGTGAATGGATTTACAAAAGGTATACATGGTAGGCTATAAGCTACTCGGCGACAAACTATAAATACGTAATAAGTGTCTTTAATTGAACAATATTGCATTCTAAAAAAAATATTTTCAGTTTCATATCACTTAAAACGAAGGTAATTACAAAGTGGGCAGTAACACGTGTACGCATTCTTCCACTTACTGTCATTACGAGTTTAATTTAGTGGATTATTGTGGCGATTTGCTGTTGAGAAAGAACAATTACCAATGTAGGACTACGTAAGTCCATTCCAGACAGTTAATAATGACTAGGTTACTGTTTTTCATACCAACAATTGTTTCAGAAATTTCACTTGGTAAGCCTTTTCTAGCACTCCACACTACCGAATAATATAATACCAGCCAATACTCAAGGCCCCATTATTTGTATCTTAAAGGAAGCAAAAAAGTAGTATCGGGACACCTCTACTAGTACCAACACAATTTTGGCAAAACAATTACCTTGGTATTTACACGTTATCAGCTATTTAGACAAGCATGCGTTTTGAGTACCTTTTAAAGTCCCTTTTGCTACACAAAATGTACACTAACAACTCTGAAATATTTCCAAATGTACTTTTTGTCCTGTGAAAAAATACATACAGTAAAGTAATAAAAATGGTTGCTGACATGTGGAGGTATACTCACTTTAGTGAGATACTGTTGACTATCTTAGCTATTATTGGTACCTGTTTACCTGTATCTCATCTTTTTTTGTAAGGGGCGCTGGAAGCCGGCAGACCTGTCAGCGATCCTGTTCTGTCTCCCTTTAATGTTTGTCTGATCTTGAATGGGATTGTGTTGAAAATTTTAACTTTCCTGAAGGAACTCTCCTGACGGAATAAATAAAGTACTATCTAATCTAATATAATCTATTAAATGTGAACCGCTTAAAACCGGTTTTAATTGAATAATTCACAATAAACCAACTTGTGTAAATAAATAATTATTGTGTGAATGTACATTGTCTGAAACAAAATTCTTACAATATGCTTTGTGGCAATGTTTACCATCCATTTTTTTTTCCTACCACTTGTACCTCTTGGGTTCGCTGGGATGGCTGGAGCCTATCTCAGCTGCCTTCGGGCGAAAGGCGGGGTACACCCTGGACAAGTCACCACCTCGTCGAAAGGCCAACACAGATAGCCAACATTCACACAATAAGGACAATTTAGTGTTGCCAATCAACCTATCCCCAGGTGAATGTCTTTGGAAGTGGGAGGAACCCGGAATGTCCGGAAGGAACCCACACAGTCACAGGGAGAACATGCAAACTCCTCACAGAAAGACCCCGGGTCCAGGGATCAAACCCAAGATCATCTTATTATGAGGCACCAGCCAGTGCTAAGTAAATTATCCGTGTGGAATTTACTGAATGGGCTTCACGGTGGCAGAGGGGTCAGTGCATCTGCCTCACAATACGAAGGTCCTGCAGTCCTGGGTTCAAATCCAGGCTCGGGATCTTTCTGTGTGGAGTTTGCATGTTCTCCCCGTGAATGCGTGGGTTCCCTCCGGGTACTCCGGCTTCCTCCCACTTCCAAAGACATGCACCTGGGGATAGGTTGATTGGCAACACTAAATTGGCCCTAGTGTGTGAATGTTGTCTGTCTATCTGTGTTGGCCCTGCGATGAGGTGGCGACTTGTCCAGGGTGTACCCCGCCTTCCGCCCGATTGTAGCTGAGATAGGCGCCAGCGCCCCCCGCGACCCCGAAAGGGAATAAGCGGTAGAAAATGGATTGAAGGAATTTACTGAATCTCAAACAAAATTCTTACAATATGTTGTGTTGCAATGTTTGATTGCATGAAAACATTTGTGTAAATGAAATCAATATTCCTTTTTGAGACTTACACATCATGTATGTGACTGTAGAACCTGCTGTTGAGTGTGCCGATCTCAGAGCCAACCAGTATGATGGGCATGGCGATTTCAGCAGCCAGCAACAGACGGTGAAGATCGTCTACCATCCTTGAAGACAACACAACTCATATGTCTTGGGTCAGAAAAAAATAAAACCAGGCCACGTGCAAACTGGGCCAGGAGGTTGATTTATTAATTTAGACCAGTGGTCCCCAACCACCGATTGGTACCGGGCCGCACAAGAAATTAAAAATAAGTAAATAAATAAATAAAAATGTTTTAATTATTAAATCAACATAAAAAACACAATATATACATTATATATCAATATATATCAATACAGTCTGCAGGGATACAGTCCGTAAGCACACATGATTGTATTTCTTTATGAAAAAATTAAAAATAAATAAACCCCCCGCCCCCGGTCCGTGGGACAAATTTCCAAATGTTGACCGGTCCGCAGCTACAAAAAGGTTGGGGACCACTGATTTCGACCACATAATATAGAAACAAAAGATGATATAATTGCACTGCTTCATTTCTAATCTCTTTATCAACACTTGCAAGCGATTGTCAAGATGGAAAAGAGAACAATTTAACAACAATCATTGACTTGAATCTAAAATAAAATAATTCACTGGTTTTCAACTCTGCATACATCTCAGTAGTACCAAAATAATATTTCTGAAACCCTACAATACTATGCGAAGGAGCATCACTATTACATGAGATGCAGTTGCTCATCTCCGATAGCCCTGTGGTGTCCCACGTACGCTTCGCTAATCCATCAAACACGATGTGTCCCATTGAAAAGGAGACTCACAGGGTTAAGGTTAGGCAGCCATCAAAGCCCTTGAGATATTGCATCCAGGGAAATTGATTGCTTGCATCTAAAATGGGTTGCTGCATGTTTGCTGGGCCAAATGCCAAGGTAATCTAGACTCCTGACCGTTGTTTGGTGCTCATCCTTTGGAGATTTAAAGCACACCAAATGAGTTCTGATGTCAAAGACCGCTAGATTTACTGCATACTTCCAAACAGTATTACATGGAGCAAGGCAGAAAAAGATGTCACATTAGTCACTCCTGGCTGGCACAGTCAGAGCTTTAAGCTGGCTACTATTGTAATAGCATTATACCCAAATGAAAATGTTCTTCTCATACTGATTCACAACTAAATCATACAAAATAAATCAATTCATCAGTATTCAACTGAACTTATCAAAGTGTTATTTCATTACTTTATAACTGATGTAGGAAGCATCAGAAAACCCACTTTAGCTTGTAATTTTTTGGGGCTAAATGATAGTGACTTGCTAAAATGCTTCATAAGAAATGTGATGCTGATTATGCTATAAACTATACTACTTGTTGGAATTGCTTTAACGGGGTTTATGCCGATTTACAAAGAAGGGAATTTGCCTGAATGATTTACATTTGAATGCAGTTACATGTGCAACCTGGAGAAGAAAATATCTCTAGTAGTATATTCATATTATTACATTTTGGCTTACATACAATACATAGTAGTCCATCCATCCATCCGTCCATCCATCCATTTCCTACCGCTTATTCCCTTTTGGGGTCGCGAAAGGGCGCTGGCGCCTATCTCAGCTACAATTGGGCGGAAGGCGGGGTACACCCTGGACAAGTCGCCACCTCATCGCAGGGCCAACACAGATAGACAACATTCACACTCACATTCACACACTAGGGCCCATTTAGTGTTGCCAATCAACCTATCCCCAGGTGCATGTCTTTGGAAGTGGGAGGAAGCCAGAGTACCCGGAGGGAACCCACGCATTCACGGGGAGAACATGCAAACTCAGCACAGAAAGATCCCGAGCCTGGGATTGAACCCAGGACTGCAGGACCTTCGTATTGTGAGGCAGACGCACTAACCCCTCTGCCACCGTGAAGCCCTACCATTGCTTTTATTATTATTATTATTTTCCAAAGGGTCAGACGAAGACCGAATTGCACTAATCTGAAGACATTATTCCCATAAGAAATTATGTAAATCCAATTAGTCCATTCCAGCCACCTACAGATATTAACACAAATTAAATTTTCTAGGAAATATGGTTTTACTTGCAGAGAACAATGTAAATGACATTGGATAAATTAACATTAAACTAAGGTTGCAATGATTAATCCATTAATTTGATTAGAATAAAGCTTCAATTTATATTTTGTTACTTCAATTAATCATTTAATGATTGTTAAAATAATGTTTCTGAAACCCTACATTACTATAACGACTGACAAAATCAGGGGTGCAACTTTAAATACACAAACATTGTTTGCACATGGCCATTGCAGTAGAGTGCACATTAGTGGCGTGGTGTATGTGGCAACACACAGCAGAGAGTTTTTTAGGTTTTTTATTACACACATGTGAAGTGAAGTGAATTATATTTATATAGCGCTTTTCTCGAGTGACTCAAAGCGCTTTTTACATATAGTGAAACCCAATATGTAAGTTACATTTAAACCAGTGTGGGTGGCACTGGGAGCAGGTGGGTAATGTGTCTTGCCCAAGGACACAACGGCAGTGACTAGGATGGAGGAAGCGGGAATCGAACTTGCAACCCTCAAGTTGCTGGCACGGCCACTCTACCAACCGAGCTATGCCGCCCCACATGTAAAAAGTGTAATTTCAATATTAGAGATGTACATCTATTAGAAAAAAAATGAATAAAAGTTATGGAATTGAGGCAAAAAAAAATGTTTTATAACTCAATTAATCAAACGAATTGATAGTTTACTCGATTACTAAAACAATTGATAGCGATAGAACTACTATATAACATCAATTTTACCTTCATGGAAGACTAATGTTGGCGAAGACAGTGATGAGGGGAGAAGGAGGAGGGCAAGCAAGAGCCATGCAGATGCCAATTGTATACTTTGTTGCGAGTTGTTTCTTGAATTTAAGTGTTCTTACCTTTTTAATCAAAGTGCTGACACTTGCAATTTAATTTGGCCTCATGGTAGGTTATTTTGCCATTGTACTTAATGAAAACAAATACAGTATTTGAGTCACCACCATGTGCGATTTTTTTGTTTAGGCACTCATTTTCCACGGAATAAAAAATTGACAAGTTTGTTACGCGCAATGTTTGAAAGTGCGATAATCGAGACAGTTTATGAAAAAGTGAAGTGGAGTGAATTATATTTATATTGCGCTTTTCTCGAGTGACTCAAAGCGCTTTACATAGTGAAACCCAATATGTAAGTTACATTTAAACTAGTGTGGGTGGCACTAGGAGCAGGTGGGTAAAGTGTCTTGCCCAAGGACACAACGGCAGTGACTAGGATGGCGGAAGCGGGAATTGAACCTGCAACCCTCAAGTTGCTAGCACGGCCGCTCTACCAACCGAGCTATGCCCCCAAAGTTAACTGTGAACATTTTTGTAAAAAAACAAAAAAAACAATCATATTAAAGGTTGGGGCGTATAAAAGCAAGGTACCACGTTACTTCATTGTAGCAATTTCTGTATTGTACCAAATTCACATAGTGCATATTTCAAATGCTCACCGTCCAGTTGTGGATACACCCCAAACCTTCTCAGTTCCAGTAGTCTCATTCTGCATCAGACGCTTGCTAAACCCAAGTCCAATTCGGTCATAGGTACAAACCTGTACAGAGTACGGGAAAGAAAAAGTCTGATGACGGGGATGTGAAAGTCAACCAAGCAAGCCAGTGACCTAATTCACATAACATTTCAGACAAACAACATGGGGCAGGCTGTCAGCCCCGACTTTCCGCTGTGCTGAGTTATTTTGGAGCAAAGACGATGTGGCAGAGACACAGCAAGGACTGTCTATGTGCTCCGACACTTGCATTCAAACTGTCACAGAGTGGGGGCTGAACCCATGCTGCCTGCACGGAAGTCAGGCGAATTAACCATAAGATCCGCAACGACTCCAAAACCCTTTGTTTAAAGATAAAACAAATCTAAACAATATGTTTGTTTAATTTCTTCACCTTTGTTATTGTGGCAACACTCTCTTGGACATGAAACCAAATGTCTGACGACATTCCGGTTGGTGCGTCCAGTATTACTAAACACATAAGAGATGAGTTAGCCTGGCAATAAAACTCAGACCTTTAATATTGTACTTTAAAAACTCATGGCATTTACCAACTGGTTTTCCCTGCCCTTTGCACAAGAGATGCATCCTTTGACCTAAGCCAACATCGAAGATACGCCCATCTAGGTGAGATCAGAAAAACAAACAAATTTAATTTTTCCGAACCATGAACATTAATATGAAAGATAGTCTCAAAGTAAAAAGTGGACTGATCACCTTTTGGCAGCAGCATCTGTCCTTCTCTTTGCAGCGATGCATAGTTAAGGAATGGAGGGATGATGATGATTAGAAGCAAACATTTTCCAATGTTCAGGAGCACAGTGCTGTGAGAGAGTCCGCTTTTAACCTCAGTTTTGCCGTTTTGTCTCTCATCGGGTTCCTGTATTTTAGAACGAGTGGGAAAAACAGCTTCAGTGTTAAATTACACATTAAAACCCATTTAGAAAAAAAGTTCCGTTATTTTGCAAATATAAACAAATATTTTATTCATAAATGAGTATAAAGCCAGACAAAAATAGAATTATGCCATACAATAATTTGACTTCGGTAAACTGGTGATCAATCTGACAACCATTTAAAACTAAGACATCAGAACAGTATGAATTAGGTCTGCAAAGAAAAATGGTGTTAAATCGCTAAATTAGATTAAAAAAAGTTTTGATACATATTTAGTTTTTTCAATTAATTGTTTAATAAGTGTACAGTAACTAATAACATTTAATAAAATGCTGATAGTTAAATAAGATAATAAAATCTCAATGCATATTAAGTGTAATCTTGAAGGGAAAACAATGAAAAAACAAGATATTTTTTAAATGAAAACAGTTAAGACTATGAGACGATGGCGAAAATGAAATATGCTAATAACAGAAAATGTTATTACAGAAATAAAATTATTATTAATGATGGCCCTAAATGCCATCCATTTTCTACCGCTTATTCCCTTTTGGGGTTGTGGGGGGCGCTGGCGCCTATCTCAGCTACAATCGGGCGGAAGGCGGGGTACACCCTGGACAAGTCGCCACCTCATTACACGGCCAACACAAATAGACAACATTTACACTCACATTCACACACTAGGGCCAATTTAGTGTTGCCAATCAACCTATCCCCAGGTGCATGTCTTTGGAGGTGGGAGGAAGCCGGAGTACCCGGAGGGAACCCACGCATTCACGGGGAGAACATGCAAACTCCACACGGAAAGATCGCGAGCCTGGATTTGAACCCAGGACTGCAGGAACTTCGTATTGTGAGGCAGACGCACTAACCCCTTTGCCACCGTGAAGCCCGGCCCTAAATGCCTCAACTATAATTATACTATTAGAATTAGAATGCCATCCATCCATTTTCTACCGGTTATTCCCTTTCGGGGTCGCGGGGGGCGCTGGCGCCTATCTCAGCTACAATCGGGCGGAAGGCGGGGTACACCCTGGACAAGTCGCCACCTCATCGCAGGGCCAACACAGATAGACAGACAACATTCACACTCACATTCACACACTAGGGCCAATTTAGTGTTGCCAATCAACCTATCCCCAGGTGCATGTCTTTGGAAGTGGGAGGAAGCCGGAGTACCCGGAGGGAACCCACGCAGTCACGGGGAGAACATGCAAACTCCACACAGAAAGATCCCGAGCCTGGATTTGAACCCAGGACTGCAGGACCTTCGTATTGTGAGGCAGACTCACTAACCCCTCTCCCACCGTGAAGCCCTTATGATATAATTTAAATACTACAAATGATTGGTATTGCCTACAAACTAAACACATTTTTACCGCAGCAGGTACCTTTAGGGCAATGTAACATTTTGGAATAAATGTGTACCTCACATCACAATATAACATTGCAATTATTTTGCTTTGGTTTGGCCCAGTTCAGCATTGATGAAACTAGCCTTCCTGTCCAAAGTCCTCTGTGAATGTTGTCAAATTTCCCAGATCTTGTTCATTGACAGTTGGCTTACCAGTTTTGGTAGTATAAGAGGTACAATGTTGTATCTGTGAGAACATTTTTTTTAATGTATTTGACTGGTTTCAGTTCAGTTCAGTTCAGTTTCGCTTTATTTCGAACATGCATACGATACAATGTAACGCATCACAGAATTCCAGTTGTTGCATTACAGCACGTCCGAAAAGGAGTAGGAAGAAGCATCCATCCATCCATTTTCTACTGCTTGTCACTTTTGGAGAGGCTGTGTACCGGCAAGAGGAGGCTTGCGCGCCCGGCTCCTCCTTTCAACCCCCCCGTAAGGAGGGCTAGCCGGTGGCAGTAGCTGAAAGCAGACAGTAGCAGGCAGAAGCAGCATGCAACATGCAACTTGCGCTATGGCAGTGGTTCTCAACCTTTTGTCAGTGATGTACCCCCTGTGAACATTTTTTTAATTCAAGTACCCCCTAATCAGAGCAAAGCATTTTTGGTTGAAAAAAAGAGATAAAGAAGTCAAATACAGCACTATGTCATCAGTTTCTGATTTATCAAATTGTAAAACAGTGCAAAATATTGCTCTTTTTTTAGTGGTCTTTCTTGAACTATTTGGAAAAAAACTTGTTGAAATATAAACAAGTGATTCAATTATAAATAAAGATTTCTACACATGGAAGTAATAATCAACTTAAAGTGCCCTCTTTGGGGATTGTAATAGAGGTCCGTCTGGATTCATGAACTTCATTCTAAACATTTCTTCACAAATTTTTAACATCAATATTTATGGAACATGTCCACAAAAAATATAGTTGTCAATACTGAATATTGCATTGTTGCATTTCTTTTCACAGTTTATGAACTCACATTCATATTTTGTTGAACTATAATTCAATAAATACATTTATATAGGATTTTTGAATTGTTGCTATTTTTAGAATATTTAAAAAAAATATCACGTAACCCTTGGCATACCTTCAAGTACCCCCAGGGATACGCGTACCCCCATTTGAGAACCACTGCACTATGGTATGAAAAGGGGTAGGATTAAATAAGCTCTGCTTCTTCCTTCTCCTTTTCGGACGTGCTGTAATGCAACAACTGGAATTATGTGATGCATTGGGCGGCATAGCTCGGTTGGTAGAGTGGCTGTGCCAGCAACTTGAGAGTTGCAGGTTCGATTCCCGCTTGTACCATCCTAGTTACTGCCGTTGTGTCCTTGGGCAAGACACTTTACCCACCTGCTCCCAGTGCCACCCACACTGGTTTAAATGTAACTTAGATATTGGGTGTCACTATGTAAAGCGCTTTGAGTCACTTGAGAAAAAGCGCTATATAAATATAATTCACTAAATATAATTCACATTGCATTGTATCGTATGCATGTTCGAAATAAAGTAAACTGAACTGAACTGAAACAAGTCAAATACATACAAAAACATTTTCTCACAGGTCCAACATTGTACCTTTTATACTACCAAAACTGAACAATGAACAAGATTTGGGAAATTTGACAAAATTCACAGAGGACAGGGAGGCTAGTTTCATCAATGCTGAACTGAGCCATACTAAAGCCAAATAATTGCAATGTTATTATTCCAAAATTTTACAGTACCTTAAAGGTACCTGCTGTGTTAAAAATGTGTTTAGTTTATAGACAATACCTATTATTTGTCGTATTTTAATTATAAAATGCACCTGGGGATAGGTTGATTGGCAGCACTAAATTGGCCCTAGTGTGTGAATGTGAGTGTGAATGTTGTCTGTCTATCTGTGTTGGCCCTGCGATGAGCTGGCGACTTGTCCAGAGTGTACGCCGCCTTCCGCCCGAATGCAGCTGAGATAGGCACCAGCGCCCCCCGCAACCCCAAAGGGAATAAGAGGTAGAAAATGGATGGATGGATAATCTTTGTCTCAATAAAATAAAATAAAAACGTCTATATTTTGCCATCAATGCAAACTGATTGACGCTCAGTAAGCTAGCGACAATGTTTGAAGATTACAAGAATATAATGAATACTTATAAGACAGGGGCTTCACGGTGGAAGAGGGGTTAGTGCGCCTGCCTCAATATACAAAGGTCCTGAGTAGTCATGGTTCAATCCCGGGCTCGGGATCTTTCTGTGTGGAGTTTGCATGTCCTCCCCGTGAATGCGTGGGTTCCCTCCGGGTACTCCGGCTTCCTCCCACTTCCAAAGACATGCACCTGGGGATAGGTTGATTGGCAACACTAAATTGGCCCTAGTGTGTGAATGTGAGTGTGGATGTTGTCTGTCTATCTGTGTTGGCCCTGCCAGAAGGTGGCGACTTGTCCATGGTGTACTCCGCCTTCCGCCCGATTGTAGCTGAGATAGGCACCAGCGCCCCCCGCGACCCCAAAGGGAATAAGCGGTAGAAAATGGATGGATGGATGGATGGATTTGTAAGACAAATGAAGGGTTGTAATGCATAGTTGAAGCACTGTGGATATCTTCATACTTGTCAGACTAAACCAGGGGTCACCAACGCGGTGCCCGCGGGCACCAGGGAGCCCGTAAGAACCAAATGAGTCGCCCGCTGGCCTGTTCTAAAAATAGCTTAATTATAGCAGCACTTACCAGTGAGCAGCACTTACCAGTGAGCTGCCTCTATTTTTTAAATTGTATTTATCTACTAGCAAGCTCGTCTCGCTTTGCTCTGCATTTTCAATTCAAACAGAGACAAAACTCAAATAGAATTTTAAAATCCAAGAAAATATTTTAAAGACTTGGTCTTCACTTGTTTAAATAAATTCATTTATTTTTTTTACTTTGCTTCTTATATCTTTCAGAAAGACAATTTTAGAGGAAAAATACAACTGTAAAAATGATTTTAGGATTTTTAAACACATATACCTTTTTACCTTTTAAATTCCTTCCTCTTCTTTCTTGACAATTTAAATCAATGTTCAAAGTATTTTATTTTATCTTTTATTGTAAAGAATAATAAATACATTTTAATTTAATTCTTCATTTTAGCTTCTGTTTTTTTGATGAAAAATATTTGTGAAATATTTCTTCAAACTTATTATGATTAAAATTAAAAAATAATATTCTGGCAAATCTAGAAAATCTGTAGAATCAAATTTAAATCTTATTTCAACGTCTTTTGAATTTCTTTTAACATTTTTGTTCTGGAAAATCTAGAAGAAATAATGATTTGTCTTTGTTAGAAATATAGTTTGGTCCAATTTGTTATATATTCTAACGAAATGCAGATTGGATTTTAACCTATTTAAAACATGTCATCAAAATTCTAAAATTAATCTTAATCAGGAAAAATTACTAATGATGTTCCATAATTTTTTTTTTTTTTTTTTTTGCAAAAATGCGTTTGTTACGTCTCGCCTCGATTACTATAACGTATTATTTTCGGGTCACCCCGTGTCTAGTATTAAAAGATTACAATTAGTACAAAATGCGGCTGCTAGACTTTTGACACGAACAAGAAAGTTTGATCACATTACGCCTGTACTGGCTCACCTGCACTGGCTTCCTGTGCACTTAAGATGTGACTTTAAGGTTTTACTACTTACGTATAAAATACTACACGGTCTAGCTCCATCCTATCTTGCCGATTGTATTGCACCATATGTCCCGGCAAGAAATCTGCGTTCAAAGGACTCCGGCTTTAATAATGATTCCCAAAGCCCAAAAAAATCTGCGGGCCATGGAGCATTTTCCATTCGGGCTCCAGTACTCTGGACTGCCCTCCCGGTAACAGTTCGAGATGCCACCTCAGTAGAATCATTTAAGTCTCTCCTTAAAACTCCTTTGTATACTCCAGCTTTTAAATAGACTCCCTTTTTAGACCAGTTGATCTGCCATTTATTTTCTTTGTCTCCTATGTCCCACTCTCCCTTGACCGATGGCAATGGATGAATTACTGGCTGTCCAGAGTCAGGACCCAGGATGGACCGCTTTCCTGTGTATCGGCTGGGGACATCTCTGCACTGCTGATCCGCCTCCGCTTGGGATGGTTTCCTGCTGGCTCCGCTGTGGACGGGAATCGCGCTGCTGTGTTGGATCCGCTTTGGACTGGACTCTCGCGGCTGTTTTGGATCCACTATGGATTTAACTTTCCCAGTATCATGTTAGACCCGCTCGATATCCATTGCTTTCAGTCCCCTAGAGCAGTGGTTCTCAATCTTTTTTCAGTGATGTACCCACTGTGAACATTTTTTTCATTCAAGTACCCCCTAGTCAGAGCAAAGCATTTTTGGTTGAAAAAAAAGAGATAAAGAAGTAAAATACAGCACTATGTCATCAGTTTCTGATTTATTCAATTGTATAGCAGTGCAAAATATTGCTCATTTGTAGTGGTCTTTCTTGAACTATTTGGGAAAAAAAAGATATATAAAAATAACTAAAAACTTGTTGAAAAATAAACAAGTGATTCAATTATAAATAAAGATTTCTACACATAGAAGTAATCATCAACTTAAAGTGCCCTCTTTGGGGATTGTAATAGAGATCCATCTGGATTCATCAACTTCATTCAAATCATTTCTTCACAAAAAAACAGATCTTTAACATCAGTATTTATGGAACATGTCCAAAAAAAAATCTAGCTGTCAACACTGAATATTGCATTGTTGTATTTCTTTTCACATTTTATGAACTTACATTCATATTTTGTTGAAGTACTGTATTATTCTATAAATATATTTATAAAGGATTTTTGAATTGTAGCTATTTTTAGAATATTAAAAAAAAATCTCACGTACCCCGTGGCATACCTTCAAGTACCCCCAGGGGTACACGTACCCCCGTTTGAGAACCACTGCCCTAGAGGGGGGGGGATTGCCCACATATGTGAATTATATTTATATAGCGCTTTTCTCTAGTGACTCAAAGCGCTTTACATAGTGAAACCCAATATCTATGTTACATTTAAACCAGTGTGGGTGGCACTGGGAGCAGGTGGGTAAAGTGTCTTGCTCAAGGACACAACGGCAGTGACTAGGATGGCGGAAGCGGGAATCGAACCTGCAACCCTCAAGTTGCTGGCACAGCCACTCTACCAACCGAGCTATACCCACTATGTGGTCCTCTCCAAGGTTCTCATAGTCATCATTGTCACCGACGTCCCACTGGGTGTGAATTTTCCTTGCCCTTATGTGGGCTCTACCGAGGATGTCATAGTGGTTTGTGTTGTGGTTTTTGCAGCCCTTTGAGACACTAGTGATTTAGGGCTATACAGGTATGAATGAGGGAAAAACGGAAATTTTAGTTTTTGGTCCGGCCCTTACTGACTTGGGACCATTGCAAAATGATGTGCGTCCCAAAGTCACCAGCCTTGGCGTCACTATAGACAGCGATTTTAAACTAGACAAACAAGTCAATGGCGTTTTAAAAACGTGTTTTTATCACCTTCGTCTTTTAGTAAAGGTTAAACCGTTTTTATCTTTTAACCTTTTTGAACAAGTCGTGCATGCTTTTATTTCAAGTGGCCTGGACTACTGCAATGCACTTTATGCTGGCATTAGCCAAAAAGCTCTCTCCCGGTTGCAGTTAGTCCAGAACGCGGCAGCACGACTTTTAACAGGGGCCAGGAAACGCCAGCATATAACCCCAATTCTTCAGAGTTTGCACTGGCTCCCTGTTCATTTTAGAATTGAATTTAAAACATTGCTGTTTGTTTTTAAATCTTTACATGGACTGGCACCTCAATATATCTCGGACCTCATCCAAATTTACATTCCTGCGCGCGCTCTGAGGTCCGAGAGCCAGTTCCAGCTCGTGGTGCCCAAGACCAGACTTAAGACCAGGGGAGACAGGGCCTTCTCTGCGGTCGGCCCTAAGCTCTGGAACACTCTGCCGCTCCATGTTCAAACTGCTTCCACAGTGGAGTGTTTTAAGTCTCGTCTTAAGACCCACTTTTATTCTTTGGCTTTTAACACTACGTGAGTTGTGTGGTCCTCTGTGTTTTTTATACACTTTGATTTTTTTGTTTGTTTACTGTTTTAATTGATTTTACCTTTTAAAATAGTTTTTAATCATATTTGTTTTTAGATTGTTTTTATTGGTTTTATTTTCATTCATTTTTTGTTTTATTCAGTCATTGGTGGAGCATAATATTGTTTTTAACATGGCTGTGCAGCACTTTGGAAACTTTATTGTTGTTTAAATGTGCTATATAAATAAAGTGGATTGGATTGGATAAACATTGATTGATTGATTGATTGCTAGTTTTTCCCTTTATTTTTTTCAGTTGAATTTTAAAGAGTCGAAATTGAAGATAAATTATGTTTCAAAATTACATTTTCTTTTTTTTTTTCGTGTGTTCTCCTCTTTTAAACAATTCAATTGTTTTTTTTCATCATTTATGTTCTACAAAAAACCTTCCGTAAAAGGAAAAAAAATGTACGATGGAATGACGGACAAAAATACCCATTTTTATATGTCCATCCATCCATCCATCCATCTTCTTCCGCTTATCCGAGGTTGGGTCGCGGGGGCAACAGCCTAAGCAGGGAAACCCAGACTTCCCTCTCCCCAGCCACTTCGTCTAGCTCTTCCCGGGGGATCCCGAGGCGTTCCCAGGCCAGCCGGGAGACATAGTCTTCCCAACGTGTCCTGGGTCTTCCCCGTGGCCTCCTACCGGTTGGACGTGCCCTAAACACCTCCCTAGGGAGGCGTTCGGGTGGCATCCTGACCAGATGCCCGAACCACCTTATCTGGCTCCTCTCGATGTGAAGGAGCAGCGGCTTTACTTTGAGTTCCTCCCGGATGGCAGAGCTTCTCACCCTATCTCTAAGGGAGAGCCCCGCCACCCGGCGGAGGAAACTCATTTCGGCCGCTTGTACCCGTGATCTTATCCTTTCGGTCATGACCCAAAGCTCATGACCATAGGTGAGGATGGGAACGTAGATCGACCGGTAAATTGAGAGCTTTGCCTTCCGGCTCAGCTCCTTCTTCACCACAACGGATCGGTACAACGTCCGCATTACTGAAGACGCCGCACCGATCCGCCTGTCGATCTCACGATCCACTCCTCCCCCACTCGTGAACAAGACTCCTAGGTACTTGAACTCCTCCACTTGGGGCAGGGTCTCCTCTCCAACCCGGAGATGGCATTCCACCCTTTTTTTATATGTATATAGATTTATTTATTAAAGGTAAATTGAGCAAATTGGCTATTTCTGGCAATGTATTTAAGTGTGTATCAAACTGGTAGCCCTTCGCATTAATCAGTACCCAAGAAGTAGCTCCTGGTTTCAAAAAGGTTGGTGACTCCTGGACTAAACAATGTGTGATACATTACCTTCCCGGGTGCAGCAGCTTGAGCTTTGGGTTCTTTCTTCATGTTTAACGAACTCAAAAGATATAGAAGTCGCAAAAGATATAGAAGTGGAAATAAGAACTCTTCCAATGGCTTCGTCGCTACTCCCCTGACGGCGTGAATGTGAGTGAAAAGTATGTATCTATTGGTGTCCTGTCATTGACTAGAGACAAGTCCGGGACGTAGTCCGCCTTTTGGCCGAGACAGACTTCAGCTCCAAGCGACCGTGAACAAAAAAAAAGTGTAAAATGGATGAATGGACGGACTGCGGCATGGGGATTGTTGTTGACAGTCACTTCCTGGTTGATGTACGGAAGCCGATGAAAGTCGAACTTATCACGTAAAAGCTTTGCCAAATGTCAAAAGCCCACACCAATATATTTAATGTAAATATTCCTTACGTGCATAATCAGTGGATTGACTATGAAATTTCACAAATACGTATTTGTCAGCATGTTATTTAATAAGACTCAGAAAATGGGATATTGGCGTTCTGGCCTTTGGGAGTCGCTATTTTCCACAAACTAACGTGGAGACGCCAGCCCAGTCGTCACAGTTTAATAACCTTAACTTCAGTCGTCGTACACTTTTTTCATAATAAATGAACAACGAGTTACAGTAGATGTGGATATATTTTACCATGAACTGATTAACGTGGACCCCGACTTGAACAAGTTGAAAAACGTATTCGGGTGTTACCATTTAGTGGTCAATTGTACGGAATATGTACTGAACTGTGCAATCTACTAATAAAAGTATCAATCAATCATCCATCCATTTTCTACCGCTTATTCCCTTTCGGGGTCGCGGGGGGCGCTGGCGCCTATCTCCGCTGCAATCGGGCGGAAGGCAGCGTACACCCTGGACAAGTCGCCACTTCATCGCAGGGCCAACACAGATAGACAGACAACATTCACACACTAGGGCCAATTTAGTGTTGCCAATCAACCTATCCCCAGGTGCATGTCTTTGGGAGTGGGAGGAAGCCGGAGTACCCGGAGGGAACCCACGCATTCACGGGGAGAACATGCAAACTCCACACAGAAAGATCCCGAGCCTGGATTTGAACCCAGGACTACAGGAACTTGGCATTGTGAGGCAGACGCACTAACCCCTCTGCCACCGTGAAGCCCTTCAATCAATCAATCAATTAAAAAACACCATTTGACTTTGTTTTTATTGTCATTCAAATTTTAACTTTATAGTACAGATCAGAACAACATTATGTTGCATTAGCTCATGGGTGTCAAATTCTGGCCCGCGGGCCAAATTTGGCCCGCCATGTAATTTATTTTGGCCCTTGAGACAATATTAAATTAACATTAGAGCTGGAGTCCTGGGTTCAAATCCAGGCTCGGGATCTTTCTGTGTGGAGTTTGCATGTTCTCCCCGTGAATGCGTGGGTTCCCTCCGGGTACTCCGGCTTCCTCTCACCTCCAAAGACATGCACCTGGGGATAGGTTGATTGGCAACACTAAATTGGCCCTAGTGTGTGAATGTTGTCTGTCTATCTGTGTTGGCCCTGCGATGAGGTGGCGACTTGTCCAGGGTGTACCCCGACTTCCGCCCGATTGTAGCTGAGATATGCCCCAGCGCCCCCCGCGACCCCACAAGGGAATAAGCGGTAGAAAATGGATGGATGGCATTAGAGCTGGCCCGCCGGTTTTATACAGCGGCGGTGCATTCACCGCTAATTCTAATACTTGCCAACCCTCACGATTTTCCCAGGAGACTCCCAAATTTCAGTGCCCCCCCCAAGAAAATATACCGGGACAACCATTCTCTCGAATTTCTCCCGATTTCCACTCGGACAAAAATATCGCCGGCGTGCCTTAAAGGTACTGCTTTTAGCGTCTTCTACAACCTGTTGTCATGTCCGCTTTTCCGGCCCTGTCACGTAATATATGCGGATTCTACAAACACACACACACAAGTGAATGCAAGGCATACTTGGTCAACAGTCATACAGGTCACACTGAGGGTGGCCTTATAAACAACTTTAACACTGTTACAAATATGCACCACACTGTGAACCCACACCAAACAAACACATTTCGGGAGAACATCCGCACTGTAACACAGTATCAACACAACAACAAATACCCAGAAGCCCTTGCAGCACTAACTCTTCCGGGATACTACAATATACACCCCCGCTACCAACAAACTTCGATTTTGCATGTCGCTATAAAGTTATATAAGCCTTGCTTGTTCAATATTCAATGCAAAACTTGTTTGGGTCCTTATTAAAGGTTAAGTTGTTCAACTTTGGCCCGCGGCTTTGTTCAGTTTAGAATTTTGGCCCACTCTGTATTAGAGTTTGACACCCCTGCATTAGCTCATGGTAGTGCGGGATAAAAAAAAGCAATAAGGTGCAGATATACAAACCCCGTTTCCATATGAGTTGGGAAATTGGGATGTAAATATAAACAGAATACAATGATTTGCAAATCATTTTCAACCCATATTCAGTTGAATATGCTACAAAGACAATATATTTGATGTTCAAACTGATAAACAGTTTTTTTTGTGTGCAAATAATCAATTATAAAATTATAACTTTATAATTTGATGCAAGCAACACGTGACAAAGAAGTTGGGAAAGGTGGCAATAAATACTGATAAAGTTGAGGAATGCTCATCAAACACTTATATGGAACATCCCACAGGTGTGCAGGCTAATTGGGAAGAGGTGGGTGCCATGGTTGGGTATAAAAGCAGTTTCCGTTAAATGCTAACAAGGATGGGGTGAGGGTCACCACTTTGTAAGCAAATTGTCAAACAGTTTTAGAACAACATTTCTCAACGAGCCATATTGCAAGGAATTTAGGGATTTTACCATCTACGGTCCGTAAAATCCTCAAAAAGGTTCAGAGAATCTGAAGAAATCACTGCACGTAAGGGATGATATTACGGACCTTTGACCCCTCAGGCGGTACTGCATCAAAAACCGACATCAGTGTGTAAAGGATATCCCCACATGGGCTCAGGAACACTTCATAAAACCACTGTCAGTAACTACAGTTGGTCGCTACATCTGTAAGTGCAAGTTAAAACTCTGCTATGCAAAGCAAAACCCATTTATCAACAACACCAAGGAACGCCGCTGGCTTCGCTGAGCCCGAGATCATCTAAGATGGACTGATGCAAAGTGGAAAAGTGTTCTGTGGTCTGACGAGTCCACATTTCAAATTATATTTGGAAACGTGGTGTCCTCCGGAAGAAAGAGGAAAATAACCATCCGGATTGTTATAGGCGCAAAGTTGAAAAGCCAACATCTGTGATGGTATGGGGGTGTATTAGTGCCCAAGGCCTGCGATGAGGTGGCGACTTGTCGAGGGTGTACCCCGCCTTCCGCCCGATAGTAGCTGAGATAGGCGCCAGCGCCCCCCCGCGACCCCAAAAAGGGAATAAGCGGTAGAAAATGGATGGATGGATAGCGCCCAAGGCATGGGTAACTTACACATCTGTGAAGGCATAATTAATTCTGAAAGGTCCATACAGGTTTTGGAGCAACATATGTTGTCATCCAAGCAATGTTAACATGTACGGCCCTACTTATTTCAGCAACACAATGCCAAGCCACGTGTTACAACAGCGTGGTTTCGTAGTAAAAAGAGTGCGGGTACTTTCCTGGCCCGCCTGCAGTCCAGACCTGTCTCCCATCGAAAATGTGTGGCGCATTATGAAGCGTAAAATACGACAGCGGAGACCCTGGACTGTTGAACGACTAAAGCTCTACATAAAACAAGAATGGGAAAGAATTCCACTTTCAAAGCTTCAACAATTAGTTTCCTCAGTTCCCAAACGTTTATTGAGTGTTGTTGAAAGAAAAGGTGATGTAGCACAGTGGTGAACATGCCCTTTCCCAACTACTTTGGCACATGTTACAGCCATGAAATTCTAAGTTGATTATTATTTGCAAAATAATACACCATTCACTCATTTATTTATAAATGCAACAACAAATCCAGAATATTCAGTGCATTCATCTAGGTAATACTTCCGATACAATATTGAAACCCAGCAACAAATGCAGTTCAGTAAGTTAATGGTAACTGGAACCATGTAGTGAATAAATTGTGGTAATTAAGAATGATGAGTGTTAGGTATTGACTCATTGTCACGTTGACTTGGGTTTGTATGTGTGTTTTGTCTTGGGCTTTAGGGCACCAATGGTTGATTAAAGTATATGATGGAGGGCCATGCATCTTTTTTTTCCACCTCCGGCGCCACATATTTATGACTGAGGAGAAAGCTGGCGTAATCAGACAACTATCTCCTTTAGCATGCAGTGAATGCCATTCTCTTGGCCCTTAACCTTGGTATGTTACTTTACACAGCACTGGCAAAACAGGAGTACCAACCATCCATGTTTTTATACCGTTTGTCTTAATAAGGGTCGCTGACTTTAGGTAGAATGTGGTTGGGTTAGGCCAGGGGTGCCCACACCTTTTCTGCAGGCGAGCTACTTTTCAATTGACCAAGTCGAGACTGTCGAGGGGATCTACATCATTCATATAAATCATTTATATTCATTTATTTATGAAAGAGACAAGTTTTTGTCAAAAAGTTAAATGTGTTTAATGATAATACAAGCATGTGTAACACATATAGATGTCTTTCTTTCACAAAGACAAGAATAGAAGTTGGTGTATTACCTGATTCTGATGACTTGCATTGATTGGAATCAGACAGTAGTGATGATAACGTACACATTTATGAATGGAGGAGAAAAAAAAGTTGTCCTTTCTGTTCAATACCACATGAAAGTGGCTGGTTTTTGGCATCTTATTTATCCAGCTTCCATACACTTTACAAAAAAAATTCCGTAGCTTGATCGCTGTGCACGCCAGCTTTCTGAAACTCTTATTTTGTTGTTGCAGGCAGCATGAAGCAGGGCTTTTATTGTGAAGATAGGAAATGTGCAGTCGGCCTTTAGAGTTTTGACGGAAGGTACGGCGCGAGAGTCTGTTGAAATAAAAAGTGTTTCTCACCTTCCTGTCGGTCATTTTTTCTTTATAATGATCTCGCAGCAGCCAGCGTCATCTCACAAGACCCTCGGGTGCCGTGAATGTCAATCAAGTGACGTCTTGGTGAAGATTGATGATCGCTAATTTTTAGGTCTATTTTTTTAAAAGCCTGGCTGGTGATCGACTGACACAACCGCCGCGGTCGACCGGTAGCTCGCGATCAACGTAACGGGCCTAACCAGAGAAAACCCACACAACATGCACACTCCACTCAGAACTTCCAATTCTCCTGACTGTGGGTAACATAAAATTACTGGTTCTGGATTAAAAATCTTGGGTACAGGGTAAACTTGCTGGTTGCGGGCTAAAGTTTGTTGTTTAGGGCAATGGCTCTCAACCTTTTTTCAGTTAAGTACTAAGTTAACATTCCTGGTAGTGTGGTAAAAACCCTGGTTATGTGGTAAAGGTTCTACAGGTTGTAGTGTTAAGTCCCTCATTGTAGAGTGAAATTGTTGCAGAGTAAAGTTTGTGGTTGTAGGGTACAGTTCCTGGTTATGAGTTGTAGTTCCTGGTTATACAAAACATTTCCTCGTTACTGGTTGTTGGATAAAAATCCTAGTTTTGTGTTAAAGGTGCTGGTTCTAGAGTAGAGATTGTGGTTGCAGGGTACAGTTCCTGGTTTTGTGGTAAGATCCTGGTTTTTAGGTTAAAATCCTGGCTCTGTGGTAAAGTTCCTGGTACTAGATTTAAGTTTGTGATTTCAGAGTACAGTTTCTGGTCCTGCGGTTAAGTTCCTGGTTATGGTGTTGTGGAAAAGTTTCTGGTTCTTAGGTGAAGTTCTTGGTTTTGAGTTAAAGTTCCTGGTTGTCGGGTAAAAATTCTAGTTTTGTGGTAAAGTTCCAGATTGTTTAGCAAAGTTCCTGTTTCCGTGGTTGAGTTATATGGTAAATTACATGGTTATGTGGTTAAGTTCCTGGGTGTAGGGGAAATTACTAGTGCTAGGGTAAAGTTTCTGTTGTAGAGTAAAAATCCTGGTTCTGTGGTAGTTACTGGTTCAGGGGTGAGGGTCCTGGTTTTGTGGTAATGTTCCTGGTTGTTGGGTAAAAATACTGGTTCTGTGGTAAAATTCTGGTGCTCGGGTAAATTTGGGGCGGCATGGCGTAGCGGGTAGAGCGGCCGTGCCAGAAACCTGAGGGTTGCAGGTTCGCTTCCCACCTATGGACATTCAAATCGCTGCCGTTGAGTCCTTGGGCAGGACACTTCACCCTTGCCCCCGATGCCGCTCACACTGGTGAATGAATGATGAATGGATGATTGATGCTTGTCGGAGGGGCCGTAGGCGCAAACTGGCAGCCACGCTTCCGTCAGTCTACCCCAGGGCAGCTGTGGCTACTGATGTAGCTTACCACCATCAGGTGTGAATGAATGATGGGTTCCCACTTCTCTGTGAGCGATTTGAGTATCTAACAATAGAAAAGCGCGATATAAATATAATCCATTATTATAATTATTATTATTTTCTGTTGTAGAGTAAACATCCTGGTTCTGTGGTAAAGTTCCTGGTTCAGTGGCGAGGGTCCTGGTTTTGGGGTAAAGTTCCTGGTTGTCGGGTAAAATTACTGGTTCTGTGGTAAAGTTCCTCAATTGTAAGGTAACGTCCCTGCTTTTAGGGTACAGTCCCTGTCTCTGTGTTAAAGTTCCCGGTTTCAGGGTCAATTTCCTAGTTCTATAGCAGGGGTCGGGAACCTTTTTGGCTGAAAGAGCCAAGAAGCCAAATATTTCAAAATGTATTTCCGTAAGAGCCATATAATATTTTTTTAACACTGAACACAACCAAACGCGTGCATTTTTAAGTAAGACAAACATTTCTAGCATAAAATAGGTCTCTTGTTCTTTGTAATAATAGTGTTATTCGGAAGCTAGCTGTGGAGGGGGCGTGGCCTGCAGGCCTGCAGCGAAGTGGGTGTTGCCACGATCAGCCTCGAAATCAGCGTTACGTGCGTAGAGGCCCACCTGGGCCTTGTTATATAATCACCTGTCGCTCTGTTATAAGCAGCAGCCAGGTGGAGAGATGGGGTTGGAGCTGGAGCTAAAGCACGAGCAAGGACGACAGAGAAAAAGACAATTGCTGGAAAGCAACCGAGAGACTTATTTAAAAATAAAACAATATTGTAACCCTAAAACAGCCTCTCAGGTCGGTGCTTGGTGGTCTGAAAAAACCCCCAGGAGGGCAAGCCCTACACTAACCAATAATAAATAAATAACTTCTTACCATTAACACAACTTCTTGAACAGGTGCGGCAGAAAACGGATGAATGGATTAAAAATGCATGAGAATGTTTTATATTTTGAACATTATTTTCAACACTGTGATTACAAGTGGAGTTATTCATTACTTATCGTGTTAAGCAAAGTCTGCTCAGATTTATCCGAGAGCCAGATGCAGTCATCAAAAGAGCCACATCTGGCTCTAGAGCCATAGGTTCCCTACCCCTGTTCTATGGTAAAGTTCCTGATCAAACTGTATCACACAAAAATAACTATGGTCCATCCATCCATTTTCTACCGCTTGTCCCTTTTGGGGTGCTGGAGCCTATCTCAGCTGCATTCGGGCAGAAGGCGGAGTACACCCTGGACAAGTCGCCACCTCATCACAGGGCTAACACAGATAGACAGACAACATTTACACTCAAATTCACACACTAGGGCCAATTTAGTGTTGCCAATCAACCTATCCCCAGGTGCATGTTTTTGGAGGTGAGAGGAAGCCGGAGTACCCGGAGGGAACCCAGGCAATCAGAGGAAGAACATGCAAACTCCAGTATATTTTTTAAATGGCATCCACTTACATTGTCAGGGACATTGACAGTGTTTTCTGTGTTCTGTAAGTGTGTATGTTAGTTTGTAACTGTTGGAACGAGAGCATTTTATACTTGAAAAAACACTATTCTATGTCCTTTAGCGTCTACAGAAAAGAAGAGAATATTCTTTCCATTTTAACTCCTTTATATTCTAATTAGGTATTCCTCATACATAAATCAAGTAATTTTCCTTAGGGCTGTGTGTAATATTTGACACATGGTGCACACACATTACATACAAACTAGGAGTCCTTTCAGTGCCAGGTTACCTTGACACCATCTCTGCCATTTGTGCCATTTCTGGAGGCAGTAGTCCTTTTAGAGGTGTTGCTTGTTCTCCCTCCAGCCTTGACATTCAGCAGCATGTCTTACACATTACATTTCATCCTGGGTTTACAGGAATGTGGGGTTGCAGGAGCGCTTGTAAAAATAGAAGAGTGAAAATAATAATTCATTGTTTTGTCTTTCCCCTGATGTGTCCCTGCCTCTTTCTAAAATAACATCTCACTTCTTCTCGACCTGAAATCCTCGCCTCAAAAAAGAGGTAATACCGGTACATGACAGCATGTTGGCATGGTTTATTAAATACTAATTAATGGGGGCAAATTTAACAGACATCATACAAGGTTTAGCACAGGGGTCCCCAAAGTACAACCCGCAGGTTTAATACGGCCGGCCAGCGTCCGAAATCTGGCCAGCAGGAAGTCCAAACTTAAATTTTTTAATTATTTTTTTATTTATTTGTCATTTCTCACCCATTTATTAATCCATTTTCTACCGCACGTTACGCTAGGATTCTCCTAGCTGCTCAGGCCAATCATGTTGTCTGAAAATGTATTTTTCCATCGACAATGTGACGTCAAGCGAATGCTCTTTCAGTCAATTAGTGCACGAGGGGAAAAAAATTGCGAAATTGTTGGGGAAACTTGTGTCCAGACAAGAAAGATCCATCCATCCATCTGTTTTCTACCGCTTATTCTCTTTGTGGTTGCGGGGGGCGCTGGTGCCTATCCTGGGACCTTCGTATTGTGAGGCAGACGCACTAACCCCTCTTCTACCGTGCTGCCATACTGCATATATATATATATATATATATATATATATATATATATATATATATATGTATATATATATATATATATACACATATATATATATATACATATATATATATACATATATATTTATATATATATATATATATATATATATATATATATATATATATATTTATATATACATATATACATACTGTATATATATATATACAGTATGTATATATGTATATATAAATATATATATATATTTATATATACATACTGTATATACATATATATATATATATATATATATATATCCATCCATTTTCTACCGCTTATTCCCTTTGGGGTCGTGGTGAGCGTATTGTGAGGCAGACGCACTAACCCCTCTTTCACCGTGCTGCCATATATATATATACAAACCCCGTTTCCATATGAGTTGGGAAATTGTGTTAGATGTAAATATAAACGGAATACAATGATTTGCAAATCATTTTCAACCCATATTCAATTGAATGCACTACAAAGACAAGATATTTGATGTTCAAACTCATAAACTTTATTTTTTTTGCAATTAAAATTAACTAAATTTCATGGCTGCAACACGTGCCAAAGTAGTTGGGAAAGGGCATGTTCACCACTGTGTTACATCACATTTTCTTTTAACAACACTCAATAAATGTTTGGGAACTGAGGAAACTAATTGTTGAAGCTTTGAAAGTGGAATTCTTTACCATTCTTGCTTGATGTACAGCTTAAGTTGTTCAACAGCCCGGGGGTCTTGTTGTCGTATTTTACGCTTCATAATGCTCCACACATTTTCGATGGGTGACATGTCTGGACTGCAGACGGGCCAGGAAAGTACCCGCACTCTTTTACTATGAAGCCATGCTGTTCTAACACATGGCTTGGCATTGTTTTGCTGAAATTAGCAGGGGCGTCCATGATAACGTTGCTTGGATGACAATATATGTTGCTCCAAAACCTGTTTGGACCATTCAGCATTAATGGTGATTTCTCCAGATTCTCTGATCCTTTTGATGATTTTAAAACTGTTTGACAATTTGCTTACAAACTGGTGACCCTCGCCCCATCCTTGTTTGTGAATGACTTAACATTTCATGGAAGCTGCTTTTATACCCAATCATGGCACCCACCTGTTCCCAATTAGCCTGCACACCTGTGGGATGTTCCAAATAAGTGTTTGATGAGCATTCCTCAACTTAATCAGCATTTATTGCCACCTTTCCTATCTTCTTTGTCACGTGTTGCTGCCATTAAATTATAAAGTTAATGATTATTTGCAAAAAAAATTATTTTTTTTACCAGTTTTAACATCAAATATGTTGTTTTTGTAACATATTCAACTGAATATGGGTTGAAAATGATTTGCAAATTATTGTATTCCGTTTATATTTAAATCTAACACAATTTTCCAACTCATATGGAAATAGAGTTTGTATATATATATATATATATATATATATATATATATATATATATATATATGTATATATATATATATATCCATCCATCTTCTTCCGCTTATCTGAGGTCGGGTCGCGGGGGCAACATCCTAAGCAGGGAAACCCAGCTCACATTGCACCCGACCTCTATGGCCCCTGCTATGGGTGGTGAGCCCATTGGAGGGGTGACCCACTTTGCCTCTTCGGGCTGTGCCCGGCCGGGCTCCATGGTAACAGGCCCGGCCACCAGGCGTTCGCCATCGAGCCTCACCTCCGGGCCTGGCTCCAGAGGGGTGCCCCGGTGACGCGCGTCCGGGCGAGGAAAATCTGGGTCCATGCTTTTTCTTCTTCATAAAGTTCTTCGAGCTGCTCTTTGTCTGATCCCTCACCTAGAACCTGTTTGCCTTGGGAGACCCTACCAGGGGGCATAACTCCTCTATATCAGGGGTGCCCATTACGTCGATCGCGATCGACTGGTCGATCTCGGAGGGTGTGTCAGTCGATCTCAAGCCAGGCATTAAAAAATAGACATAAAAATGAGCAATCATCAATCATACCAAGACTTCACTTTCGTCAGTTGTTTGACATTCTCGGCACCCGAGGATCTTGTGAGATGACGCTGGCTGCTGCGAGCTCATATTTAAGAAAAAAATCACTAACAGGGCGGACGCAGAGAAACACATTTTATTTCTAGAGACTCCGTACCTACTGTCAAAACTCTAAAGACCGACTGCACAGTTCCTGTCTTCACCATAAAAGACCTGTTTCATCCTGCCTGTGCTAACAAAATAAGAGTCTCAGAAAGCTAGCGTGCACAAGCTACGGAGTTTGATTCCAATGTATTTCTCCCCCGCCCTCAGCGACCGCTTTCTCACTTGCTTGCCCACCCGCACAGTCACTGACGTCACTCACCTGCTGCCAGACATTAAAGGGCCACACACATATGCTACTCTCATAACAAAGTGTTTAAAAAGGAGTATGCAAGTTGGACAAATGAGATGCCAAATCCAACCACTTTCATGTGGTATTGGACAGAAAGGAGGACTTTTTTTTCCCTCCATTTGAAAATGTGGACGTTATCAGCACCACTGTCTAATTCCAATCAATGCAAGTCATCAGAATCAGGTAATACACCAACTTACATTCTTGTCTTCATGAAAGAAAGGAATCTATGTGTGTTAAACATGCTTGTATTATCATTAAACACCATTAACTTGTTAACAAAAATGTCTCTTTCATAAATAAATAAATAAAAATTATAAATAGGAATGAGGTAGATCTCCTCGACTTGGTCAATTGAAAAGTAGCTCGCCTGCAGAAAAAGTGTGAGCGCCCCTGTTCTCTCTCTCTCTCTCTCTCTCTCTCTCTCTCTCTCTCTCTCTCTCTCTCTATATATATATATATATATATATATATATATATATATATATATATATATATAAATCAATGCGGTCCCCCAGGTGAAAAAGTATGAGGACCTTAGGTTTTTTTTTATTTTTATTTTTTTTATTTTTTTATTAAATCAACATAAAAATATACAAGATACACTTTAAGTTAGTGCATTAACCCCCCTCCCCCCCCCAAAAAAACCCTCCCTCCCCCATTCACACTCATCCACACCCACTCACGAAAAAAAGGGTTGTTTCTTTCCGCTACCAAAATTCTGGTTCCCACAACATATATAGCACAGTCTGCAAGGGACACAGTCCCTGAAACACACATGCCGCCGGTCCACTAACATCATCATTAATTACTATTTTTTATGTAATTGTTTTATATTATTTTACTTTCTTTTTTATCCAAGAAAATGTTTATTTTTAATTTTTTAATGTATCTTATTTTATTTTATTTATAAAATTAAAAAAGGTTAGCAAATAAGAATATTTGCTTGTAAAGCCCAAACAGGTTTTCCTTTAAAGAAAATATGTTTTTTCTAAAGAAATACAACGTCTTCTTCATATATTTATGAGTGAGCTCAGGGGTGTTTAAGAGGTATTGCAGACTTCAACACTCAGTCTTCAGGCGCCATGCGGTGCTCATTGATTTCACCCTGTCACTGCTGAAGTGCACCATCAATCAATACACTAACAAGTCTTCATTTATGCTTGAGAAATCCAGTTTCCAACTCAGCAGGCATGACGTCCTGCTACTCTCAATTTGACCAGACAAGTATTTTCTGTATTTTTCCACGAGCGTCTCTTATTGAGATACATGGTTGGACGTACATCATCACGAAAAGAACAAACTTAGAACAATAACAGCAATATAAATAGATTCCGGTCAGTTGGAAAGCTTTGATTAAAGAACTCTGGTGTATGCCGATTGTATTGTACCGTATGTCCCGGCAAGAAATCTGCGTTCAAAAGACTCCGGCTTATTAGTGATTCCTAGAGCTCAAAAAAAGTCTGCGGGCTATAGAGCGTTTTCCGTTCGGGCTCCAGTACTCTGGAATGCCCTCCCGGTAACAGTTCGAGATGCTACCTCAGTAGAAGCATTTAAGTCTCATCTTAAAACTCATCTGTATACTCTAGCCTTTAAATAGACCTCCTTTTTAGACCAGTTGATCTGCCGCTTCTTTTCTTTCTCCTATGTCCCCCCCTCCCTTGTGGAGGGGGTCCGGTCCGATGACCATGGATGAAGTACTGACTGTCCAGAGTCGAGACCCAGGATGGACCGCTCGTCGGGACCCAGGATGGACCGCTCGCCTGTATCGGTTGGGGACATCTCTACGCTGCTGATCCGCTTGAGATGGTTTCCTGTGGACGGGACTCTCACTGCTGTCTTGGAGCCACTATGGATTGAACTTTCACAGTATCATGTTAGACCCGCTCGACATCCATTGCTTTCGGTCCCCTAGAGGGGGGGCGTTGCCCACATCTGAGGTCCTCTCCAAGGTTTCTCATAGTCAGCATTGTCACTGGCGTCCCACTGAATGTGAATTCTCCCTGCCCACTGGGTGTGAGTTTTCCTTGCCCTTTTGTGGGTTCTTCCGAGGATGTTGTAGTCGTAATGATTTGTGCAGTCCTTTGAGACATTTGTGATTTGGGGCTATATAAATAAACATTGATTGATTGATTGATTGATTGAACTCTAAAGGAGGGGTCCCCAACCTTTTTTTTCAGCAAGGGCCGGACGGCTTCGAAGCGATTCTGGACCACCATACGCCGCCTCAGGAAGGGGAAGCAGTGCACTATCAACACCGTGTATGGTGCGGATGGTGTTCTGCTGACCTCAACTGCGGATGTTGTGGATAGGTGGAAGGAATACTTCGAAGACCTCCTCAATCCCACCAACACGTCTTCCCATGAGGAAGCAGTGCCTGGGGAATCTGTGGTGGACTCTCCTATTTCTGGGGCTGAGGTCGCTGAGGTAGTTAAAAAGCTCCTCGGTGGCAAGGCCCCAGGGGTGGACGAGTCCCGCCCGGAGTTCCTTAAGGCTCTGGATGCTGTGGGGCTGTCTTGGATGACAAGACTTTGCAGCATCGCGTGGACATCGGGGTCGGTACCTCTGGATTGGCAGACCGGGGTAGTGGTTCCTCTCTTTAAGAAGGGGGACCGGAGGGTGTGTTCCAACTATCGTGGGATCACACTCCTCAGCCTTCCCGGTAAGGTTTATTCAGGTGTACTGGAGAGGAGGCTACGTCGGATAGTCGAACCTCTGATTCAGGAGGAACAGTGTGGTTTTCGTCCTGGTCGTGGAACTGTGGACCAGTTCTATACTCTCGGCAGGGTTCTTGAGGGTGCATGGGAGTTTGCCCAACCAGTTTACATGTGCTTTGTGGACTTGGAGAAGGCATTCGACCGTGTCCCTTGGGAAGTCCTGTGGGGAGTGCTCAGAGAGTATGGGGTATCGGACTGTCTTATTGTGGCGGTCCGCTCCCTGTACGATCAGTGTCAGAGCTTGGTCCGCATTGCCGGCAGTAAGTCGAACACATTTCCAGTGAGGGTTGGACTCCGCCAAGGCTGTCCTTTGTCACCGATTCTGTTCATAACTTTTATGGACAGAATTTCTAGGCGCAGTCAAGGCGTTGAGGGGTTCCGGTTTGGTAACCGCAGGATTAGGTCTCTGCTTTTTGCAGATGATGTGGTCCTGATGGCTTCATCTGACCGGGATCTTCAGCTCTCGCTGGATCGGTTCGCAGCCGAGTGTGAAGCGACCGGAATGAGAATCAGCACCTCCAAGTCAGAGTCCATGGTTCTCGCCCGGAAAAGGGTGGAATGCCATCTCCGGGTTGGGGAGGAGACCCTGCCCCAAGTGGAGGAGTTCAAATACCTAGGAGTCTTGTTCACGAGTGAGGGAAGAGTGGATCGTGAGATCGACAGGCGGATCGGTGCGGCGTCTTCAGTAATGCGGACGTTGTACCGATCCGTTGTGGTGAAGAAGGAGCTGAGCCGGAAGGCAAAGCTCTCAATTTACCGGTCGATCTACGTTCCCATCCTCACCTATGGTCATGAGCTTTGGGTCATGACCGAAAGGATAAGATCACGGGTACAAGCGGCCCAAATGAGTTTCCTCCGCCGTGTGGCGGGGCTCTCCCTTAGAGATAGGGTGAGAAGCTCTGTCATCCGGGAGGAACTCAAAGTAAAGCCGCTGCTCCTTCACATCGAGAGGAGCCAGATGAGGTGGTTCGGGCATTTGGTCAGGGTGCCACCCGAACGCCTCCCTAGGGAGGTGTTTAGGGCACGTCCAACCGGTAGGAGGCCACGGGGAAGACCCAGGACACGTTGGGAAGACTATGTCTCCCGGCTGGCCTGGGAACGCCTCGGGATCCCCCGGGAAGAGCTAGACGAAGTGGCTGGGGAGAGGGAAGTCTGGGTTTCCCTGCTTAGGCAAGAAATCTGCGTTCAAAAGACTCCGGCTTATTAGTGATTCCCAAAGCCCCAAAAAAGTCTGCGGGCTATAGAGCTTTTTCATTTCGGGCTCCAGTACTCTGGAATGCCCTCCCGGGAACAGTTCGAGATGTTACCTCAGTAGAAGCATTTAAGTCTGACCTTAAAACTCATTTGTATACTCTAGCCTTTAAATAGACTCCTTTTTAGACCAGTTGATCCCGATCCGGTGGCCATGTACTGCTTGCCTGTGTATCGGCTGGGGACATCTCTGCGCTGCTGATCCGCCTCCGCTTGGGATGGTTTCCTGCTGGCTCCGCTGTGAACGGGACTCTCGCTGCTGTGTTGGATCCGCTTTGGACTGGACTCTCGCGACTGTGTTGGATCCATTATAGATTGAACTTTCACAGTATCATGTTAGACCCGCTCGACATCCATTGCTTTTCTCCTCTCCAAGGTTCTCATAGTCATCATTGTCACCGACGTCCCACTGGGTGTGAGTTTTTCCTTGCCCTCATGTGGGCCTACCGAGGATGTCGTAGTGGTTTGTGCAGCCCTTTGAGACACTAGTGATTTAGGGCTATATAAGTAAACATTGATTGATTGATTGATTAACACACATACTTTGTACTTACGCAATGAACAGAGAACAGTGCTGAACTCCTCAATATTTGCACCTGGCTCGCTGACAACAAGCTATCCATACACTTAGGTAAAACGGAATCCATCCTATTTGGGTCCCATATCAAACTTAAGAAGGTCAGTGACTTCACTATAAAAGTGGGTGACATTGTTATCACCAGGAAAGATGAGATCACCTACCTAGGTTCCATTCTAGAGGCTAATCTTTCCTGTGATAAAATGGCAACCAAGGTGATCAAAAAGGTCAACCAAAGAACGAGATTCCTCTACAGAATCTCCTCTCTGGTCAAAAAAAGCACTTTGAAGATTCTAGCGGGAACTCTCATTCAACCCTTCTTCGATTACGCTTGCACCTCCTGGTACCCCAGCACCTCCAAAATCCTCAAATCTAGACTCCAAACATCCCAGAATAAGCTAATCCGGTTACTTTTAGACCTCCACCCCAGATCACACCTCACTCCAACCCACTTCTCCAAAGTGGGCTGGCTCAGGGTGGAGGACAGAGTAAAACAACTTGCACTGAGCCTAGTCTATAAAATCCGCTACACCTCCTTGATACCGAAGTACATGTCAAATTACTTCCTTAACGTAAATGACCGCCATAACCACAACACCAGGGGGAGCTCCACAAACCACGTTAAACCCAGATTCCGATCTAACAAAGGTCTTAACTCATTCTCTTTCTATGCCACATCAATGTGGAATGCACTCCCAACAGGTATAAAAGTAAGTGCATCTCTACATTCCTTCAAAACCGCTCTAAAACAACACCTCCAGGCAACTTCAACACTTTACTAATACCCTCCTCCATTCACATCCCATCTCCCCGGATTATCCATCCATCATCTTCCGCTTATCCGAGGTCGGGTCGCGGGGGCAACAGCCTAAGCAGGGAAACCCAGACTTCCCTCTCCCCAGCCACTTCGTCTAGCTCTTCCCGGGCGATCCCGAGGCGTTCCCAGGCCAGCCGGGAGACATAGTCTTCCCAACGTGTCCTGGGTCTTCCCCGTGGCCTCCTACCGGTTGGACGTGCCCTAAACACCTCCCTAGGGAGGCTTTCGGGTGGCATCCTGACCAGATGCCCGAACCACCTCATCTGGCTCCTCTCGATGTGGAGGAGCAGCGGCTTTACTTTGAGTTCCTCCCGGATGGCAGAGCTTCTCACCCTATCTCTAAGGGAGAGCCCCGCCACACGGCGGAGGAAACTCATTTCGGCCGCTTGTACCCGTGATCTTATCCTTTCGGTCATGACCCAAAGCTCATGACCATAGGTGAGGATGGGAACGTAGATTGACCGGTAAATTGAGAGCTTTGCCTTCCGGCTCAGCTCCTTCTTCACCACAATGGATCGATACAACGTCCGCATTACTGAAGACGCCGCACCGATCCGCCTGTCGATCTCACGATCCACTCTTCCCCCACTCGTGAACAAGACTCCTAGGTACTTGAACTCCTCCACTTGGGGCAGTTCCCCGGATTATAAACAACTCAAATGTACTTCTAATGTATATACTTGTTCTTATGCTATGTGAACTCACTATGTTCTCTGCTGGCTGTACATATCCTACTAAATAAGACCTACACTGTTTCAATGTCCACATTTCTCTGTTGATGCAATTGTTGATGACTGAAGTTCTGATATCAACCAAAGCTCCTCATCCCACCCCCCGGAATGTAAATAATGTAAATAATTCAATGTACATACTATGATGATTAACTTGTGTGATGACTGTATTATGTTGATAGTATATATTTGTACCATGAATTGATTAACGTGGACCCCGACTTAAACAAGTTGAAAAACTTATTCGGGTGTTACCATTTAGTGGTCAATTGTACGGAATATGTACTGTACTGTGCAATCTACTAATAAAAGTATCAATCAATCAATCAATCAAAACGACTATTAGCCGTGTTTGGTGCAGCGCTAATATTTCCTGAAAGTCCGTGACGTCATACGTACGCATCATCATTCAGCGACGTTTTCAACAAGAAACTCGCGGGAAATTTAAAATTGCAATTCAGTAAATTGGCTTCACGGTGGCAGAGGGGTTAGTGCGTCTGCCTCACAATACGAAGTTCCTGCAGTCCTGGGTTCAAATCCAGGCTCGGGATCTTTCTGTGTGGAGTTTGCATGTTCTCCCCGTGAATGCGTGGGTTCCCTCCGGGTTCTCCGGCTTCCTCCCACTTCCAAAGACATGCACCTGAGGATAGGTTGATTGGCAACACTAAATTGGCCCTAGTGTGTGAATGTGAGTGTGAATGTTGTCTGTCTATCTGTGTTGGCCCTGTGATGAGTTGGCGACTTGTCCAGGGTGTACCCTGCCTTCCGCCCGATTGTAGCTGAGATAGGCGCCAGCGCCCCCCGCAACCCCGAAAGGGAATAAGCGGTAGAAAATGGATGGATGGATGGATTCAGTAAACTAAAATGGCCGCATTGGCATGTGTTGCAATGTTAATATTTCATCATTGATACATAAACTATCAGACTGCGTGGTGGGTTTCAGTAGGCCTTTAAATATTTAATTGAAATCAAAATGAATTGAATAAACATATAATTGCTTGTCAACTGGAACAACACGACATGGTCATGTTGTCTTGCAGGGCAAGCACCCCCCCCCCTGCCTGGCCAGGACGCCATGTTGGTACGGTCCACTCCACCCCCTATCCTCCGCCTCAAGATGGTATCTTCTGTGGGGAGAAGGTCAAATGACTCCGCATGTGTTCGTGTGTTTGTTGTGTTCATTCCCACTATGGTGCTCGCCTGATGAAGATAACACTTTGAACGTAAATGATGCTTCTTCCATCGTGGCTTGACGTCGCACAGGAAGTAAGTACAGATGTCCACTCGGACTTCGTGTGTTGTTTGCCACGGCGGTCCCAGAGCTGCTTAATCCTCTGTCTTTCTCAACATTTCATCTTCAAAAGTGTCGCGCAGTAAAAAAAAAAAAAAAAAAAAAAAGCCTAAATGGTTTAGGATGCGATGACGTCATTACAAGTGATTTGATGCGTGTTGTGATGGTTTACATTCAAATAGGAAACTTTATTTGTTTCATTTATTGCCAGGTGTGACAATCATTGGTAGAACACAAAAAAAAAATATTATTGATGTTGAGTTGTTTTTAAGTGTGGTGTTTAGTTTATAGTTCTATGTCTTCTTTTTCAAACCTTTTGAGTAATATTCAAATAAGTCTCTGGACAAATTAATAGTACGACTAATGCCTCACAATACGAAGGTCCTGCAGTCCTGGGTTCAAACTGTTTTTTTCCTTTTTACGGAAGTTTTTTTGTAGAGAATAAATGATGAAAAAAACTCTTAATTGAATGGTTTAAAAGAGGAGAAACCACGAAAAAAATGAAAATGACATTTTGAAACATAGTTTATCTTCAATTTCGACTCTTTAAAATTCCAAATTCAACCGAAAAAAATGAAGAGAAAAACTGGCTAATTCGAATCTTTAAAAAAAAAAAAATGCATTTATGGAACATCATTAGTAATTTTTCCTGATTAAGATTAATTTTAGAATTTTGGTGACATGTTTTAAATAGGTTAAAATCCACTTTGAAATAAGATTTAAATTTGATTCTACACGGTGGAAGAGGGGTTAGTGCGTCTGCCTCACAATACGAAGGTCCTGCAGTCCTGGGTTCAAATCCAGGCTCGGGATCTTTCTGTGTGGAGTTTGCATGTTCTCCCCGTGACTGCGTGGGTTCCCTCCGGGTACTCCGGCTTCCTCCCACTTCCAAAGACATGCACCTGGGGATGGGTTGATTGGCAAAACGAAAAAAAATTGCCCCTAGTGTGTGAATGTGAGTGTGAATGTTGTCTGTCTATCTGTGTTGGCCCTGCGATGAGGTGGCGACTTGTCCAGGGTGTACCCCGCCTTCCACCCGACTGTAGCTGAGATAGGCACCAGCGACCCCCAAAAGGGAATAAGCGGTAGAAAATGGATGGACTAATGCCATCCATCCATCCATCCAGTTCCTACCGCTTATTCCCTTTCGGGGTCGCGGGGGGCGCTGGCGCCTATCTCAGCTACAATCGGGCAGAAGGCGGGGTACACCCTAGGCAGGGGTCACCAACCTTTTTGAAACCAAGAGTGAATTTTTGAATTGAATTATATTTATATAGCGCTTTTCTCTAGTGACTCAAAGCGCTTTACATAGTGAAACCCAATATCTAAGTTACATTTAAACCAGTGTGGGTGGCACTGGGAGCAGGTGGGGAAAGTATCTTGCCCAAGGACACAACGGCAGTGACCAGGATGACGGAAGCGGGAATCGAACCTGCAACCCTCAAGTTGCTGGCACGGGCGCTCTACCAACCGAGCTATACCGCCCAATCAGTACCCAAGAGCTACTTCTTGGGTACTGATTAATGTGAAGGGCTACCAGTTTGATACACACTTAAATAAATTGCCAAAAATAGCCAATTTGCTCAATTTACCTATCCATCCATCCATTTCCTACCGCTTATTCCCTTTCGGGGTTGCGAGGGTCGCTGGCGCCTATTGCAGCTACAATTGGGCAGAAGGCGGGGTACACCCTAGGCCAGGGGTCACCAACCTTTTTGAAACCAAGAGCTACTTCTTGGGTACTGATTAATGCGAAGGGCTACCAGTTTGATACACACTTAAATAAATTGCCAGAAATAACCAATTTGCTCAATTTACCCATCCATCCATCCATTTTCAACCGCTTATTCCCTTTTGGGGTTGCGGGGGGCGCTGGCGCCTATCGCAGCTACAATCGGGCAGAAGGCGGTGTACACCCTGGACAAGTCGCCACCTCATTGCAGGGCCAACACATATAGACGGACAACATTCACACACTAGGGCCAATTTAGTGTTGCCAATTTACCTATCCCCAGGTGCAGGGGTCCATCCATCCATCCATCCATCTTCTACCACTTATTCCCTTCCGGGGTCGCGAGGGGTGCTGGCGCCTATCTCAGCTACAATCGGGCGGAATGCGGTGTACACCCTGGACAAGTCGCCACCTCATTGCAGGGCCAACACAGATAGACAGACAACATTCACACTCACATTCACACACTAGGGCCAATTTAGTGTTGCCAGTCAACCTATCCCCAGGTGCAGGGGTGTCAAACTCAAATACAGAGTGGACCCAAATTCTAAACTGAACAAAGCCGCGGGCCAAAGTTGAACAACTCAACCTTTTAATAGGGACCCAAACAAGTTTTGCATTGAATATTGAACAAGCAAGGCTTATATAACTTTATAGTGACATGCAAAATCGAGTTTTGTTGGTAGCGGGGGTTTATATTGTAGCGTCTTGGAAGAGTTAGTGCTGCAAGGGGTTGTGGGTATTTGTTCTGTTGTGTTACGGTGCATATGTTCTCCCGAAATGTTTGTCATTCTAGTTTGGTGTGAGTTCAATGTGGCGCATATTTGTAACAGTGTTAAAGTTGTTTATACGGCCACCCTCAGTGTGACCTGTATGGCTGTTGACCAAGTATGCCTTTCATTCACATGTGTGTGTGTGTAGAAGGCGCATATATTATGTGACTGGGCCGGCACGCTGTTTGTATGGAGGAAAAGTGGACGTGACGACAGGTTGTAGAGGATGCTAAAAGCAGTACCTTTAAGGCACGCCCCCAATATTGTTGTCCGGGTGGAAATTCGGGAGAATGGTTTCCCCGGGAGATTTTCGGGGACACACACTGAAATTCGGGATTCACCTGGAAAAATCAGGAGGGTTCGCATGTATGACAATTAGCTTTGAAAGCGGTGATCCAGCGGCACCGCCACTGTATAATACCGGCGGGCCAGTTCTAATGTTAATTTATTATTGCCTCAAGGGCCAAATGAAATTACACGGCGGGCCAGAGTTTGACACCCATGCCCAGGTGCATGTCTTTGGAAGTGGGAGTAAGCCGGAGTACCCGGAGGGAACCCACGCATTCACGGGGAGAACATGCAAACTCCACACAGAAAGATCCCAAGCCTGGGATTAAACCCAGGACTGCAGGACCTTCGTTTTGTGAGGCAGACGCACTAACCCCTCTTCCACCGTGAAGCCCGCTCAATTTACCTTTTAATAAATACATGTTATTTACCTTTAATAAATAAATGTAAATATATAAAAAAATGGGTGTTTCTGTCTGTCATTCCGTCTTACATTTTTTTTCCTTTTTACGGAAGTTTTTTTGTAGAGAATAAATGATGAAAAAAACTCTTAATTGAATGGTTTAAAAGAGGAGAAACCACGAAAAAAATGAAAATGACATTTTGAAACATAGTTTATCTTCAATTTCGACTCTTTAAAATTCCAAATTCAACCGAAAAAAATGAAGAGAAAAACTGGCTAATTCGAATCTTTTAAAAAAAACAAAAAAAAAAAATGCATTTATGGAACATCATTAGTAATTTTTCCTGATTAAGATTCATTTTAGAATTTTGGTGACATGTTTTAAATAGGTTAAAATCCACTTTGAAATAAGATTTAAATTCGATTCTACACGGTGGCAGAGGGGTTAGTGCGTCTGCCTCACAATATGAAGGTCCTGCAGTCCTGGGTTCAAATCCAGGCTCAGGATCTTTCTGTGTGGAGTTTGCATGTTCTCCCCGTGACTGCGTGGGTTCCCTCCGGGTACTCCGGCTTCCTCCCACTTCCAAAGACATGCACCTGGGGATAGGTTGATTGGCAACACTAAATTGGCCCTAGTGTGTGAATGTGAGTGTGAATGTTGTCTGTCTATCTGTGTTGGCCCTGCAATAAGGTGGCAACTTGTCCAGGGTGTACCCGCCTTCCGCCCGATTGTAGCTGAGATAGGCGCCAGCGCCCCCCGCGATCCGGAAAGGGAATAAGCGGTAGAAAATGGATGGATGGATGGATCTACAGATTTTCTAGTTTTGCCAGAATATATTTTTTTAATTTTAATCATAAGTTTGAAGAAATATTTCACAAATATTCTTCGTTGAAAAAACAGAAGCTAAAATAAAGGATTAAATTAAAATGTATTTATTATTCTTTACAATAAAAAAAAATACTTGAACATTGATTTAAATTGTCAGGAAAGAAAAGGAAGGAATTTAAAAGGTAAAAAGGTACATGTGTTTAAAAATCCTAAAATCATTTTTAAGGTTGTAATTTTTGTCTAAAATTGTTTTTCTGAAAGTTGTAAGAAGCAAAGTAAAAAAAAATTAAATAATTTATTCAAACAAGTGAAGACCAAGTCAAGTCTTTAAAATATTTTCTTGGATTTTCAAATTTCAAATTCTAGGGACGGCGTGGCGCAGTGGGAGAGTGGCCGTGCGCAACCCGAGGTTCCCTGGTTCAAATCCCACCTAGTACCAACCTCGTCACGTCCGTTGTGTCCTGAGCAAGACACTTCACCCTTGCTCCTGATGGGTGCTGGTTGGCGCCTAGCATGGCAGCTCCCTCCATCAGTGTGTGAATGTGTGTGTGAATGGGTAAATGTGGAAGTAGTGTCAAAGCGCTTTGAGTACCTTGAAGGTAGAAAAGCGCTATACAAGTACAACCCATTTATCATTTATTTATTTATTTGAGTTTTGTCTCTCTTAGAATTAAAAATGTCGAGCAAAGCAAGACCAGCTTGCTAGCAAATAAATACAATTGGAAAAAAAAATAGAGGCAGCTCACTGGAAAATGCTGCTATTTGAGTTATTTTTAGAACAGGCCAGCGGGCGACTCATCTGGTCCTTACGGGCGACCTGGTGCCTGGGGGCACCGCGTTGGTGACCCCTGCCCTAGGCACAAGTCGCCACCTCATCGCAGGGCCAACACAGATAGACAGACAACATTCACACTCACATTCACACACTGGGGCCAATTTAGTGTTGCCAATCAACCTATCCCCAGGTGCATGTCTTTGGAAGTGGGAGGAAGCCGGAGTACCCGGAGGGAACCCACGCATTCACGGGAAGAACATGCAAACTCCACACAGAAATATCTCGAGCCCGGGATTGAACCCATGACTACTCAGGACCTTTGTATTGTGAGGCAGACGCACTGACCCCTCTGCCACCGTGAAGCCCACGATTACTGTATGAATTATCATTTATGTTGTTACTGGACAAGAGTACCCCAACTAACAAGCTTAATTGTTTAGTGATGGAGCTCTCAACTTAAAACACTTGTATCTAAAACCTACATCTCGCACTAAAAATAATTAAAATAAATTTCATTGGTGCCTGTCCCCCGATATGGCAATTATTTAAGATGTAACATTAAAAAGAAAAATAAACTTCTATTAAAAACGATACAATGTAATGCAAACAACTGCAGTAGCTTTATGAAGTGATGTAATATTCCATCCATCCATCATCTTCCGCTTATCCGAGGTCGGGTCGCAGGGGCAGCAGCCTAAGCAGGGAAGCCCTGGACTTCCCTCTCCCCAGCCACTTCGTCCAGCTCTTCCCGGCGGATCCCGAGGCGTTCCCAAGCCAGCCAGGAGACATACCGTATTTCCTTGAATTGCCGCGGGGCATATAGTATGCGCCTGCCTTGAATTACTGCCGGGTCAAACTCTCTTCCCAAAATAATTAGCACATGCTTAGTATTAGTGCCTGGTCAAACTTGTGACGTCACGAGTGACACTTCTCCTGTCATCATGTTCAAAATGGAGGAGGCTGATTTCAATACCGGCAATTTGAAATCGCATGAAGGAAAGAAGATTAAGAGCTATTCAGTGGGATTTAAGGTCCAAGCTTGCATCACACTCAAATTCTTACTGCATACCTTTGGTAAGTCCTGGAGTGAGAAGAGGTTTTGAAATAATTAGCGCATGCTTACTTTTACCGCATGCCTTTGGTAAGCGCAGGAGTGAGAAGAGGTTCTAAATTAATTAGCGCCCCGGTGGCAATTCAAAGAAATAGGGTAGTCTTCCCAACGTGTCCTGGGTCTTCCCCGTGGCCCCCTACCGGTTGGACGTGCCCTAAACACCTCCCTAGGGAGGCGTTCGTGTGGCATCCTGACCAGATGCCCGAACCACCTCATCTGGCTCCTCTCGATGTGGAGGAGCAGCGGCTTTACTTTGAGTTCCTCCCGGATGGCAGAGCTTCTCACCCTATCTGTAAGGGAGAGTCCCGCCTCCCGGAGGAGGAAACTCATTTCGGCCGCTTGTACCCATGATCTTGTTCCTTCGGTCATAACCCAAAGCTCATGACCATAGGTGAGGATGGTAACGTAGATCGACCGACAAATTGAGAGCTTTGCCTTCCGGCTCAGCTCCTTCTTCACCACAATGGATCGATACAACGTCCGCATTACTGAAGACGCCGCACCGATCCGCCTGTCGATCTCACGATCCACTCTTCCCCCACTCGTGAACAAGACTCCTAGGTACTTGAACTCCTCCACTTGGGGCAGGGTCTCCTCCCCAACCCGGAGATGGCACTCCACCCTTTTCCGGGCGAGAACCATGGACTCGGACTTGGAGGTGCTGTAATATTAATGTACAGTATTTAACTTGGAGACTAGACTTTGACAGTATCTCCTTGCACCTGATTTTCCGTCAAACACGCCATCAGCAGCTTCTCCATGTTGTTACATGTAGCAAAGACTCCTTCTAATTCAGTATAGGGCAGAGTAGCAGGGATACGCTCAAACTGCTTCGCTAACTTAGCCAACTAAACGCTGGAACGTGTTTTTAAGGATTTCTTCTTTTAATTCAACAAAGCCGGTATAGCTCGGTTGGTGGAGAAGCCGTGCCAGCAACTTGAGGGTTCCAAGTTCGATCCCCGCTTCCGTCATCTTAGTCACTACTGTTGTGTCCTTGAGCAAGACACTTTACCCACCTGCTCCCAGTGCCGCCCACATTGGTTTCAATGTAACTTAGATATTGGGTTTCACTATGTAAAAGCACTAGAGAAAAGCGCTATATAATATAATTCAATTAAAAAATATATTTTCTACTTCTTCTCAGAACTGTCCTTCATACTCACTTTCTTGCTTTTCATGGTTGGAAAACAAAGGCATGTCGATCTCAAGGTAAAGGTCAATGCAGGGGTGTAAAACTCATTTTAGATCAGGGGGCCACATGGAGAAAAATTTTCTGGTAAAATCACAGCACAATAACTTAAAAATAAAGATAACTTCAGATTGTTTTGTTTGTTAAAAATAGAACAAGCACATTCTTAAAATGTACAAGTAATAATGTTGTTTTTTACACTTACATGTTGCGGTTCAATCAATCAATCAATGTTGATTTATATAGCCCTAAATCACAAGTGCTTCAAAGGGCTACACAAACCACAACGACATCCTCTGTAGGGGGGACGTCGACAATGATGACTATGAGAAACCTTGGAGAGGACCGCATATGTGGGTAACCCCCCCCTAGGGGACCGAAAGCAATGGATGTCGAGGGGATCTAACATGATATTGCAAAAGTCTAATCCATAGTGGATCTAACGTAACCGTGAGAATCAAGTCCAAAGTGGATCCAATATAGTAGCGAGAGTCCCGTTGATAGTATTCTACCTTTTATTCGTCGTTATTTATACTTTCTGAATAAATTATGTGATGATGTTCATCAGTCAACTCATTGGTGTTAATTTTCAATCTATCAAGATAAAATAATATTATAAAAATCTAATTACAGGATGTTATTTATGTGGTTTTGCTTATTTTTCTCGACTGGTGCACTAAGATCATGTACTTTATTAAAAGAAAAATTTCGTCCCTGGTTCAAATCCCACCTAATACCAACTTCGTCACGTCCGTTGTGTCCTGAGCAAGACACTTCACCCTTGCTCCTGATGGGTGCTGGTTGGCGCCTTGCATGGCAGCTCCCTCCATCAGTGTGTGTGTGAATGGGTAAATGTGGAAGTAGTGTCAAAGCGCTTTGAGTACCTTGAAGTAGAAAAGCGCTATACAAGTACAACCCATTTATTTATTTATTTATCTGCAAAGATACAAAAAAATGTTATGGGGACATCTAGTGGACACATTTAGAACAGCAGTTTCTTTCATTCAAACATTTTGGCTCATTTTTCTACGTTGGCAAACTCATCCCTGTTTGACACCACTGGGCTAATGCTAGCATTTGGGGTGTAAAGACCAATCGGTACAAATCAAAAACATATTTTAACTTCCGAGATATGAATACATCATTTGGAGAGTCTATGTATCGATTTATATCTAATATGGATCGGTTGATGTCTGGTTGGAAAGTCATGAATGGGTTGATTGCAGCACTGCTACCTGCGAGACTTGTGTGATGTCGTAATATGAGAGTAACGTTCTTGTTTGCGACTGACAGCAACAGAGCAACATGGCAGACGGCACCGAAAGAGTTTACAAGCAATGCTCCCTGGAATATTAATTCTAAAGCGTGGTAAACGTTCTGATTTAAAAAAAAGAAAGGTCAGTTGGATAAAAGTATGGCCCTTCCTAACATTTGGAAATCAGCGATAAAGTAGCGGCGGCACAACTAATCTGAGCTCCCAGCTACTGTAACGGAATGAAAACACTCAAGCGGGTGATGTGTGAGCTACCAACTGGCAAGACTTCCAGCCCCAATGTAGGCACAACTCTGCAAGGTACAGTTGTGATCAAAATTATTCAACTCCCACACAATTTTGGTGTTTTAGCAAGTTGGACATTTATTCCGTATTTTGTTTATAGTCATATCAAATAAAGATGTGTCAAATAGACAAATGCAATTTAAATTGTAACACTGTATTTTACAAAATACCAGAAAAGGACATTTTTCTTAATATCTCATTGACAAAATGATTTAACCCCCTAGTTACATGCATCTTTAGTACTTAGTAGAACACCCTTTGGCAGTAATGACATCCTTCAAACGTGATACATAACCGGACACAAGCTTCTTGCAACCATCTACAGGTATTTTAGCCCATTCCTCTTGGGCAAAGGCCTCCAGTTCATTCATATTCTTGGGCTTGCGTGCTGCAACTGCCTTTTTCAAGTCCCACCACAGGTTTTCTATAGGATTTAGGTCTGGCGACTGTGAAGGCCACTCCAGAGTCTTCCAGCCCTTCTTCTGCAACCACTCTGATGTTGATTTGGAGGTATGATCGTTGTCCTGTTGGCAGGTCCAACGTCTCCCAAGCCTCAGCTTCGTCACTGACTTCATGACATTTGCAGCTAATATATCCTGGTAGGAAATAGAATTCATAATGCCTTGAACGCGCTGGAGATTCCCAGTACCTGAGGCAGAGAAACAGCCCCAGAGCATGATTGACCCCCCACCATGCTTAACAGTAGGAAAGGTGTTCTTCTCTTTGTAAACTTCATTTTTTCTCCTCCAGACATAACGTTGATTCATAGGCCCAAAGAGTTCCACTTTTGTCTCATCACTCCATAGAACAGTTTCCCAAAACCTTTGGGGTTTGTCCAGATGATTTTTGGCATACTGGAGTCTATTTTCTTGTGCCTGGTAGTCAGAAGTGGGGTGCGCCTGGAAGTTCTGGCATGGAGGCCTTCATCTCGTAGTGCACGCCTTATTGTCTGGGACGAAACCTGCGTCCCTCTGCAATGTCCTGTTGTAGTTCCTCAGCTGTTACCCGGGGTTTTTTCACCACTGTACGCTTCAAATACCGGACAGCAGTTGCACTCAGCATCCTCTTTCTACCACGCCCAGGTAGTGTTTCCACTGTCCCTTTGGCTTTAAACTTGCGAATTATACTCCCAACTGTGTCTTTGTCTTTGCTATTTACTTATATCCATATCCATTCTTATGAAGAAAAATTACCTCCCCTCCTGACTTCTTTGACCACTCCCTGGACTTCAGCATGTAACAAATACACCATCGACCATCTACAAGAAGCTGAGCGTCACAGTCTTTTTCAATCAGTTTAATTGTTGCTCGTTATGGTTCTAATCACATCTACAGCTGTTTTCAAAACCTAATTGAAAAGACCTTATTCAAATTCTGTTCTTAAGAGTTATGATCTTCAAGTGGTTGAATAATTTTGTCAATGAGATATTAAGAGAAATGACACTGTTTGGTATGTTACAAAATATAATGTTGTAATTCAAGTTGCATTTGTCTATTTAATGCATCTTTATTTGATATGACTATAAACAAAATACGGACTAAATGTCCAACTTGCTAAAACACCAAAATTGCGTAGGGGTTGAATAATTTTGATCACAACTGTAATCACAGACATTACAACACTGTTTGTTGTGCTTAGCATGAAGACCTAGCTGCACAGTAAGCGGAACGGCACTTTGAAATGTATTTGCGCTTTTAAAAACGCTTCTGTTTAGGCCATGTCCACACGAATGCAGAGCATAGTTGCCAACTTTGAAACCTCCAAATTCGGGAGAAGGGGGGCGGGGACGGGGGTTTGATTGATTGATTGAAACTTTTATTAGTAGATTGCACAGTACAGTACATATTCCGTACAATTGACCACTAAACGGTAACACCTGAATACGTTTTTCAACTTGTTTAAGTCGAGGTCCACGTTAATCAATTCATGGGTGTATATATTTTCAAGTATTTCTTATATATACATTTTGCAGGCAGCATTCCCCTTGGAACTGTCCTGGGTGAACTGAAATTATGTCTTCCAATCATTTTGGAACTTCTTCTTACTCGTGGTTACCATGTCTCTTCTTTGTTCTTTTGCTTCGTCTCTGGACATTATTACTTGCCGTAATTTTGAAGCAATGCATGATGGGAATCCGTGTCAGTGTAATAACGTGCTGGCTGGTATAAACACACGCTGAGAAATAGCTCCATGCCTGCCTACTTTATGGGTTATAGATAAACCTATGGATAACGGAGACATATATGTGCCGTTGTGCATTGAGCTCCAAAAGCCGTAGATGTTGTGACTGGGCCAAAACGGGTGGAAATCGGGAGAATGGTTACCCCGGGAGATTTTCGGGAGGGGCACTGAAATTCGGGAGTCTCCCGGGAAAATCTGGAGGGTTGGAAAGTATCATACGGAGCGTTTCAAAAACGCATATTTGGGGTTGTGAAACCATCTCCATCCACACGAGTGTGGTTTCAAAACTGTCTATGTCTACACACAAACTCATACACCTCATGCACGTTTTGTCCAATCAGAAGCCTGGAAAAAGCAGCAACAGCTGTCAAAACTGTCTATGTCTACACACAAACTTATTCGCCTGCTCTCATGCACATTTTGTCCAATCAGAAGCCTGGAAAAAGCAGCAACAGCTGACTTGGTGGCATTACATCTGTTATTATAATATTTACTTTGATATACTAGACCAGGGGTCGGGAACCTTTTTGGCTGAGAGAGCCATGAAAACCAAATTTTTTAAAGTGTATTACCTTGAGAGCCATATCATATGTTTTAACACTGAATACAACTAAATTTTTTTGGGGGCTTCACGGTGGAAGAGGGGTTAGTGCGTCTGCCTCACAATACGAAGGTCCTGCAGTCCTGGGTTCAAATCCAGGCTCTGGATCTTTCTGTGTGGAGTTTGCATGTTCTCCCCGTGAATGCGTGGGTTCCTTCCGGGTACTCCGGCTTCCTCCCACTTCCAAAGACATGCACCTGGGGATAGGTTGATTGGCAACACTAAATTGGCCCTAGTGTGTGAATGTGAGTGTGAATGTTGTCTGTCTATCTGTGTTGGCCCTGCGATGAGGTGGCGACTTGTCCAGGGTGTACCCCACCTTCCGCCCGATTGTAGCTGAGATAGGCGCCAGCGCCCCCCGCGACCCCGAAAGGGAATAAGCGGTAGAAAATGGATGGATGGATGGATGGGCATGCATTTTTTAAGTAAGACCTACATTTTTAGAGTACAAGTCTTATATTTTATATAATTTTTATTCTGAAGCCAACCAATAATGAATAAAATACTTCTTTGGCAACACTAAATTGGCCCTAGTGTGTGAATGTGAGTGTTAATGTCGTCTGTCTATCTGTGTTGGCCCTGTGATGAGGTGCCGACTTGTCCAGGGTGTACACCGCCTTCTGCCCAAATGCAGCTGAGATAGGCTCCAGCAATCCCCGCGACCCCAAGAGGGACAAGCGGTAGAGAATAGATGGATGGACTTCTTACCATTGATGTGACTTATTGAACAGGTGCGGTTGAAACGGATGGATGGATTAAAATGCATAAGAATGTTTTATATGTTAAACGTTATTTTTAACACCGATTACTGGCGGAATTATTCATTACTAATCATGTTAAGCAATGTCAGCTCAGCTGTATTTGAGAGCCGGATGCAGTCATCAAAAGAGCCACATCTGGCTCTATAGCCATAGGTTCCCTACCCCTGTACTAGACGTATAATGACATGTACTTTATTTTGAAAACCAGCCTGCACCTACACAGAGCGCTGGGAACATTATGAATCTTGTTTTTGTGTGTTTAAAGCTTGCATGCATGCATGTGCTGCTGAAACCCAAAATGACATTATGTTTAATCAGCAACATGGTGATATATTACATTTTGAGTGTTCTTTCTAAAATGTAAACGCATTAACGAGCCAAGGAAACCCTTATGCATGTTTAAGTGCCTATAAACGCACGGACGTGCGTGTGCCGCTGCAAAACTCCCGTGAAATTATAACGCATTTAATGGTCGATATAGAGATACATGTGCAATGAAATGTACATTGTCTTTCACATTAACAAGAAGGAAGGAAGTCATGTTTTTTTTTTGTCAATCGGGTGCATGCACGGTCGCGCTAGACTCCTACACAATTGGAAGCAACACAAGTAGGTTAACTTCATGATCTGTTGTTAAACAAAGAAAAAAAAAAAACCATGAGATATTGTTGCACCTTTCTTCTGACACACAGCAAAAAGCGCTCTTGTCAAAGCTACCCCATCAGTTGGATGTCTGACAGCAATCGTGTCCAAAACAGCTGACTGTCATTGAAGCTGGCGGGATTGTTGCAAAGCCTATTTTTATGTCTTTTTTTGTCAATGTTGAGTGGAAATAGAAGCATATTTACGTTCAAACATACAGTAAATACTCTTATAATAAGAGGTGGGTAGTAACGCGCTACATTTACTCCGTTACATCTACTTGAGTAACTTTTGGGATAAATTGTACTTCTATGAGTAGTTTTAATGCAACATATTTTTACTTTTACTTGAGTATATTTATAGAAACGAAACGCTACTTTTACTCCGCTCCATTTATCTACATTCAGCTCGCTACTCGCTACTGATTTTTATCGATCTGTTAATGCACGCTTTGTTTTTTTTGTTTTGTCAGACAGACCTTCAAAGTATGATCTATCACATGCCTGCGTTTCATCAATCAAATGTAGTCACTGGTGACGTTTGACTCCGTTTCACCAATCAAATGCAGTCACTGGTGACGTTTGACTCCGTTTCACCAATCAAATGCAGTCACTGGTGACGTTTGACTCTGTTTCACCAATCAAACAGAGCCAGGCGGTCACATGATTAACTGCACATTCAAAAAAAAAATTTTAATTAACCTTTATTTATAAATTTCAACATTTACAAATAGTTGAAAATAATAATCAAATTAAGTACAAAAATAGTATAAAAACCGTACAAAACAGCGCCAGGGGGTTGTAAATTCAAAGTAACTAAAATAGAATGCTAAGATAAAATATATATATATATATATATATATATATATATATATATATATATATATATATATATATATATATATATATATATATATATATATATATATATATATATATATATATATATATATATATATATATATATATATATATATATATATATATATATATAATAAACAAAGTGCAAAGCCATAGGCTCACTCAATCTCAGTAAATAAGTTAAATTTGGAACACTACATCATCGTTTTCACAGCTGTTTGGTTGTTAGAGGTAGAGTGTTTTAATGTAGAGTTCTAAATCTTTTTTTATCCATCCATCCATTTTCTACCGCTTATTCCCTTTTGGGGTCGCGGGGGGCGCTGGCGCCTATCTCAGCTACAATCGGGCGGAAGGCGGGGCACACCCTAGACAAGTCGCCACCTCATCGCAGGGCCAACACAAATAGACAACATTCACACTCACATTCACACACAATCTTTTTTAAAGGCACAAACAACAGGTTGGGTATTGAGAAACTTACATTTATGAATATAAAACTTAGCCAATGGTGTAATGAGGTTGCAAAGGTCAAATTAACTTTCAAATTGTTTTTCAATACTGTGTAAATCCAAATATATATTATTGTTTTAGTTGCTTAAAGAGATATTCCTGGCTCTGAATGTGTTCATTGCTAGTTTTGTTTTTGTGCATTACTTGTTGCCGTCATCATTAAACAAACAAGTTACTCATCAGTTACTCAGTACTTGAGTAGTTTTTTCACAACATTCTTTTTACTTTTACACAAGTAAATATTTGGGTGATTACTCCTTACTTTTACTTGAGTAATAAATCTCTAAAGTAACAGTACTCTTACTTGAGTACACGTTCTGGCTACTCTACCCACCTCTGGTTATAATGTGTTTGAAGACAGCAATGCAGTGTTGTTGAGCTTTGTAAATGACAGCGCAGAGCCATGATGTCATCAGAGGAGTACAAGTCACCGTTTGTGCCGTGTACATGCATACGCCGAACGGAGAGGTTTGGAACTCTACACTTTGGCCAGCATTTGTAAAAGTCTGCATTTTTAAGGACACAAATATGCGTTTGCGTGTTCACTAGAGACCTAAACGCAGAGATTAATATGCGTACATGGCCTTCGTTTACGTGGTGGCACAAAGATTTAACAATTAGTTGAAGCAATTCCTGGAGGAATTGCGTTTGAATGCTTCAATGCTTAAGTTGAACTGAAATCCTGGAATTTTTTTTTTTAGAATTGTTGAAGTAGAGCACACTATGCCCAAACAGGCTTTATATTTTGAAGTTAGAACAGTTTGAATCTGATGAGAATTGTGGAACTTTGAAGAATGTCCCATTGATTAAAATGGGAATTTCAGAAAATTTGGGAAATTCGGGAAAAGCAGGATTTTTTTTTAAAAACTCTAAAAAACTTGAATGAGTTGAAATGTTTGGTGTGGACATTTTTCAAATAGGTCGAGAAATGTTGAAGTAGTTACATGTTGAATTGACAAATGGTATTACGGCATTCCTTGAATTTCGGGAAAACCGGGAATTTTTCCAGTTCAAAAGACAACTTAGTTTGTTGTCTTAATTAAGAAGAATGTTTTGACGGTTGGAGTGTGTTGAAAATTGTGGGAGGAGTAGTCGCCAGAAAAAAGGGTGGGAATGGGGCTTTAGAAAACCAGGAATTCTGGAAAATCCTAGAATTTTTTTGAACTTGGAAAAAGAGGAGTTTGAATTTCCAGTAGGGTGGAAAGTGTTCAAGGTGTAATGGTATGAATAAGTTGACAAATGTGGAAATGGTCAAAGTTTGAAAAATGGCCAGTTTATTTGAAATGAGGAAAAATGTCCCGGAAAACCGGGAAATCTGGGAATTTTTTTTAATTTGTAAAGGGAAAGCCCGTGATTCCCAAATAGGCTGAACAGTTTTTAAAGTTGGAGTGGTTTGAATCGGAGGAAAAATGTGGAAGGTAGAGCGTATCAAAATCTGGAGAAGAAGAAGAATAAATAGATTCATTTTAGTGTATAAAACTTTGAAGCATTCACACAATAACATCTCTGCTTGATGCACCGCTTGCTTTTCTTTATTGTTTCTAAGCAAACAACAGTAAATTTGGTAGCCTTTTCAAAAGTGTTTTGATTTCATCTTGTTTTCGTGACGTTTATGGATTGCAATGCATTGAAGTTGATAGTTCTACTCTTTGCCCATAATTAATACGGGAATCGCCTGTTTGGTCTGTGTTTATTTAAATGAATAAAAATAAAAAACACATGACATTGTTCGAACATAATACATGATCTATTTAATTTTTTGTTCACCATGCAAAGCTTCTATCTGCATCGAATCGCATCAAATCGTAATGTTTTAAAAAGTATTGTCAGTGAATCGTATAGAAACCCATGTATCTAAATGCATATCGGATCGCCATTTAAGGTAGGGAGATGCACACCCATAGCTAGTATGTGAGACGAGATGTTTTGGGCGGCTCTTACAGGGGTCACTGCGATATTTGGCGGTGATGCCAGTAGCTCAAATGTTTGCTTGCAACTTGAAGCACATGGGGTTTTCCTGACCTGTAATTAATCGTGGTGCAACAGCAGGACAAAATTAAAGACGCCACAACTTAAAAATTTGTGTTTTTAAATGAAAAAACTATTTACTATACTGTATGAATGGATATGTAAAGCCTATTATTTATGCATTACCAATTGACCAATGACAAAAAGACTTGATCACTGAAACAGCAATACCGAATCAGGATGTTGTGATGACATAAGCAATACGCACGCGATGGTCTTGAGCGGAGGAAGCATGTATGTGATGTAGACGTATTATAATATATCCAAGATATACCCGTGGACAGAGATCTACTAAACGTGCAATGTGCGAATATTAGAGTGGTGCTGTAGGCCGGACCGCCCGCCCCCGCCAGCCATGGGAACCAAGTCGCAGTACTATTCCAGTCCATGTTCAAATGGGTAGATCAGTGGTTCTCAACCTTTTTTCAGTGATGTACCCCCTGTGAAAATGTGTTCAATTCAAGTACCCCCTAATCAGAGCAACGCATTTTTGGTTGAAAAAAAGAGATAAAGAAGTAAAATACAGCACTATGTCATCAATTTCTGATTTATTAAATTGTATAACAGTGCAAAATATTGCTCATTTGTAGTGGTCTTCCTTGAACTATTTGGAAAAAAGATATAAAAATAACTAAAAAACTTGTTAAAAATAAAAAAGTGATTCAATTATAAATAAAGATTTCTACACATACAGTAGTAGTGATCATCAACTTAAAGTGCCCTCTTTGGGGATTGTAATAGAGATCCATCTAGATTCATGAACTTGATTCTAAACATTTCTTCACAAAAAAAGAAATTTTCAACATCAATATTAATGGAACATGTCCACAAAAAATGTAGCTGTCATTACTGAATATTGCAATATTGTATTTCTTTTTCTGGGTGGACGAGATACGCCCGGAGTTCCTTAAGGCTCTGGATGCTGTGGGGCGGTCTTGGTTGACAAGACTCTGCAGCATCGCGTGGACATCGGGGGCGGTACCTCTGGATTGGCAGACCGGGGTGGTGGTCCCTCTCTTTAAGAAGGGGGACCGGAGTGTGTGTTCCAACTATCGTGGGGTCACACTCCTCAGCCTTCCCGGTAAGGTTTATTCAGGTGTACTGGAGAGGAGGCTACGTCGGATAGTCGAACCTCGGATTCAGGAGGAACAGTGTGGTTTTCGTCCTGGCCGTGGAACTGTGGACCAGCTCTATACTCTCGGCAGGGTTCTTGAGGGCGCATGGGAGTTTGCCCAACCAGTTTACATGTGCTTTGTGGACTTGGAGAAGGCATTCGACCGTGTCCCTCGGGAAGTCCTGTGGGGAGTGCTCAGAGAGTATGGGGTATCGGACTGTCTTATTGTGGCGGTCCCGCTTCCTGTATGATCAGTGTCAGAGCTTGGTCCGCATTGCTGGCAGTAAGTCGAACACATTTCCAGTGAGGGTTGGACTCCGCCAAGGCTGTCCTTTGTCACCCATTCTGTTCATAACTTTTATGGGCAGAATTTCTAGGCGCAGTCAAGGCGTTGAGGGGTTCCGGTTTGGTGACCGCAGGATTAGGTCTCTGCTTTTTGCAGATGATGTGGTCCTGATGGCTTCATCTGACCGGGATCTTCAGCTCTCACTGGATCGGTTTGCAGCCGAGTGTGAAGCGACCGGAATGAGAATCAGCACCTCCAAGTCCGAGTCCATGGTTCTCGCCCGGAAAAGGGTGGAGTGCCATCTCCGGGTTGGGGAGGAGACCCTGCCCCAAGTGGAGGAGTTCAAGTACCTAGGAGTCTTGTTCACGAGTGAGGGAAGAGTGGATCGTGAGATCGACAGGCGGATCGGTGCGGCGTCTTCAGTAATGCGGACGTTGTACCGATCCGTTGTGGTGAAGAAAGAGCTGAGCCGGAAGGCAAAGCTCTCAATTTACCGGTCGATCTACGTTCCCATCCTCACCTATGGTCATGAGCTTTGGGTCATGACCGAAAGGATAAGATCACGGGTACAAGCGGCCGAAATGAGTTTCCTCCTCCGTGTGGCGGGGCTCTCCCTTAGAGATAGGGTGAGAAGCTCTGTCATCCGGGAGGAACTCAAAGTAAAGACGCTGCTCCTTCACATCAAGAGGAGCCAGATGAGGTGGTTCGGGCATCTGGTCAAGATGCCACCCGAACGCCTCCCTAGGGAGGTGTTTAGGGCACGTCCAATCGGTAGGAGGCCACGGGGAAGACCCAGGACACGTTGGGAAGACTGTCTCCCGGCTGGCCTGGGAACACCTCGGGATCCCCCGGGAAGAGCTAGACGAAGTGGCTGGGGAGAGGGAAGTCTGGGTTTCCCTGTTTAAGCTGTTGCCCCCGCGACCCGACCTCGGATAAGCGGAAGAAGATGGATGGATGGATGGATGTATTTCTTTTCACAGTTTATGAACTTACATTCATATTTTGTTGAAGTATTATTCAATAAATATATTTGTAAAGGATTTTTAAATTGTTGCTATTTATAGAATATTTAAAAAAAAATCTCACGTACCCCTTGACATACCTTCAAGTACCCGCAGGGGCACGCGTACCCCCATTTGAGAACCACTGGGGTAGATGATCTAGTAGTGACATGGTGAAGAAGCAGACAAGTCATTATGGAAGATGCTTTATAATAATTATCTGTCTGATAATTATCAGGCACCCCTATTAAAAATTAATAATATCTAATTGTAATTAATCACAATTATTGCACACCAATCATTAGTCAGATTAAACATATTGATAATTTTACAGATACAAACATTTTAGACTACAATAATGTAGACTAGAGCATTCTAAGTTGTATGTTTTATGGCTGCTCTGAGAAATACTATAAATCAGTGGTCTCCAACCTTTTTTTATCCGCGGACCGGTCAACGCTTAATAATTTGTCCCGCGGCCCGGGGGGGGGGGGGCGCGGGGCGGTGCTTTTTATTATATTTTTTTTAATTCTTTATCATGAAAAAGGGAGGTTTTTGTGGTTGGTGCACTAACTGTAAGTGTATATTGTGTTTTTTATGTTGATTTAATAAAAAAAAAAAAAATATATATATATATTTTTTTTATTTTTTTTTAATAAAAATTCTTCTGCGGCCCGGTACCAATCGGGCCACGGCGGCCCGGTGGTTGGGGACCACTGGTATAAATAATTTGGACAAAAGATCTTTATTCAAAATGTAAAAACTAAAACTAAAGTAGTGTGCAATGTTCATCTAAACATACCCCGTTCACTAGATTAAAAATCTGCATTTTAATTAGAATTTTTGCCAGGATCTAAATACTCAAATTGTGCTAAACCATAAATAGCATGTGAGGTATTATGTTGAAAGTATATATTTGTACCATGAATTGATTAACGTGGACCCCGACTTAAACAAGTTGAAAAACTTATTGGGGTGTTACCATTTAGTGGTCAATTGTACGGAATATGTACTGTACTGTACAATCTACTAATAAAAGTATCAATCAATCAATCAAAGGTCCGTGTTCACGTGGGAGTGTCGAAACTTCACTCCTTAGCAGCTGGAAACCTCTGAGGTTGAGAAATTTAATGAACTGAGTCATTTGAGTCTGCCCAAAACTCCCTCCTGGGGAGTCACATGATACTAAGCCCATTGTACCATAATGCGTAAGGTATAGAACCATAATGTGTACGATGAGTTGTCTCATTGGGAGTATCAGGGAATTCTGTATATCGGCCCCTTAATATCTTATTGCACACCCAAATATACATTGAGAGAGCTTTGGGCTGAATTGATTTGTTGCCTACTGACAGTTTGTGCTCTTCTGATGGATGCATGACTGGCTCATATAAATAAGAATTGTGTATTTGTGTAATCATTAAGTGCCTACATATCATACTTTGAAGTATAAGACATTGGAAAAGTAAAAACATTCTAAATTGTTGTGTTTTTTTGGTGGTCTGAATGTAAGTTTGTAAGTTGACAAAGCGACCGGAATGAGAATCAGCACCTCCAAGTCCGAGTCCATGGTTCTCGCCCGGAAAAGGGTGGAGTGCCATCTCCGGGTTGGGGAGGAGACCCTGCCCCAAGTGGAGGAGTTCAAGTACCTAGGAGTCTTGTTCACGAGTGGGGGAAGAGTGGATCGTGAGATCGACAGGCGGATCGGTGCGGCGTCTTCAGTAATGCGGACGTTGTATCGATCCGTTGTGGTGAAGAATGAGCTGAGCCGGAAGGCAAAGCTCTCAATTTACCGGTCGATCTACGTTCCCATCCTCACCTATGGTCATGAGCTTTGGGTCATGACCGAAAGGATAAGATCACGGGTACAAGCGGCCGAAATGAGTTTCCTCCGCCGGGTGGCGGGGCTCTCCCTTAGAGATAGGGTGAGAAGCTCTGCCATCCGGGAGGAGCTCAACGTAAAGCCGCTGCTCCTCCACATGGAGAGGAGCCAGATGAGGTGGTTCGGGCATCTGGTCAGGATGCCACCCGAACGCCTCCCTAGGGATGTGTTTAGGGCACGTCCAGCTGGTAGGAGGCCACGGGGAAGACCCAGGACACGTTGGAAAGACTATGTCTCCCGGCTGGCCTGGGAACGCCTCGGGATCCCCCGGGAAGAGCTAGACGAAGTGGCTGGAGATAGGGAAGTCTGGGCTTCCCTGCTTAGGCTGCTGCCCCCGCGACCCGACCTCGGATAAGCGGAAGATGATGGATGGATGGATGGAAGTTGACAAACAAATGTACGCACGCACGCACACACACTCAGACACACATCTTGAATGATGACTTCCATGATTATATTATGCATGGTCCTGCTGGCTTTCATTAATACTTCAACCTGTCATCATCAGTGAGTGTTTGCTGTTACAAACTGATTCCTGCTTTGACATTTATGCTAATAACGGTCAATTGTATTTTCATAGAAGAAAACATATACTTGTGATTTTTTTCCCAGAAATACGCATTTGTAATTGGTTCAATCTGATTAAGCGGTGTGTTTTACATAGTTCAATTATTTAAAATACACACACCATGTATGTATGTATTTAATGCACGTAAACATAATGTGTGTACCCCCTAAGAAATGCAAATACTTAACACTGCAACTGACTTTTATTAAAGCATATTTTTCTTCTGAAATGATGCTTTTTTGAAAAATTGCTTTAAATGATCCGTGACACGGTGATAATTAGCAGTCTTACTGGATGTCAAACTGCTTCTACATTGAACCCCTGTGGTTTGACCTTTTGAAAAAGGGTTCATCAATGGTTGCAGGCAAGAGCAGTCTCTATGGGAATTCTCTTGTTTATAAGTAAACCAGTCATTTGGAAAACACCTAGTGTGGAAATAATCTGAGGCATTAATTGTTTTACTAGTGCAATGCGGAACTGCTGTACAGTGGAGCCCGCTTATCTCGACAGTTAATGTCCTTTCGAATTGACGCTGCTCGCCGAGGAAGAAGTGTTGTACAGTATTTAGTAAGGGTGTAACGGTATTTGTATTGAACTGTTTCAGTACGGGGGGTTCGGTTAGGCACGGAGGTGCACCGAACAAGTTTCCACACGGACATATTAAGTAGCGTACCGCACATTGTGTCAACAATGCACACTGAGGCACAACACACTGCAGGCGAGCAATGACCGGGCTACGACATCATGCAAAAGTCAGAGCTGGAAGACCCTTCTTCCTCGTTAAAATCTCCGTTTGGGAACACTTCGGCTTCGTGGTGCGGAGGGAGAGAGGTGGACAAAGCAAAAGCGGTTTGCCGACATTGTTCAGCAGCTGTAGGGTATGCTTCTGGCAACACGCCAAACATATGCTAACCCATTTGAAGCGGCACCACCTCCTAGTGAACATCGCTTCAACGAAGAGAAGGATGAGCGTGGTGCAAACACAGCTCCCCACCACATTCAAGTAGCCTTTCCTCGGGGAGTCAGACAGGGCTAAAGCAATAACAAATACCGTTGGTGTTTTTATAGCAGCAGATTTAAGACTATATTGCATTAAAAACTAGAGTTTGACCTACCTCTATGGTGGAAAAACTATGAGCCCATATATCCTCTTACTGCCAAGTTAGCCAGGCACTACCTCGCCATACCTGCTACATCCGTGCCCAGCGAAAGGGAATTTCCCACAGCTGGGGACATTGTAACTGCAAGCAGGTCTGCTCTTTCTGCAGTCAATGTGGATAAACAGATTCTTTCTGGCAAAAAACATGAATATTGAGTTAGTCACCAGGGTTAAAGGCTGAGTTGACTTGAAGCAGTTTAATGTTGCACTTTAATATGTAGAAACCAATTCTGAGCCTTATATTATTAAGTTTATATTTTATATATGTTTACCACATGAACGCTGGCAATCGACCCTGTGTCTATGTATGTTATTGTTATCCTTAGCCATGTCTGCCTGCTGTTGCACTGATCAGCCTAGTGGGGGCTCACATCCATCACACACAGGGTTAGTTCTATTTTTGGGCAGAATTATTATAGTGTTCCCAATGTTAAACAGGATAAAGCCATTATTTACCAATTTGGTAAATAAATAACCAGAAAATGTATATGTTGTTGTTTTCTTATTGTACCGAAAATTAACCGAACCGCGAACCGTGACCTCTAAACCGAGGTACAAATCGAACCAAGATTTTTGTGTACCATTACACCCTTGGTATTTAGCAGTAACCATACTGAAAAAAACTGGTATCAAAGTAATTTTTGGGTGTTTTTATCGACTTGATCGTGATACTTTTGACAACCCTAACCGAAACTGACCATTGCTTTCATATTTACTTGTGACTTTCACCAGAGACATGAGGATGGGCGATTTAAAGATTTTTGTAACCAACGTTGGTTTGTTGACAAAGTTTTACTCCATTTTTGCATTGTTTTATTTGGATTCTTCTGTTTTTATATGATTTTGTGGCGACAGGAGCGTTGTGTAAAGTTTTGAGCTGTGAATCAGCCCAAAATAGCGAAGAGTTGTCCAGCCGCGTTGACAAAAGTATGTATTGAAGTCTATCCTGTAGCGCTTATCATGCATATTCATCAACGTTGTGAACAAATACATGATAAATAAATAAATAAATGAACAAAAGCTTGATCTCTATGCTTATAGGCATTGAAATAAGCTCTTATTTTCGGAGTTATTTAACAGTGGGATTCCAAGATGGCGGCGCCCGAACGGGCTGCAACATTGCGGAGCTCCTGCTAAAGATGAAACATTTGGCAGAAATACCGGACAATTCCACAAACTTTATGGCTGGCTCACATCGTGGTCACTCCGTGATCACGTACGACCGCCAGACACTTCTGGATGTGGACACATCGGGCCGTTTTGGACCGATAGACACTTGCGTGCTAGACTTGCTAACTAGCACGGGAATACATCGGCGGCTACATCCAGCGGCCTGTGAAGCAGGGGAGTCTAGTAGCAGCGGGGGCCGTCTACGGAGCAGACGCCAGCGGTGTGATCGGAAACGCGGATGCCGAGCGGGGCTAAAAACAAAGCAGAAGGCTAATCCCCACAGAACACCACTTTCCTCCATCCCGAAGACGGATTTAGATGGAAAATGCGAGACTACTGGTCTGGGTAAGGAGTCAGTTAAATTAGAACAAGCTTTTTCTGCTTTGAGTGTTTCAGAGTTGGACATGTGTTTTACTGAGGAGGCTAACTATGATGCGTGCAGTTTATCAAAGCAACAAACAAACAATCGGAAAATCCCCGTTACTGAGGTGGCTAACCATGATGCGTGCAGTTTATCAAAGCAACAATCAAACAATCGGAAAATTCCTGTCGTATCAATTCCTAGATATGGTCGTAACTATACTAAATGCACCGGGCATAATAAACACAACATTATTAATATTGCTACTACGGATAATTTGATCAAAAACTCCCTAAAACAGCCCACTACCTATAATATAGGTTTTTTAAACATAAGATCATTGTCTCCTAAAACGTTGTTAGTTAATGATATTATCAGAGACAACAATCTTAATGTCATCGGTCTCAGCGAAACCTGGCTTAAACCAAACGACTTTTTTGCGCTAAATGAGGCATGTCCTCCTAACTTTACACATGCGCAAATTGCCCGTCCGCTCAAAAGGGGTGGGGGGGTTGCACTAATATACAACGAAAACTTTAACCTTAGTCCTAACATAAATAATAAATATAAATCGTTTGAGGTGCTTACTATGAGGTCTGTCACACCGCTGCCTCTACACCTGGCTGTTATCTACCGCCCCCCAGGGCCCTATTCGGACTTTATTAATGAATTCTCAGAGTTCGTTGCTGATCTAGTGACACACGCCGATAATATAATCATAATGGGGGACTTTAATATCCATATGAATACCCCATCGGACCCACCGTGCGTAGCGCTCCAGACTGTAATTGATAGCTGTGGTCTCACACAAATAATAAATGAACCCACGCATCGCAACGGTAATACGATAGACCTAGTGCTTGTCAGGGGCATCACCGTTTCCAAAGTTACGATACTCCCGTATACTAAAGTATTGTCTGATCATTACCTTATAAAATTCGAGGTTCAGACGCATGTTCGTCAAACTAATAATAATAATAACTGCTATAGCAGCCGCAACATTAATACAGCTACAACGACAACTCTTGCTGACCTACTGCCCTCGGTAATGGCACCATTCCCAAAGTATGTGGGCTCTATTGATAACCTCACTAACAACTTTAACGACGCCCTGCGCGAAACCATTGATAACATAGCACCGCTAAAGTTAAAAAAGGCTCCAAAAAAGCGCACCCCGTGGTTTACAGAAGAAACTAGAGCTCAGAAATTATTATGTAGAAAGCTGGAACGCAAATGGCGCACGACTAAACTTGAGGTGCACCATCAAGCATGGAGTGATGGTTTAATAACTTATAAACACATGCTTACCTTAGCTAAAGCTAAATATTACTCAAATCTCATCCACCGTAATAAAAACGATCCTAAATTTTTGTTTAGTACGGTAGCATCGCTAACCCAACAAGGGACTCCTTCCAGTAGCTCAACCCACTCAGCTCATGACTTTATGCTATTCTTTAGTAAGAAAATTGAAGTCATTAGAAAGGAGATTAAAGACAATGCGTCCCAGCTACAACGGGGTTCTATTAACACTGACACGATTGTATATACGGCGGATACTGCCCTCCAAAATAGTTTCTCTCGTTTTGAGGAAATAACATTAGAGGAATTGTTACAACGTGTAAATGGAATAAAACAGACAACATGTTTACTTGACCCTCTTCCTGGGAAACTGATCAAGGAGCTCTTTGTATTATTAGGTCCATCAGTGCTAAATATTATAAACTTATCACTCTCCTCGGGCACTGTTCCCCTAGCATTCAAAAAAGCGGTTATTCATCCTCTTCTTAAAAGACCTAACCTCGATCCTGACCTCATGGTAAATTACCGACCGGTGTCTCACCTTCCCTTTATTTCAAAAATCCTTGAAAAAATTGTTGCGGAGCAGTTAAATGAACACTTAGCGTCTAACAAGCTATGTGAAACCTTTCAATCCGGTTTCAGGGCAAATCACTCCACGGAGACAGCCCTCGCAAAAATGACTAATGATCTATTGCTAACGATGGATTCTGATGCGTCATCTATGTTGCTGCTCCTCGATCTTAGCGCTGCTTTCGATACCGTCGATCATAATATTTTATTAGAACGTATCAAAACACGAATTGGTATGTCAGACTTAGCCCTGTCTTGGTTTAACTCTTATCTTACTGATAGGATGCAGTGTGTCTCCCATAACAATGTGACCTCGGACTACGTTAAGGTAACGTGTGGAGTTCCCCAGGGTTCGGTCCTTGGCCCTGCACTCTTCAGCATCTACATGCTGCCGCTAGGTGACATCATACGCAAATACGGTATTAGCTTTCACTGTTATGCTGATGACACCCAACTCTACATGCCCCTAAAGCTGACCAACACGCCGGATTGTAGTCAGCTGGAGGCGTGTCTTAATGAAATTAAACAATGGATGTCCGCTAACTTTTTGCAACTCAACGCCAAAAAAACGGAAATGCTGATTATCGGTCCTGCTAGACACCGAACTCTATTTAATAATACAACTCTAACATTTGACAACCAAACAATTAAACAAGGCGACACGGTAAAGAATCTGGGTATTATCTTCGACCCAACTCTCTCCTTTGAGGCACACATTAAAAGCGTTACTAAAACGGCCTTCTTTCATCTCCGTAATATCGCTAAAATTCGCTCCATTCTGTCCACTAAAGACGCTGAGATCATTATCCATGCGTTTGTTACGTCTCGCCTCGACTACTGTAACGTATTATTTTCGGGTCTCCCCATGTCTAGCATTAAAAGATTACAGTTGGTACAAAATGCGGCTGCTAGACTTTTGACAAGAACAAGAAAGTTTGATCACATTACGCCTGTACTGGCTCACCTGCACTGGCTTCCTGTGCACTTAAGATGTGACTTTAAGGTTTTACTACTTACGTATAAAATACTACACGGTCTAGCTCCATCTTATCTTGCCGATTGTATTGTACCATATGTCCCGGCAAGAAATCTGCGTTCAAAGGACTCCGGCTTATTAGTGATTCCCAAAGCCCAAAAAAAGTCTGCGGGCTATAGAGCATTTTCCGTTCGGGCTCCAGTACTCTGGAATGCCCTCCCGGTAACAGTTCGCGATGCCACCTCAGTAGAAGCATTTGAGTCTCACCTTAAAACTCATTTGTATACTCTAGCCTTTAAATAGACTCCCTTTTTAGACCAGTTGATCTGCCGTTTCTTTTCTTTTTCTTCTATGTCCCACTCTCCCGTGTGGAGAGGGTCCGGTCCGATCCGGTGGCCATGTACTGCTCGCCTGTGTATCGGCTGGGGACATCTCTGCGCTGCTAGTCCGCCTACGCTTGGGATGGTTTCCTGCTGGCTCCGCTGTGAACGGGACTCTCGCTGCTGTGTCTTGGATCCTCTTTGGACTGGACTCTCGCGACTGTGTTGGATCCATTGTGGATTGAACTTTCACAGTATCATGTTAGATCCGCTCGACATCCATTGCTTTCCTCCTCTCTAAGGTTCTCATAGTCATCATTGTCACCGACGTCCCACTGGGTGTGAGTTTTCCTTGCCCTTATGTGGGCCTACCGAGGATGTCGTGGTGGTTTGTGCAGCCCTTTGAGACACTAGTGATTTAGGGCTATATAAGCAAACATTGATTGATGATTGATTGAGATACCTACGTACATACATACATACATATATACATTGACTCGCTCGCGTGCGTCACATCACACATCCCTCGCAATTAGAAAATCACATATATATCATTTAGCAATATAATTACAAATGCAATTAACCTTTCAGCCTTTTTTTGTCGTTTATTGGGCTTTCAGATTTGTGGGAATCACAAATCATGGATGTCGGAAAACAGCAAGAGGAAGGGTCTTCAATCAACAGGATTGCCATAAGATAATAAAATAGGCTGTGATGCGGGGATTTATGGAGCTCTATTGTAATAGGATTCCAAAGGTTCAGTAGTAAATACATGTTACAACTTTCATGAAAGGCGTTCTTTGCATTATGCCTTTTGGGTTCATGTTACCTCGGGACGTTTTTCACGATGTATCAGCAATTCAAGAAAAGCCGACTTTGGCGCTTCATGTTCTCAGTGTTTTGCTCGAAGGGACAAGCGGTAGAAAATGGATGGATAGATGGATGGAGGGCTTTATGATGTACATTGTGTGTTGCATTCAAAGAAAACTATGATTGTGCAGTCGGACTGTGAAGCTTCCCTTGTTCCAGTGCAAAAATAAATACCCTGTGGGATGTTGCCTAATAATGATGATCTCTAAAGAGAATTACGGAGAATAAGCATCCGACGCTGTTTTCTTAAATAAATAACGTGAATTATAAAAGAGGACAAAGTGTCAGTCGGGACTTACAGTGTTGTGAAGCAAGCTTGATGTGTAAACGTAGCTACGGAACTAGTCACAGGATTACTGAGGATTTGCCACACTAAGCCTCAGGAACCCAGTCCAGTGACCCCCTTCATGTCTTCTGCCCCTCCCTAGAAGCAGAACAACAAACCACCCTCTTACTCTCTCCTCCTTCTTAGTCCGTGACGCAATTGAAAGTCGACCATGGCCCCTTGGATGTTGATTATTTATAAAATGAGTACATGTATTCCCTTTGCTAAGAGTTGCACGTATCACCAAAACACAGCAGTATGTTACATTTACAAACCCCGTTTCCATATGAGTTGGGAAATTGTGTTAGATGTAAATATAAACGGAATACAATGATTTGCAAATCCTTTTCAACCCATATTCAATTGAATGCACTACAAAAACAAGATGTTCAAACTCATAAACTTAATTTTTTTTTCCCAAATAATAATTAACTTAAAATTTCATGTCTGCAACATGTGCCAAAGTAGTTGGGAAAGGGCATGTTCACCACTGTTTTACATCATCTTTTCTTTTAACAACACTCAATAAACAATTGGGAACTAAGGAAACTAATTGTTGAAGCTTTGAAAGTGGAATTTTTTTTTCCATTCTTATTTTATGTAGAGCTTCAGTTGTTCAACAGTCCGGGGTTTCCGCTGTCGTATTTTACGCTTCATAATGCACCAAACATTTCCGATGGGAGACAGGTCTGGACTGCAGGCGGGCCAGGAATGTACCCGCACCCTTTTTTTACGAAGCCACGCTGTTGTAACACGTGCTGAATGTGGCTTGGCATTGTCTTGCTGAAATAAGCAGGGGCGTCCATGAAAAAGACCGCGCTTAGATGGCAGCATATGTTGTTCCAAAACCTGTATGTACCTTTCAGCATTAATGGTGCCTTCACAGATGTGTAAGTTACCCATGCCTTGGGCACTAATGCACCCCCATACCATCACGGATGGTGGCTTTTGAACTTTGCGTCGATAACAGTCTGGATGGTTTGCTTCCCCTTTGGTCGGTCGACACGATGTCGAAAATTTCCAAAAACAATTTGAAATGTGGACTCGTCAGAACACTTTTCCACTTTGCATCAGTCCATCTTAGATGATCTCGGGCCCAGAGAAGCTGGCGGCGTTTCTGAATGTTTTTGATAAATGCACGTCACTGATATATATCAGTATGTATATATATATATATATATATATATATATATGTATGTATGTATATATATATATATATATATATATATATGTATATGTGTATATGTATATATGTATATATGTGTATATGTATATATGTATATATATATGTATATATATATGTATATATATGTATGTATGTATATATATGTATATATATGTATGTATGTATGTATATATATATATGTATATATATATGTATATATATGTATGTATGTATGTATATATATATATATATATATATATATATATATATATATATATATATATATATATATATTATTACATTGGCTCCAGCACCCCCGCGACCCCAACTGGACAAGCGGTAGGAAATGGATGGATTGATTCTATTTTTATGTAATATATCCAATATATAACACATCCCAATTACTATGCACAATATTACAGTATATGTAATAGCTGCAGCATTAAAAAGAGGTCTGCCTCACAGTACGAAGTTCCTGCAGTCCTGGGTTCAAATCCAGGCTTGGGATCTTTCTGTGTGGAGTTTGCATGTTCTCCCCGTGAATGCGTGGGTTCCCTCCGGGTACTCCGGCTTCCTCCCACTTCCAAAGACATGCACCTGGGGATAGGTTGATTGGCAACACTAAAATTGTGTGTGAATGTTGTCTGTCTATCTGTGTTGGCCCTGCGATGAGGTGGCGACTTGTCCAGGGTGTACCCCGCCTTCCGCCCGATTGTAGTTGAGATAGGCGCCAGCGCCCCCCGCGACCCCCCAAAAAAAGGGAATAAGCGGCAGAAAATGGATGGATGGATGGATAGATCCAGCAGAAAATATACATTTTAAACAAAGAGAGGTAGCTAACATAGAAGCGGTCCGATAATAGTTTCCTGAGTGTAACTAATAAAAATTGCTAAAATCCCGGCCGCATGCAGTGCTTGGTACTTTAAACAGGCGGACAGAGTTTCCGCATGGCCACTGCAAATAAGTGCACATGAGAGCCTTGGCGTGTGGGGTGGCATCCGTGGCCGGGGACTTTTTTTTTTCTGGGTTATTTGAGGTAAGCACACCATTTGTCAAAATAACTTGTCTTTAAATTGCACATTTGCAGCTTCGTGTCACGCCGACCTCACTCTATCAGTTTTCTCTGCTCCGTTTCACATTTTTCTTCATGCTGGCTTCTAGAAGCTGCAGTTCATCTTCCATTCAATTACTTAAAAAAAAAAATAAAGTTGTGAATCCTTATTTGTCCAAAAGTAGTTGTCTTCGTTGTTTGTTACAAAGGTGCCATGATTAGAGCACACACAAGCGTTTTGTTTCCAGAAGTAGGAACACACTTTTGTTGCCAGAAGTCGGACGTGCGCTGCTATGGAAACAGGAGTAAACGTGCATAAGAATTAATTGATTAAAATGACCAAAATACAGTAAATATTGTACATATTGTTGCATATTATGAACATGTCCACTGTTGGCACTAGGAATTTTCAAAACGGGGCTACAGGGACCCCATCAAGTCATAAAAATGGGGTCCCACAGTACATTTTTGGAGCCCAACTTTTTTGTAACCGTTTTGAAAACAAATGATAAACGTATGCATTATCCTGTTATATCTCACATTCTGTATTGTGTTTTGGAAAAAGGTTGTCATAAACGTTACTTAATTCACGCAATAAATAATACAAAAGAAAACACATTTGTATGCACATGTAAATTTATTCAGTTATAAACATTCATTCACTTTCTTCTTTCCTTCATGGATCTAAACTTTACCACTTTTTCTATGTTTGTATTTAATAAATTGTAGGTGTATATTTCAGTATAATAGTGCTTTGGTCATGATATTATGATAATGGTATGCTAGGGCATACCATCACATCCATCCATTTTCTACCGCTTATTCCCTTTGGGGTCGCGGGGGGCGCTGGTGCCTATTTCAGCTACAATCGGGCGGAAGGCGGTGTACACCCTGGACAAGTCGCCACCTCATCGCAGGGCCAACACAGATAGACACACAACATTCACACTCACATTCACACACTAGGGCCAATTTTAGTGTTGCCAATCAATGCCAGGGCATACATACATTATTTATGTAACACTCAACTTTAGATCTATCCGTCAATTCAAAATTTTTTTGTTTGTTTGTTTTCTGCCCTTTTTGTCAAAGAAAACAATTTTTTTTGGGCAAACACACAAAATATTCAAAATCTTCCACAAAAAGTGTTTTTCAAAGTGGAATATTTGATGTAAGGTATTTGGAGCCTTGGAAAGGTCAATAATTCATGAAAACATTTACTTTGATTAAATTTTATGTTTTGAGCTATGACTGTTTTGATGAAAAAAAAAAACAGCTTTGTTTTTTTAGTCAACATTGCAACTTTTTCTATATGATACTTCACCTTTTTAAGTTTTTTTATTCCACTTATGTTATGTCTTTGTTTATTTTATTAGTATGTGGGCCTTTAAAATCTTAGCTGCGGGCCGCAAATGGCTTCCGGGCCACACTTTTGACACCCCGGCTATAGATAATAAAAAATGTAATCTGATAAGTCTATCGATTTAAAAAGCAGAGCCTGGCGACGCATGCGCGTTTATCATAACTCACAGTCAGCATCTCTGCTTCAGTAAACAATGACGATGATAATGTCGCTGCCGGCGATGCGAGCGACACTTGCTAACTGGTCAGCCATTTCTCCAAGAAATTTCTTTTGAACATTCCTCGCACATTAACACTTCAAAAGGCACGTATTTGCCCCGTTTGTTGACCTGCAAAGTATGTATGACCTCTAAAAATGCACGTCCTTTCTGATTTTAATGCATAAAAAGACACAAAAAAATGCATCAACGCCAACAGTGATGTCTGTTACTACATGATATACTGTATATACTTGCAGTGTGTATATAAACTGTTCATGGACGTTGCCTTAAGAGGGCTTTGAAGGCTACAACGGTGACTTCCATTAGCCACATCTCCAAGCGTTTATCATCAAAATTTTAATATAAAAAAAGACTTGTGTACTTGTCTCCATACTTGCCAACCTTGAGACCTCCGATTTCGGGAGGTGGGGGGTGGGGGACGTGGTCGGGGGTGGGGCGGAGGCGTGGTTGGGGTGGGGGGCGTGGTTAAGAGAAGAGTATATTTACAGCCAATTCACCAACTCGAGTATTTCATATATATATATATATATATATATATATATATATATATATATATATATATATATATAGATATAGATATAGATATGTATGTGTATACTGTATGTATGAAATACTTAACTTTCAGTGAATTCTAGCTATATATATTTATTTTAAAATATATATATATAAATAAAAGACATTTCAGACGGCACCTATCAAATACACTAATAAAAACACAGTTGTTCTACTAACTGTACTGTGCTTGCTGGTTACTAAAAAAACAACACTTACCTTTCACTATTTAAGTAACGTCACTTCCGAGTTTCCAGAAGATGGCGCCAGTATGTGCTTTGCCCTGCCGTCTCTCGCTGTCAGCTCTGTTTGCTTTTGTGTTGTTTGCGTCTATTTTCGTCTCTGTCAGCTCACTGCTTGTGTATGACCGCCAAACACTGTTGGATCTTTGCCCCTTTCCCACTGATATGATCAACTTCGACGTTTGGTTTTTCGACGTCCCAGTCAGATTTTTCACCTGGCCGGATTCCTGCCTTTCTTTCCCGCCTCGTGGCTCCTCTCCCCCGCCACCTGCGGGCTGTGTGTCGGGCCCCACCTGGATTAGCTGCGCCCTTGTACGTGCTGGCCCCCTACCAGGTTCGGTCTTGTGAACGCAAGATCTTTGACAAACAAAACGTTTATCCTGAAGGATTTCTTCACTTCCCGCGGACTTGACTTCCTCTGTGTGACGGAAACATGGCTGAGAGCCGGTGAGTCCGCCCCTCTTAATGAACTTCTGCCTCCGGAGTGTTCCTACTTTAATTCTCCGCGGTCGTCCAGTCGAAAAGGAGGAGGATTAGCAGTCGTTTTTAAAAATGACTTAAAATGCCGTCAGATCCGCCTGCAGTCCTCCCTTTCAAGCTTCGAACTGTGCATGTTTGAGCTGGAGGGGGCGTGGCCTCCAGCTCCAGCTGAATTTCGGGAGATTTTCGGGAGAAAATTTCTTCTGGGAGGTTTTCGGGAGGGGCGCTGAATTTCGGGAGTCTCCCGGAAAATCTGGGAGGGTTGGCAAGTATGCTTGTCTCTCAATGATTGTAAAAGAGGCAAAATTCCCCAAAAATGTCTGTTCCCCTTTTAAGGGGAAACCCTGAATGTTATGGCAAGCATAAACATCTGTTTTTATTTCAACTATTTCCCATAAAATGGGGGTTTTAAGGTAGTTTTTTTAAATCAGATTACTAGATCAATCGAACAGACTAATCAATAGATTACTTGCTTACAAAAACAATCAAAAGCTGCAACCCGATACATTATAAAGTTAGGTAAAGGTTATATTCTCTGCATGTCATGTTGTGCACACGTTACGAGCAGCAACATGACAGACAGATGACGTATATGCCCTAACACACCACGTAATAAGTTTGGAAGAAAGCCATGCTGTCAGCATTGTTTAACATTGCTGATGTTTTGACCAACTTTGCCTTTGGTTCTGCTTTAGGACACTGCTTATAAGCTGGTTCTAAGCAAGAGGAATGGTTTTGAGTGACACCTCATAGGCATTTGTTCCTGTCAGCTTATTCCCGTGCCAAAAAAAAGAATGAGTCAGCAGAGAAAAGTCCCCAGTCCAGTTGTGTACGCGTCTTTAACTTAATGTGACAGTGCATACCTTGCCATGAGCTACTCTGCTGGACACTGTGGGCTCATCTTACGCCCCCCGCTCCCACCCTCCTCATTTAAATTTAGAATTGAGTTAGGAAAATGCACAGTGGTTTTCTTCTTTTGTGTTGTGTCAGTACTGGAGAACCATGAATACATTTCTTTGATTGTTCAACTTTGTGCTTAAAAGAATTGGATGTACCATATTTTTCGGATTATAAGTCGCTTCGGGGTATAAGTCGCATCGGCCGTAAATGCATAATAAAGAAGGAAAAAAACGTACGTCGCATTTTTGGGGGAAATTTATTTGATAAAATCCAACACCAAGAATAGACATTTGAAAGGCAATTTAAAATAAATAAAGAATAGTGAACAACAGGCTGAATAAGTGTACGTTATATCACGCATAAATAACCAACTGAGAACGTGCCTAGTATGTTAACGTAACATATTATGGTAAGAATCTTTCCAATAACTATAACATATAGAACGTGCTATACGTTTACCAAACAATCTGTCACTCCTAATCGATAAATCCGATGAAATCTTCTTCCTCGATGTCGCTTCTAAACAACTCTGCCAACTCCAAAGGTATGCGCCGCTTCCTCTTGTCATTTTCTGCTGCATATTTCACTACGTCCAGCTTGTAATCTGCAGTACAGGATTTCCTTTTCGGTGCCATTTTTGTTCAGCCCTTCTCAGTTTTTATAAGTTGCCGCCAACGTTGAAATGATCCATTTTAATAGCTACAGCAGTAGCATACTGCATATAGCAGTTAGAATTCCATGACCCACAATGCACTTCTGCCATCACCCTCCCCCGCCGAATTCTTATTGGTTGACGTGTGTGTGACGATTGCTGACATTTTCTTCGTCTCTTCCGCTAATGACATAAATAATAGTATTTAATATTTTACGGTAATGTCACAGTTATTTGGTGTTGATGAACCCCAAGATGCAGAGATGGAGGCAGGCATATTATATGAAGACATCATTTAATATAAATAATAGAACAAGAACAAACAAAAAGCACGCACGTGGGCGGAATAACAAACTAAGAGAGCCAGCACTGGGAGCTATCAATCAATGTTTACTTATATAGCCCTAAATCACTAGTGTCTCAAAGGGCTGCACAAACCACCACGACATCCTCGGTAGGCCCACATAAGGGCAAGGAAAACTCACACCCAGTGGGACGTCGGTGACAATAATGACTATGAGAACCTTGGAGAGGAGGAAAGCAATGGATGTCGAGCGGGTCTAACATGATACTGTGAAAGTTCAATCCATAATGGATCCAACACAGTCGCGAGAGTCCAGTCCAAAGCGGATCCAACACAGCAGCGAGAGTCCCGTTCACAGCGCAGCCAGCAGGAAACCATCCCAAGCGGAGGCGGATCAGCATCGCAGAGATGTCCCCAGCCGATACACAGGCAAGCAGTACATGGCCACCGGATCGGACCGGACCCCCTCCACAAGGGAGAGTGGGAGCTAGAAAAACAAAAAGGAACTTTAGCATGGAAGCTAGAGGATAACAAACAGAAAAACTGGAAATAGCTAATGGCTAACAAAAACAGCTTAACGCTACGACGACCAGGACAAGATGTAGCACGACAGGTAATAGCTGAAATGATGCCAGACACGACAGGTAGCAAAGACACAAGAGTGACGTGAGGCAACGACAATACAAATGACAATACAATGATCCAGCATCTGACACAAGACAAAGCAGGTACAAATAGGAGCAGGCTGATTGGCAACAGGTGTGGCCAGGTGCCAATCAGCCGCAGCTGAGGAGGAACACAGCACTCAGGGAACAAGACAGGAAGCTGACAAAATAAGAGCACTAGACAGGAACTAAAGATAGGAGATACTAAACACAGACGAAAAAACTAAAACATAGACAAACTGTCAGGGGAAAGCCTGACCGGTAATGTTTTAATAATTTCACACATAAGTCGCTCCGGAGTATATGTCGCACCCCCCGGCCAAACTATGAAAAAAACTGCGACTTATAATCCGAAAAATACGGTAAACGTGGATGCATATGCAAAAGTGAAAAATATTTATCTGTGCAGTAATCTATGTATTTATATCTGCACCCTATTGCTCTTTTATCCTGCACTCCACCAGCTAATGCAACGCAATTTCGTTCTTATCTGTACTGTAAAGTTCAAATTTGAATGAAAATAAAAAGGAAGTCTAAAGTTTTTTCCGTGTTTAAGAAATACGTCGTCCATCACGTATATCTCCATTCTGTCCTCCGTAATTGACTGAGCAATTTTCCAAATGGCATTGCATTTCTTTCCATGGAGGCTAATATGAGCCTTATTACTGCAGGATCGGAACAGTCGTGCAATCAGGCTCTGTGTTTGCCACCAGACATGGCAAAGGAAATTAATCGTGGAGAAAGAGGAGATGAGGGACTGAAGACACATGTAAACAATGGCTAGGTGTTGACAAAAAGAGCAACCCTGGGATACTAGTAGAGAGCAGATGAGTCATATTACTGCAGCACAGCAGAGGGCCCTGATTGAAATGCCACTGCAGTTGTTGGATGTGCACATCATTTTGGGCCAGATAAAAATGCCTCATTTTAAAAACCGCACTAAATTATCAGGCTTTTATGTAAATATTTGAGGCACATTTGTATTCAACAAGCTTTTAACTTTCTTGCCTTTTTAATGCAATGTGACGGATGATTCAACTCTATCCCCTTTGTCCGCACATGAGGGCGAGCTAGAAGTACAACTTCCATCCAACTATCCATTTCCTACTGCTTGGCCCTTTCGGGATCGCGGGGATTTGCTGGAGCCTATCCCAGCTGCACACGGGCGTAAGGCGATGTACACCCTGGACAAGTTGCCATCTCATCACAGGGGCAACACAGACAACATTCACTGCAATAACTGAAATCTAAGTAAGATTGAATATCTCAAATAAGGGTGATATTTGCTTATTTTCTGTCTGATAAGATAACTCTTCACACTAAGCAGATTTTATGTGAGTGTTTTACTTGTTTTAAGTGTTTTGGTCCTAAATGATCTCAGTAAGATATTACAGCTTGTAGTTGAGATTTTATGACCCATATTGCTTGAAAGTAGAATATCAACTATTGCAAAGCTGTGTCATCAACACTCACAAGTTTTTAACTACTTTTTCAAAGTAAAAATTTCTTTTTTCAAACATGAAATAAACAATCATGACTTTGACACAATTGGGTGTCATAATTAAAACAGATGACAGCCAAATGGAATGTGATGTCTAACGATGGATTCTGATGCGTCATCTATGTTGCTGCTCCTCGATCTTAGCGCTGCTTTCGATACCGTCGATCATAATATTTTATTAGAACGTATCAAAACACGAATTGGTATGTCAGACTTAGCCCTGTCTTGGTTTAACTCTTATCTTACTGATAGGATGCAGTGTGTCTCCCATAACAATGTGACCTCGGACTACGTTAAGGTAACGTGTGGAGTTCCCCAGGGTTCGGTCCTTGGCCCTGCACTCTTCAGCATCTACATGCTGCCGCTAGGTGGCATCATACGCAAATACGGTGTTAGCTTTCACTGTTATGCTGATGACACCCAACTCTACATGCCCCTAAAGCTGACCAACACGCCGGATTGTAGTCAGCTGGAGGCATGTCTTAATGAAATTAAACAATGGATGTCCGCTAACTTTTTGTAACTCAACGCCAAAAAAACGGAAATGCTGATTATCGGTCCTGCTAGACACCGAACTCTATTTAATAATACAACTCTAACATTTGACAACCAAACAATTAAACAAGGCGACACGGTAAAGAATCTGGGTATTATCTTCGACCCAACTCTCTCCTTTGAGGCACACATTAAAAGCGTTACTAAAACGGCCTTCTTTCATCTCCGTAACATCGCTAAAATTCGCTCCATTCTGTCCACTAAAGACGCTGAGATCATTAACCATGCGTTTGTTACGTCTCGCCTCGACTACTGTAACGTATTATTTTCGGGTCTCCCCATGTCTAGCATTAAAAGATTACATCCATCCATCCATCCATTTTCTACCGCTTATTCCCTTTCGGGGTCGCGGGGGGCGCTGGCGTTGGTACAAAATGCGGATGCTAGACTTTTGACAAGAACAAGAAAGTTTGATCACATTACGCCTGTACTGGCTCACCTGCACTGGCTTCCTGTGCACTTAAGATGTGACTTTAAGGTTTTACTACTTACGTATAAAATACTACACGGTCTAGCTCCATCCTATCTTGCCGATTGTATTGTACCATATGTCCCGGCAAGAAATCTGTGTTCAAAGGACTCCGGCTTATTAGTGATTCCCAAAGCCCAAAAAAAGTCTGCGGGCTATAGAGCATTTTCCGTTCGGGCTCCAGTACTCTGGAATGCCCTCCCGGTAACAGTTCGTGATGCCACCTCAGTAGAAGCATTTAAGTCTCACCTTAAAACTCATTTGTATACTCTAGCCTTTAAATAGACTCCCTTTTTAGACCAGTTGATCTGCCGTTTCTTTTCTTTTTCTTCTATGTCCCACTCTCCCGTGTGGAGGGGGTCCGGTCCGATCCGGTGGCTATGTACTGCTTGCCTGTGTATCGGCTGGGGACATCTCTGCGCTGCTGGTCCGCCTACGCTTGGGATGGTTTCCTGCTGGCTCCGCTGTGAACGGGACTCTCGCTGCTGTGTCTTGGCTCCTCTTTGGACTGGACTCTCGCTGCTGTGTCTTGGATCCTCTTTGGACTGGACTCTCGCGACTGTGTTGGATCCATTGTGGATTGAACTTTCACAGTATCATGTTAGACCCGCTCGACATCCATTGCTTTCCTCCTCTCTAAGGTTATCATAGTCATCATTGTCACTGACGTCCCACTGGGTCATTATTGTCACCAATGTCCCACTGGGTGTGAGTTTTCCTTGCCCTTATGTGGGCCTACCGAGGATGTCGTGGTGGTTTGTGCAGCCCTTTGAGACACTAGTGATTTAGGGCTATATAAGTAAACATTGATTGATGATTGATTGATTTTCAATGAAACAATAGAACATCCATCCATCCATCCATTTTCTACCGCTTATTCCTTTTTGGGGTTGCGGGGGGCGCTGGCGCCTATCTCAGCAACAATTGGGCGGAAGGCGGGGTACACCCTGGACAAGTCGCCACCTCATCATACGTACTCAAATAGTAGCAGAGTTGGTACGATACAGTAAACTGACATCCATCCATTTTACCATCCATTTTCTACCGCTTATTCCCTTTTGGGGTCGCGGGGGGCGCTGGCGCCTATCTCAGCTACTATCGGGCGTAAGGCGGGGTACACCCTGGACAAGTCGCCACCTCATCGCAGGGCCAGTAAACTGACAGTTAATATTTAAACATTTGACATGTGACATTTCAAACTATTTCAAACAGAAGTAGTTCACGCACATTCAGATAAATTCTTCAAAATTACAATAAAAAAAATTTGGTCGGGGGCCGGGCTGTAAATATGTATCCCCCCAATTTTGATAAGTGTTAAAGGTCCTGGCCCCCGGGGACCCAAAAAGTTCTCAATCAATAGTGTTAAAAATAGGTCATATTTAAAAAAATATATATTTTAATAATTTGGCGACTTGTCCATGGTGTACACAGCCTTCCGCCCACAGTGAAGCTGAGATAAGCTCCAGCGACCCCGAAAGGGACAAGTGGTAGAAAATGGATGGACGGATGGATAATTAAGTAATTATAGATCAACTTCAAATCTATCCGTTGACATTTTCTTCGGTTTTATGCTCTTTATATCAGAGAAAACCCTTTTTTTTTTTTTTTTTTTACAAAAAATTATATTTTCTCCCCAAAAAATTCATTTGATGTGAAGTAATTGGAGCCTTAAATCTGTAAATTATACATACCAACAATGCTTTTGGTTCATTATTGTTTTTTTTTTAGCAATGATAGCTATCAAAAAAATCTGGTGGATCTATCCGTCGATTATACATTTTTTATTTTTTTTATTTTTTTTTATTTTTAGAAAAAGAATTATATTTTCCCCCCCAAAAATTCATTTGATGTGAAGTAATTGGAGCCTTAAATCTGTAAATTATACATACCAACAATGCTTTTGGTTCATTATTGGTTTTTTTTTAGCAATGATAGCTATCAAAAAAATCTGGTGGATCTATCCGTCGATTATACATTTTTTATACTTTTTTTTTTTTTTTTAAATGTATGTCTTTTGATCAAGAAAACCGTGTCTTATTTTTATGGCAATCACAAAAAATATGCAATATTTACCCTAAAAAATATTTGATAAGTGAATATTTGATGTGAAGTCATTCGATGTCAATTATTCATAGCAAAACTGATTTTAATGAATTGGCCTTGAGATGGGGTGTGGACTGGTACAGTATATGCTTCAGTCCTCCAGCAGCTCCGAGAGGGACAAGCGGTAGAAAATGAAAATTTGGAGTGATGACTGTTTTAAAGTAAAAAACTGCCTTTGTCATTAGTTTCAATAATGCAACTCGTACACTTGTTTGCTCTTTTAGTTACACTTATGTGTTTTTTGTAAAAGTATTTTTAAAATGTGACGTGTGCCATAAAAAAAAATTATTCTGGCCGCAAATCTTTTCGGCCTAAATGAAGTGTTATTTAAAGTTCTATTCATGTAATATAAGTCTTTCTCTTATTTTGTATTATGTTGTGGCGATCGCTAAAGATATTTATCAAATGGGACTTTTGTTTCCAGGTTGGGGTAAACAATGCTAACAACAAGACAAGTGGCTAATCTTGGCCTTATCTTCACCACAATAATCTCAATTTGACCACATTTTTGCAGAACAACTTTTTGAAAGACTTAATATTCAACTCCTGCCTCATCAATAACACGTCATGCCATTAGCGAGACTTTGACACTTTGACTTTAAAATCCGTCTGGGCAAAGTGGAGATGAACTCTTTTGATGCCCTTCATCCTCGACATCAATAACACAACTTTACCTTGAGCAATGTGGAATGGCTAACACGAAATGCTAACATCACAGCTAATGATCGTAGCTTTTAATGTTGACCAAGGTTTTTGCAGAACAACAAACGGCCATTCTAATGTCCAGGAATGACCTAAGATGTGAAAGTATTTCCACGTCTTTAGTATCTGGGCGATGGCCATAACAGTGACCTTTTGGAGGATCCTCCAAGCTACCGGTGAATGCTGCAATTTATTGCAGAACACACTCAAGGCTGGGTGATACAAATGTAAAAGTTATTTCATGTTTAGAATATGTGAAAAAATGTTTATATATTTAAAAGTTTGAATAAGTATTTATTCTGGACTATCTACAGCAGGGGTGTCAAACTCAAATACAGAGTGGGCCAAAATTTTAAACTGAACCAAGCCACGGGCCAAGGTTGAACAAATGTACCTTTTAATAGGGACCCAAACATATTTTGCATTGAATATTGAACAAGCAAAGCTCATATAACTTTTATAGTGACATGCAAAATCGAGTTTCAAATAATAATAACAATAATTAAAAAATATCAATGGTATATCAAATAAAATTTAAATAAAAATTGAATGCCTCTTTTCTATTTGCAGCCTTCTGAGGTAACTATAAAAATAAACTTTTTCCACAGGCCAAATATGAATTTGAAAGTAAAATAACAATAAGGAATGAATCGAACATTCAAGCCTTGAAGTATCAAGAGAAAGTGAATGAATAAAATGTCATTGCTCAGTTTGCTACACTGATTTGCTTTAACAACGCTTATATTACCTAATAGTGCAAAATCAACTTTCAAAAAACAAACGAAAAAACATCACAGAAATACGATTTAAATAAAAAATGTAATGCCTCTTTTCTATTTGCAACCTTCTGAAGTAAATATCAACATTAACTTTTTTCCACTAGCTAATACATTTTAAAATAAAATAACAATGAGGTGGTCGGGGTTGGGGGGGTAGTGTGGTTTGGTGGTAGCGGGGGTGTATATTGTAGCGTCCCGGAAGAGTTAGTTCTGCAAGGGGTTCTGGGTATTTGTTCTGTTGTGTTCATGTTGTGTTTCGGTGCGGTTGTTCTCCCGAAATGTGTTTGTCATTCTTGTTTGGTGTGGGTTCATAGTGTGGCACATATTTTTAACAGTGTTAAAGTTGTATATACGGCCACCCTCAGTGTGACCTGTATGGCTGTTTATCAAATATGCCTTGCATTCACTTTTGTGTGTGTGTGTGTGTGTGTGTACAAGCCGCATATATGTGACTTGGCCGGCATGCTGTATGTATAGAGGAAAAGCGGATGTAACGACAGGTTGTGGAGAACGCTAAAGGCAGTGCCTTTAAGGCACGACTTAAATATTGTTGTCCGGGGAGAAATTCGGGAGAATGGTTGCCCTGGGAAATTTTCGGGAGGGGCCCGGAACTTCGGAAGTTTCCGTGGAAAATCAGGAGGGTTGGCAAGTATGAGTATAAGCGGTAAATGCGGTGTTACAGCGGCACTGCCGCTGTATGATTCCGGCGGGCCAGCTCTAATGTTAATTTGATATTGCCTCAAGGGCCAAATGAAATTACACGGCGGGCTAGAGTTTGACACCCATCATCTACAGTATGAACATATTCAAAACACATTCATTAATAATATTCCTACTTCATAGAAAAATGTTTACTACGCACAAGGCTGGAACCAATTGGTCGAGAGAAACGAGGGACGGCTGTATAAGTACTTTAAGTTATGAGCTCTGTCACAGAACTTAAGTTTACATATGTAAAGAACATAATGTCATGGCTGTCTTGAGTTTCTGCAACCTACTGCGACAGCTACATGATGGCATGCAGGCCTGTGTGAGCAACGGCGGCCAACAATCCCCATTTTTCAGTGTGGATGTGGGGGTCAAGCAAGGGTGTGTCCTTGCCCCAACCATATTCAACATGTTTATTTCCACTGTCACCCTCCTGTCCCATAAACACCTGGACCCCACAGATGGGATTCAGATACAATACCGGCTGGATGGTAACCTTTTTAACATCCGTCGCCTCCAAGCCAGCACTAAACTCACCTCCCAGCATATTCTGGAACTACAGTATGCAGATGACTGCGCTGTACTTGCACACTCACCAGAGTCTTTCCAGCGCGCACTGAATGTGGTAGCCTCCATCTACAGTGCCATTGGTCTTCAGATAAACACCAAGAAAACACAAATACTGGTGCAGGAGTTTACTCCCCAGCCAAACACGCCAATCTTCACCCTTGACAAACACCCATTAGCCGCCGTCCCCCACTTCACCTACCTCGGAAGCACCCTGTCGCCAACCTGCACCATTGACGATGACGTCCAGGCCCGTATTGGCCTGGCCTCTGCTGCCTTTGGAAGGCTACGGTCCAGGGTTTTCCTGAACAGGAATCTAACCATCTCCACCAAGACAGTCGTGTATAAGGCAGTCTGCCTCTCCACGCTGCTCTATAGTTCCGAAACCTGGACACCCTACCAGAGGCACATCCAGAGTCTCGAGGCCTTCCACATCCGCTGCCTCCAAAGGATCCTGGGTTTGACCTGGGAAGACAGGGTGCCCTACACTGAAATTTATGACCGAACCAACACACCCAGCATCACAGCACTCCTTGGCCAAAAACACCTAAGATGGGTCGGACATGTGATTCGAATGCCAGCCCACCGCCTACCCCGTCAAATATTGTATGGCCAGCTTTCAGTCGGTCAAAGGTCTGCCGGGGGCCAGAAAAAACGGTACAAGGACCACATTAAAACTCTCCTGAAAAAGTGTGACATCAAACCACCAGCACTGGAGTCCCTGGCTGCTGACCGCCAGACTTGGAGCTCTACTTGCCACCAGGGAATCACTCATCTTCAGGAGAAGTTCACAGAGCGGAGAGCACAGCGGCGTGCACAAAGACACCAACGTGCCACAGCACCAGCGACCATCATTGCTGCCTTCCCCTGCCCCTCCTGTGACAAAGTCTGTGGATCACGCATAGGCCTGAGCAGCCACCTGGCTATGCACAGGCGAAAAGCACAACAATAACCAATCCAATACTTCGTTTGGAGCAACGTCATCATCGACATCGATGGACTGCCATAAGCAAGAATTTCCAATAATTTCTACAATTCTCATTTTTTGTGATAGAGTGATTGTAGCACATACGGTACTTGTTTGTCACTTTTGATTGATTGAAACTTTTATTAGTAGATTGCACAAAAACATTCATGAAGTTTAGTTCTTTTAGGAATTTATTATGGGTCTATTAAGTTGTGACCAAATCCGCTGGGTCAGAAGTATACATAGAGCAATGTTAATATTTGGTTAAATATCCCTTGGCAGGTTTCACTGCAATAAGGTGCTTTTGGTAGCCATCCACAAGCTTCTGTTTGAATTTTGACCACTCCTCTTGACAAAATTGGTGCAGTTCAGCTAAATGTGATGGTTTTCTGACATGGACTTATTTCTTCAACATTGTCCACACATTTACGTCAGGACTTTGGGATGGCCATTCTGAAACCTTAATTCTAGCCTAATTTTGCCATTCCTTTACCACTTTAACGTGGGTTTGGGGTCATTGTCCTGTTGAAACACCCAACAGCACCCAAGACCCAACCTCCAGGCTGATGATTTTAGGTTGTCCTGAAGCGTTTGGAGGTAATCCTTCCTTTTCATTGTCCCCTTTACTCTCTGTAAAGCACCAGTTTCATTGGCGGCAAAACAGGCCCAGAACATAATACTACCACCACCATGCTTGACGGTAGGAATAATATTCCTGGGATTAAAGGCCTCACCTTTTCTCCGCCAAACATATTGCTGGGTATTGTAGCCAAACAGTTTCCAGAGGATGTGGTCAGATGAAACAAAAATTGAGCTGTTTGGCCACAATACCCAGCAATTTTTGTTTCAGCTGACATCACATGGACAAAGGTAAGACATTCTGGAGGAAAGTTCTATGGTTTTGTCCGGAGGAGTGGTCAGAAATTCAAGCAAAAGCTTGTGGATGGCTACCAAAAGTGCCTTATTGCAGTGAAACTTGCCAAGGGAATTTTTTTTTTTTTTTTTTTTTTTTTTTCTGCTTGCGCTGTGGAAGGTGGCTGCATCTCCAGTAGCTCTGTAGTGGTACATCTTTTAAACCTATCTTTTATCTTATATTTTATCTTTAATTATAATTATTATTTATTAAATTGCAGGACTAATAGACTCAAGAACTCCTTTGTCCCACACGCCATTAGACTGTACAACTCCTCTCTGGGGCGGGGGGGGTATTAGGATGACAGGGGATGCAAAACATTAACAGTGCAATACGTTTTCATAACATGGTCACTACTGCCTACTTTGTCTTGTTATATTCTTATTTTACTGTTATATTGTTATTCCCATTGTTTTTATTCTTTTTGTAATATTTCTCTATTTTGTTTCCATTTAAACCCCCATTATTTACTTTTTCTTTTTTCTTTAAATTGATCTCAACTCTGTACACTGCTGCTGGAATTTTAATTTTCCTGAAGGAACTCTCCTGAAGGAATCAATAAAGTACTATTTATCTATCTATCTATGTAATCAAATATTAACATTGCTGTGTGTATACTTTTGACCCCGCAGATTTGGTCACATTTTCAGTAGACCCATAATAAATTCATAAAAGTACCAAACTTCATGAATTTTTTTTTGTGACCAACAAGTATGTGCTCCAATCACTCTATCACAAACAAATAAGAGTTGTGGAAATGATTGGAAACTCAAAGACAGCCATGACATTATGTATGTGAACTTTTGATCGCAACTGTACCACTGTATTCATTGTTTTGTTGTTGTTTTGGTTTTAAAACATTCCCTCAGCTATGCCATCACTGTTTGGTTGCTAATTCTACAGTCACACAATACATGGTTACACAATCATTGATACACACAGAGAAAGACTGCCGCTTCTCTCCAAAATGATCCCCCCAGCTGTACCTATGCAATGACCACTGACAGTATGTGTTAGGTTGTATTGTTTCCTCTATGTTTGTACCGTTACTGATTTTAACTGCTCACTGGAGCATCTGATCCAACCCATTATCAATACTCCACTTCCACAGCTCACAGCTTGGAATCCTTCCACCAAAAACCTTAGCTGATATCTCTGTTCACCTGCTCTTGTTTGTCATTCACAAACGCAGTAGCAGGTAACACATATCTAAGGTATTTCTGCCATGGAAACAAGGGGCCGTATTTTCCTCAGAAAAAGCAGCGTGTGTCTGTTTACACTTGGTAATATTAATTGTGCAGTACGTGGAAAACTTGCACGGCTCATCTTTGTTTGACGTTAAATCACTTAGTCAGCCTTCATCTTAAATCTGCCTTGTGTTAGACCTGGATACAGCACCTCTGTGTCATTGATGTTTACAGTTGGTAGCTTCCAGCAGAAGCTACCTGCTATACCTCTGTCTGTCAGAAGGATTTGCCTCAATCCATTACATGCTTGGATGCTGATAGGGTCTGTCAGGATGTGCTGCACGCCTTGAGATAATTAAGTTGAAACACAAGGCTGGCCTAATCAAGCTCGGCAGGAAACACATCCTCAAAGAGGGTTGTTTTGCAAAAGCGATAGAAGTCGACAAGGTCCAATCTAATCGTGTCAGGAAGAACCACATGACTCCAGTGAGTGTTTTGGTTTGAGGTTATGCAATGGCAATAATCCAGAAAAAAACAGAAAACTACACTAAATGTACCACGGATTAAAACTTCTGCAATGGGAATAGTAGGCATGCAACGATAATTTAATTTCACAATAACAACGTATTAAATCAGCTATTTCTTTAGAGATTTTGATGTGTTATGTAGTACTGTTGGTATTAACCGTAATCACATACCATTACAATAACAGTACAGCAGTTATAAATATAAACAAAAAGTATTCATAGTAAACAAATGCCATCCATCCATCCATCATCTTCCGCTTATCCGAGGTCGGGTCGCGGGGGCAGCAGCCCAAGCAGGGAAGCCCAGACTTCCCTATCTCCAGCCACTTCGTCTAGCTCTTCCCGGGGGATCCCGAGGCGTTCCCAGGCCAGCCGGGAGACATAGTCTTTCCAACGTGTCCTGGGTCTTCCCCGTGGCCTCCTACCAGCTGGACGTGCCCTAAACACATCCCTAGGGAGGCGTTCGGGTGGCATCCTGACCAGATGCCCGAACCACCTCATCTGGCTCCTCTCGATGTGGAGGAGCAGCGGCTTTACTTTGAGTCCCTCCCGGATGGCAGAGCTTCTCACCCTATCTCTAAGGGAGAGCCCCGCCACCCGGCGGAGGAAACTCATTTCGGCCGCTTGTACCCGTGATCTTATCCTTTCGGTCATGACCCAAAGCTCATGACCATAGGTGAGGATGGGAACGTAGATCGACCGGTAAATTGAGAGCTTTGCCTTCCGGCTCAGCTCCTTCTTCACCACAACGGATCGATACAACGTCCGCATTACTGAAGACGCCGCACCGATCCACCTGTCGATCTCACGATCCACTCTTCCCTCACTCGTGAACAAGACTCCTAGGTACTTGAACTCCTCCACTTGGGGCAGGGTCTCCTCCCCAACCCGGAGATGGCACTCCACCCAAATGATTAAACAAATGATTAAACAATTTTATTATTAAAATAAGACTAATAAACTCAAGTGGTATAGTCATCATTTGTCATCTGTGCCGATTTTGTAATTTTTTGTTATTTATTTTATGTTGTGGTAAAAATAACAAGAATGCACATAATTATGTCCCATGGTATGGTAAATGGGTTGTACTTGTATGGCGCTTTTCTACCCCTTTTTAAGGAGCCCAAAGCGCTTTGACAGTATTTCTACTTTCCTATTCACACACACTGAAGGCGGGAGCTGCCATGCAAAGCGCTAACCAGGACCCATCAGGAGCAAGGGTGAAGTGTCTTGCCCAAGGACACAACGGACGTGACAAAGATGGTAGAAGGTGGGGATTGAACCAGTAACCCTCAGATTGCTGGCACAGCATTTCTACCAACTTCGCCACGCCGAAGTGTTGTAGTTATTTTACATGAGTTGGGAAATTGTGTTAGATGTAAATAATAACGGAATACAATGATTTGCAAATCCTTTTCAACCCATATTTAATTGAATGCACTACAAAGACAACATATTTGATGTTCAAACGCATTAAATTTTTTTTTTTTTTGGCAAATAATAATTAACTTAGAATTTCATGGCTGCAACACGTGCCAAAGTAGTTGGGAAAGGGCATGTTCACCACTGTGTTATATCACCTTTTCTTTTAACAACACTCAATAAATGTTTGGGAACTAAGGAAACTAATTGTTGAAGCTCTGAAAGTGGAATTATTTCCCATTTTTGTTTTATGTAGAGCTTCAGTTGTTCAACAGTCCGGGGTCTCCGCTGCCTTATTTTAATGCGGCACACATTTTTAATGGGAGACAGGTCTGTAATGCAGGCGGGCCAGGAAAGTACCCGCACTCTTTTTTTACGAAGCTACGCTGTTGTAACACGTGCTGAAAGTGGCTTGGCATTGTCTTGCTGAAATAAGCAGGGGCGTCCATGAAAAAGACAGCGCTTAGATGGCAGCATATGTTGTTCCAAAACCTGTATGTACCTTTCTGCATTAATGGTGCCTTCACAGATGTGTAAGTTACTCATGCCTTGGGCACTAATGCACCCCCATACCATCACAGATGCTGGCTTTTGAACTTTGCGTCGATAATAGTCTGGATGTTTCGCTGTTTGTTTCCGGCCATGCCGCGTACGTGCAGTGATTTCTCCAGATTTTCTGAACTTTTTGATGATATGGACTGTAGATGTGGAAATCCCTGCATTTCTTGCAATTGCACTTTGAAAAACGTTTTTAAACTGTTTGACAATTTGCTCACGCAGATGTGGAAGACTGAGCATTTTTTTAGGAAGCTGTTTTTATACCCAATCATGGCACCCACCTGTTCCCAATTAGCGTGCACACCTGTGGGATGTTCCAAATAAATTTTTGATGAGCATTCCTCAACTTTATCAGTATTAATTGCCACCTTTCCCAACTTCTTCGTCATGTGTTGCTGGCATCAAATTGTAAAGTTAATGATTATTTGCAACAAAAAAAAAGTTTATGAGTTTGAAGATCAAATACGTGGTCTTTGTAGCATATTCAACTGAATATGGGTTGAAAATGATTTGCAAATCATTGTATTCCGTTTATATTTACATCTAACACAATTTCCCAACTCATATGGAAACAGGGTTTGTACAAGCTCCTGTTATGTTAGTGTTTTATACCTATATTAAGTTACATTGCCTATAGTTCAGGGGTTTCAAACTCAATTTAGCTGGGGTCCACTGGACGCAGAGTGGACGCCGCAAGAAAAGAGTTCTTAAAAAATGTTGCATACTCCTCGCCATTTCTTGTTGTATAATGACTTTTCAAATTGTATTTGTGCGCCGCAACTTTCTCTGTGCAAATAAGACACGTCGGGGTGCTCCTGTGCTCAACAAAGACATATTGCATCTCCCACTTTTCCTGGAATTGTCTTAGCACATCACGAACCTTTCTCTTTCCTGCAGGCTTTGAAAAAGACATGTTTGGGGTTGTGGAATATATTTGTATTTCGCTGAAGCACAGAGAATAATGTTATTCCGCAATGTGTGTCGTTCCGCTTTTCCTCCCTACAAAAACGCGATGTTAAGGCAGCCGCCTTAACAACAAAGCGCTACGGGAAACCTTGTATGTATTGTTCATCGTGTGAGGCAATGCAAATTAAACAATAAAAAAAAAACAAATACCTGTTTGAATTGGTCCAGGTTATCGGGGGACTGTTATTACTGACGGACAGGTGTCGCGGTGTGACTGCAGCCAGGCACGTAAGCAAACCCTCGTCTCCATGGTACGTCTGTCGCTTTCACTCATTTGCCGCTTTTCCACTAATGCAGGGGTAGGCAATCCAGAACGTTGAAAGAGCCATTTTGGACCCAAATAACACTACGGTGTCAAACGCGATTCATATAAAACTTGCGGGCCGCGCTAACATTAAACTTCCATATTAAGGTGGGTGCCGCAATTGGCCCGCGGGCCGCATGTTTAAGACCCCTGCTATAGTTTATTCAATACTGTCAGTAAGAAGTCACCATTGATGTTAATTGGTCACCGAATGAAGCCTTTTTCAGGAGTACCTGTTGCTGTTTGTTTACACTGAACTGACTGGGCGCTAAAATACTGATTGTATGTGACTCCTTTTATATTTAACTAAATTCTTCATAAAGTAACTTTCCACAAACATAATTTACCCCAGTTTTCATGTCTTACCTTTACTTTGGTGTGTAAACAAGCACCATATTGAACTTATTAAACCATTTAGCAGCAACTTTCTTTTGACAACTTTTGCAAATGGGTGAGTCATGGTCTTCAATGATTCCCTCGTCCTTTAAGTACCCAAAATGTTCTCACTCTTTAGACTTCAGCTTTTTTTTAATTTTTATTGAAATATTGTAGGTTTGTGCACAATGATTTTTTTAGTGGATACCAGCATACAATACCCTGCCGACAATATGATGTATTTAATTTCCTAAGGTTAAAGGTGACCTGTTTTTGTTGTTACAATGTTTGTTTATGCACTTTGACACAACCTTCCTCATACTTGTTTGGCTGCTTCTGTTAGTGGGTTTTTGCAATCTTTTTACGCTGTGCTGTATAGCAAGGTGGATGTATTTTTTTATGACAAAGTGAGGCTATAGGGTGACGAGCACTAACTCTCTGTGCAGCTGTACCTAATGTTGTGACCGGATGAATCTATATATTGTTTTTTTTCGACCGTGTGCAGAAACAAAATGGTGGTGACATCTTCAAGGTATACACAACCCCTGGCAAAACTTGTGGAATCACTAGTTGAATTTTGTTTGAAAAAAAGCAGATAACAGACATGACACCGAACTAGGGTAATTTCAAAGGGCTATGTTCTGGCTTTAGGAAACACTAAAATAAATACATTAAATTAATTGTGGAAGTCAATAACCGTTTCATTTTTATATCAAGCTGAGTGAAAAAAATATGGAATTACTCAATTCTGAGGACAACATATGAATTCATGAAATACAAAAATATACTACTAGTACTTTGTTGCACCACCTCTGGCTTTTATAACAGCTCGCAGTCTCTGTTGCAGGGAGTTAACTCGTGACAACAATACTCTTAGTCAATCTTGGTCCAACTTTCTCTGATTGCTGATGTTACAGTAGGTCAGCTTTGCAGGTTGGAGTCTTGTTACTGACCGTTTTTTTCAGTTCCCACCACACCACATATTTTCAATTGGATTGAGATCCATTTATTTGCCGGCCATGACATTGACCTTAGTTATGATTCTTCAAGGACAGTTTTTAGTTTTTGCTCTATGGCAAGATGCATTATCGTTTGGAAAAAATTTATAATTTCATTTCCCAAACATAATTTTGATTGATGGAACAAGAAAAATGTCCAAAATGTCAACATAAACGTGTGCATTGATCTAAGATGTAATGACAGCCATCCTTCCCATGCAATTACCTGACATGCAGCCCCAACTAAACCCTCCAAAGTGCTGCAAGTTAAATATTTTGGCATCATATTCAGGCCACATAACCAGGTAGTCCTGAATCCGATTGGAATCTGCTCTTTTCAAATGTGACTGAAGACTAAACTTAATCCCCCCTTTATGTGATTTTTTTTTTTCATCGGCTTTTGGCGAGCTACATCACTCGTATGCGCCAGAAAGACGAAGTCGCCAGCGGAAATGGATATTTTACCTTAACACCCAGTTTTGGTTTATATTTAAGGCGGACACATTTTCGGTGCATCACTTGTCAAATAATGGGCTATATGTGGTATATACAAATATATATTTTGATTCCAAAGAATAAGCAATTGCTGAATTACTGGAATTGACGCTTTGGCGCATTTGCTTACATGTGAGTTGAAAAATAAGACTCCCGTAACTCCTCGCTGATGTCCATGTCTCCTCTGCTTAAATGAAAAGTTTACAACCCTCCTAAATACATTACAGTTTATACGTCCATTTATACATTATATTACTTTCCTTTACTGTTACCTAAAAAACAAAATAAAAAGGAGTTTTTATTTTATAGTTGTAGCGACTTCCTCCCTTTGTTTTCACTTTATCAAAGTGCGCATGCTAGTGACGTTCAATCAATCAATCAATGTTTATTTATATAGCCCCAAATCACAAATGTCTCAAAGGACTGCACAAATCATTACGACTACAACATCCTCGGAAGAACCCACAAAAGGGCAAGGAAAACTCACACCCAGTGGGCAGGGAGAATTCACATCCAGTGGGACGCCAGTGACAATGCTGACTATGAGAAACCTTGGAGAGGACCTCAGATGTGGGCAACCCCCCCCCCTCTAGGGGACCGAAAGCAATGGATGTCGAGCGGGTCTAACATGATACTGTGAAAGTTCAATACATAGTGGCTCCAAGACAGCAGCGAGAGTCCCGTCCACAGGAAACCATCTCAAGCGGATCAGCAGCGTAGAGATGTCCCCAACCGATACAGGCGAGCGGTCCATCCTGGGTCCCGACGAGCGGTCCATCCTGGGTCTCGACTCTGGACAGTCAGTACTTCATCCATGGTCATTTGGACCGAACCCCCTCCACAAGGGAGGGGGGGACATAGGAGAAAGAAAAGAAGCGACAGATCAACTGGTCTAAAAAGGAGGTCTATTTAAAGGCTAGAGTATACAGATGAGTTTTAAGATGAGACTTAAATGCTGGGGGCTACATTGGGTCCTGTGCGTGTTTACTCTGGAGTCTGATAAAAATTGATTGATTGATACTTTTATTAGTAGATTGCACAGTTCAGTACATATTCCGTACAATTGACCACTAAATGGTAACACCCCAATAAGTTTTTCAACTTGTTTAAGTCAGGGTCCACATTAATCAATTCATGGTAATACTGCATTTTACTTGCAGTGTAAACATCAGTCCATCCATTTTCTCTACCGCTTGTCCCTTCCGGGGTTGTGGGGGGTGCTGGCGCCTATCTCAGCTGCATTCGGGCGGAAGGCGGCGTACACCCTGGACAAGTCACCATCTCATTGCAGGGCCAACACAGACAGACAGACAGACAACATTCACACTCACATTCACACACTAGGGCCAATTTAGTGTTGCCAATCAACTTATTCTCAGGTGAATGTCTTTGGAAGTGGGAGGAAGCCGGAGTACCCGGAGGGAACCCACGCAGTCACGGGGAGAACATGCAAACTCCACACAGAAAATCCTCGAGCTCTGGATCAAACCCAGGACTACTCAGAACCTTCGTATTGTGAGGCACATGCTCACTTGTGAACCATAGGCAAAATATTTAAAAAAGTGCAGTTCCCCTTTAAACTGTGTACATTTTCAAAAGATACATTATGATACTTTTGCAGAAAGTCGGGCGTGATTACATTTGCAATCTAAAAATGCCTCAAAAAACAAACATTTTATGGACAGACTCAAAAAACGAGTTACAAAAGTGACTGTGGAGCCAAATTTACACCAGAGAATTTACAATACATACTATTTAGACCACAAGGACTTATTTTAAATGTAGATTGAAACCATAACGCACTGTAGGTCCCCTTTAATGCATGCTGCCTTTACAAATGACTCACACAAATAACCAGTGACCTTAAAGGCCTACTGAAACCCACTACTACCCACCACGCAGTCTGATAGTTTATATATCAATGATGAAATATTAACATTGCAACACATGCCAATATGGCTTTTTTAGTTTACTAAATTACAATTTTAAATTTCCCGGGAGTTTCGTATTGGAAACGTCGTGTAATGATGACGTGTACGCGTGACGTCACGGGGTTTTAGGAAGTATGAGCGCTACGCACACACACAGGTAAAAGTCGTCTGCTTTAACGGCATAATTACACAGTATTCTGGACATCTGTGTTGCTGAATCTTTTGCAATTTGTTCAATTAATATTGGAGAAGTCACAGTAGGAAGATGGAGTTGGGAAGCTTTAGCCTTTAGCCACACAAATCAATCAATCAATCAATCAATCAATCAATGTTTATTTATATAGCCCCAAATCACAAATGCCTCAAAGGACTGCACAAATCATTACGACTACAACATCCTCGGAAGAACCCACAAAAGGGCAAGGAAAACTCACACCCAGTGGGCAGGGAGAATTCACATCCAGTGGGACGCCAGTGACAATGCTGACTATGAGAAACCTTGGAGAGGACCTCAGATGTGGGCAACCCCCCCCCTCTAGGGGACCGAAAGCAATGGATGTCGAGCGGGTCTAACATGATACTGTGAAAGTTCAATCCATAGTGGCTCCAACACAGCCGCGAGAGTTCAGTTCAAGCGGATCCAAGACAGCAGCGAGAGTCCCGTCCACAGGAGACCATCTCAAGCGGAGGCGGATCAGCAGCGTAGAGGTGTCCCCAACCGATACAGGCGAGCGGTCCATCCTGGGTCCCGACGAGCGGTCCATCCTGGGTCTCGACTCTGGACAGCCAGTACTTCATCCATGGTCATCGGACCGGACCCCCTCCACAAGGGAGGGGGGGACATAGGAGAAAGAAAAGAAGCGGCAGATCAACTGGTCTAAAAAGGAGGTCTATTTAAAGGCTAGAGTATACAGATCAGTTTTAAGGTGAGACTTAAATGCTTCTACTGAGGTAGAATCTCTAACTGTTACCGGGAGGGCATTCCAGAGTACTGGAGCCCGAACGGAAAACGCTCTATAGCCCGCAGACTTTTTTTGGGCTCTAGGAATCACTAATAAGCCGGAGTCTTTTGAACGCAGATTTCTTGCCGGGACATATGGTACAATACAATCGGCAAGATAGGATGGAGCTAGACCGTGTAGTTTTTTATACGTAAGTAGTAAAACCTTAAAGTCACATCTTAAGTGCACAGGAAGCCAGTGCAGGTGAGCCAGTACAGGTGTAATGTGATCAAACTTTCTTGTTCTTGACAAAAGTCTAGCAGCCGCATTTTGTACCAACTGTAATCTTTTAATGCTAGACATGGGGAGACCCGAAAATAATACGTTACAGTAGTCGAGGCGAGACGTAACAAACGCATGGATAATGATCTCGGCGTCTTTAGTGGACAAAATGGAGCGAATTTTAGCGATATTACGGAGATCAAAGAAGGCCGTTTTAGTAACGCTTTTAATGTGCGACTCAAAGGAGAGAGTTGGGTCGAAGATAATACCCAGATTTTTTACAAACACACGGTGTTTCCTTGTTTACAATTCCCAGAGGTGAAAATTTACTATGGATCACAGCACGGTCAAGCGAACATGAATCCAGACCAAATGTCAACCAGCAGGTTTCGGTGAGAGAATTGTGGTTAAAAAGTCAGTTCTTACCGGATAAAAGCTGAGCTTGTGCCGTCCATAGCTGCCGTCGATTCCCCTGAGACATTGACGTCAACATCCGGCCGTGGACACACCCCTTCGACTATCAGGTACTATTAAACTCACTAAAACACTAGCAACACAATAGAAAGATAAGGGATTTCCGGGAATTATCCTAGTAAATGTGTCTAAAAACATCGGATTACGTCCCAATGCTATCGCGGTTTTTTTCTTTCTAGTCCGTCGCTATCAATATCCTCAAACACGAATCTTTCTTCGTCGCTCAAATTAATTGGGAAATTGTCGTTTTCTCGGTCCGAATAGCTGTTTTTGTTGGAGGCTCCCATTAAAATCAATGTGAATATCTGAGGAGCCGTCAACATGTGACGTCATCGTCCGCGACTTCCGGTAAAGGCGAGGCTTTTTCAGGAAGTACCAAAAGTGGCGAACTTCATCGTCGATTTTCTCTACTAAATCCTTTCAGCAAAAATATGGCAATATCGCAAAATGATCAAGTATGACACATAGAATGGACCTGCTATTTCTTTTCCAATAAGAAAATCTTATTTCAGTAGGCCTTTTAAAGATGTCAACAACAAGCACTGGCTGGTCCGTACAGTTTTTCCTGCAGGATTGTCATGGTCTGACTTGCATAATTGGCCATGATGCATGTGCATATCTATTTTAGGCACGCTTTGGGAGACAAAAAAGCAATTTAAATACATTTCAAAGTACAAAATAACTTTCTTCTGTCACTTCTTTTTGTGGTGGGTTTTGTCACAACCAAGACCGAGCTGCCCCTGGGTGCTCTTGGATAGGGGCAGTGGGCCCAAACCTGCACAGGCTGCTTGTTGAGAACAAAGATACGTGCTTTCATAAAGTCTCCTGCCTCCGCTTTCGGAGTCTCTAAAAGACCAGAGAAATTTGCCATATTTGTCACTACTCCTTGTATTTTTTCTTCAAAAGCACAATCTGTAGGGGGTCTGACTACTCGCTCCCCCCTCTGTCTTCTTATTCTCTGGCAGACCCCGGTTGCTTATGAGGTGCGTTAAGAAGCAGAGTTACGATGCAATTTTCTTTACGTTGTTGTACTCGACCGGTGGTCAGCAACCTGTGGCTCACTAGCTGCATGCAACTCTTTAGTGCAGGGGTCGGGAACCTTTTTGGCTGAGAGAGCCATGTAAGCCAAATGTTTAAAAATGTATTTCCGTGAGAGCCATGTCATATTTTTTAACAAAATGCGTGCATTTGTATGTAAGACCAACCTTTTTTAATCCTCTTATTCTTTTTAATAACACTGTTATTCTGAAGCTAACCAATAATAAATACAATACTTCTTACCATTAACGTGACTTCTTGCACAGGTGCGGTAGAAAACTGACGGATGGATTAAAATGCATGAGAATTGTTTGATATTTTGAACGTTTTTTTAAACACTGTGATTACCAGCGGAGTTATTCATTACTTATCGTGTTAAGCAATGTCAGCTAAGATGTATCTGAGAGCCAGATGCAGTCATCCAAAGAGCCACATCTGGCTCTAGAGCCATAGGTTCCCTACCCCTGCTTTAGTGCGTGGCTCCCTGGAGCATTTTTAAAAAAGAATTAGAAATGGGGAAAAAAATGGGTGAAAAATATTGTTTTTGTTTTAGTATGTTTTTTGTTTGGGGACAAACATGACACAAACCTTCCCAAATGTTAAAAAGCCCACTGTTTAATATTTTTGTGTAGGATAGGATAGGTCTTTATTGTCATTGCACAAGTACAACAAAACTTTGTCAGCACAAACCCGTTCAAGATTAGACAAACAGTGTACAGGGTTACTGAACAGCCACGTAAAAGACGGGGAAAAAGGTAACACTCTGGGGAAGGATGAGTACAAAAAATACAATCGCGACTGGGCTCCTAAGGGGGCCCAGTCTGGGATGGGAAAAAACCTACATAGCAAAAAAACCTACATAGCAAAGCACATAAATATTACAACATACATCTCGAGATATCTAGCAACAGAGGGAAGGGAGTGCGGGGTCATGGTGGTAGGCCGCAGCTCTCAGGTGCTGACCGTCCTTTCATCACCCCTATGGGATTTGAGTCGAGGGCGTTGGGGTATGTATGTGTCTGGCGTATATTTTTATGGTTGTGTATAAGCCTGCAGTGTGTCTCTGTTCCGTGGCCTTGATGTCATGCAGTCGCTAGTCCAAAGTCAACAACAGATGTGTGTCCATGAGAGACAAGAAGGGAGTTAGTTGTGTCTTTGCTGCACTGTCCTTCAGGATAGTCTAGAAGCCAGGGAAACAATCCAAGTTAGAAAGTTTTGTATACGAGTGAAAACCAAATTTGCTTTTCACTCTAAATTGTCCTTGACTGGTCCTCAAACCTGCGGGTCAGACAGTCCGATGTGATCCAAAATCACAAGAGTGTCCACAGTTCTTCCCGCGTCCTCCAATCATTTGTGGCAGCTTTGGGGTACTTTAAAGACTGTGCCAGCTACTTCCAATTTGTCGACAAATCAGAGTAACGCGTACTCCAATCAGCAGATGTCCTGACGTCATAATTCCGAATAGGTAGATATCGTCAAGTCCTCGGCTGAAAAGGGTCGCCAGGCACGCGGCACTCCTTGTCCCAAGAGTCCGTCGTATGTCCAGCAACAACCGCTCTGTCACGACAAGCAGGTTCCCTTAAACCCAAGATCTTGTCAATTTCGTTGAGGCCAGCTAATTTGTTGATTTGGAGAGCAGTGCAAAAAGAGGCAACAAAAAAGTTAAGACAAGACAAAGAAGCAAGCCGGAGAGGAAAGGGGAGTGTCCACCATTGATGAGTGCCAGAGAAAGTGTGTATGCTTCATTTATGAGAGTATTTAGGAACACTGTTTTGTCCTACTAATTTCGGCGGCTCTTGAACTCACCATGGTGTGGACTGTGATGCAACAGTTTGTTTACATGGAAAATCTTCCACTCTTTTGTCTCATTTTGTCCACCAAACGTTTCATGCTGTGCGTGACTGCACAACGGTGCTCTTTGTTGATGTTATTGACTTGTTGGATGGAGTGTTAATCAGGCATATTTGGTCAGTGCATGACTGCAAGCTAATCAATGCTCAGATGCTATTTAGGCTAGCTGTATGTACATATTGCATCATTATGCTTCATTTGTAAGTATATTTGAGCTCATTTGATATCCTCTACTTTAATCCTCTTTGTATATAATTTAGTTTTTCACTTCTCATGACACATTTCAGATAGTTGTTTGTGTGTCATGTTGTTCCAGACCACAGCAAACATTACCTAGCATTTCAAAGATCCATCCATTTTCTACCCGTTGTCCATTTTGGGGTGGCGGGGGGTGCCGGAGCCTATCTCAGCTGCATTCGGGCAAAAGGCGGGGTACACCCCGGACAAGTCCCCACCTCAACACAGGGCCAATGCCAAAGATTGTGATAAATATATTAAAAGAAGACAGCCCGCCGTTTCCTTTAACTTCGACACACACATCTATACCTTTTTTGGCTTTTAAAAGCCAGTCATTTCCAGGAGTTATCGCACCTTCTGAGTAGCCTCTGATTTGCTAATGGTTTTTAATGATGTAAAAATTTGTAGAATAAATATTACATTTTAACATTTCTGTCAATGAAGATTTGCTTCAGCCTGCGACACATACCGTATTTCCTTGAATTGCCGCCGGGGCGCTAATTAATTTAAAACCTCGTCTCACTCCTGCGTTTAGCAAAGGCATGCGGTAAAAGTAAGCATGCGCTAATTATTTTAAAACCTCTTCTCACTGCGGCACTTGCCAAATGTATGCAGTAAAAATTTGAGTGTGATGTAAGCTAGGACCTTAAATCCTACTGAATAGCTCTTAATCTTCTTCCCTTTATGCGATTTCAAATTACCGGTGTTGAAATCAGCCTCCTCCATTTTGAAAATGATGACAGGGCAAGTGTCACTCCTGACGTCACGAGTTTGACCAGGCGGTAATACTAAGCATGCGCTAATTATTTTGGGAAGCAAGTTGGACTCGGCAGTAATTCAAGGCAGCCGCATACTATATGGCCTATGGCAATTCAAGGAAATACGGTAGTCATTTCGATAGTCGGTTATTATAGCTAATGTAGACACTTTCGTCATGTGTTGCCTTTATCATAACACTTATACACTGCTTTTAATTTTTTGCGGCTCCAGACAAATTTGATTATCGTATTTTTAGTCCAATATGGCTCTCAATGTTTTGGGTTGCCGACCCCTGCACGAGACAAATGGCCTTCCTCAAACAGTCCCATCATAATGTATTCATGACATGAGACGACACAACAGCATGACATTCTTTTATTACCTTAGCATTAGTGTGGAAACATTTTAGACAAGAACATGGTAACAAATGCTATTACAAATGGGTATGCTTTGGCCAAAAACAAAATGTCCTTTTTGAAGCCAATTAATGTTTTGTTTTTTTGCATTAAGTTTGTTTATATAGGAGAAACTAGACCTCACTTTTGGTTGCGCCTTTTCCTCAAATGACTTTCTTCATGTTTTACTGTAGTTCCATGCAAGTTAGCTAAGTGGCATTGTGGAGAAAATATTTGTTTGCTGTGGGCTCCAAATGTATTTTAATTTTTTTCCAAACAGAAAAATATAACAACTCCACCAATGGCTGGCATATGTAACAGAACATACTTAACATTTAAATGTATGTTTTTTTTGTTTTTTTTAACAATTACAAGTCATTTTTCGGAAATTGCCTTTTGGCCTGAGATCGATAGGTTGTGAGTTCAAAGACTATAAAAAATGGGACCCATTTTCTCCCTGCTTGGCACTCAGCATCAAGGGTTGGAATTGGGGATTAAATCACCAAAAATTGAAACCCGGGCGGGGCCACCGCTGCTTCCCACCGCTACCTTCACCTCCCAGGGGGTGATCAAGGGTGATGGGTCAAATGCAGAGAATAATTTCCCCACACCTACAGTGGGGCAAAAAAGTATTTAGTCAGCCAGCGATTGTGCAAGTTCTCCCACTTAAAATGATGACAGAGGTCTGTAATTTTCATCATAGGTACACTTCAACTGTGAGAGACAGAATGTGAAAAAAAAAATCCAGGAACTCACCTTGTAGGAATTTTAAATAACTTATTTGTAAATTATGGTGGAAAATAAGTATTTGGTCAACCATTCAAAGCTCTCACTGATGGAAGGAGGTTTTGGCTCAAAATCTCACGATACATGGCCCCATTCATTCTTTCCTTAACACGGATCAATCGTCCTGTCCCCTTAGCAGAAAAACAGCCCCAAAGCATGGTGTTTCCACCCCCATGCTTTACAGTAGGTGTGGTGTTCTTGGGATGCAACTCAGTATTCTTCTTCCTCCAAACACGACGAGTTGAGTTTATACCAAAATGGATACATGGATGATACAGCAGAGGATTGGGAGAATGTCATGTGGTCAGATGAAACCAAAATAGAACTTTTTGGTATAAACTCAACTCGTCGTGTTTGGAGGAAGAAGAATACTGAGTTGCATCTCAAGAACACCATACCTACTGTGAAGCATGGGAGTGGAAACATCATGCTTTGGGGCTGTTTTTCTGCTAAGGGGACAGGACGATTGATCCTTGTTAAGGAAAGAATGAATGGGGCCATGTATCGTGAGATTTTGAGCCAAAACCTCCTTCCATCAGTGAGAGCTTTGAATGTTGACCAAATACTTATTTTCCACCATAACTTAAAAATAAATTCCTTAAAATACCTACAATGTGAATTCCTGGATTTTTTTCACATTCTGTCTCTCACAGTTGAAGTGTACCTATGATGAAAATTACAGACCTCTGTCATCATTTTAAGTGGGAGAACTTGGACAATAGGTGGCTGACTAAATACTTTTTTGCCCCACTGTAGTGTGTGTGTGACAATCATTGGTACTTTAACTTCAATGATTAGCGTTCAAAGCTGTCAAAGACGGATGTCATGGTTGCAGTGTTGCTGATAAACGGTTGAGTAAGATTGTACGTTTTTCCCCAAAAACTACTTTGGTAACATAGAGTTGTCCTGCTGCACCGCTGGGGCGCATGTTGCATGGTGTATCAGGAAAAGGTTGAGTAGTATTGATTGGGCTCCTTTGCACATTTAATGGCCGCCAGTTCCAATAGACTTGTTCAGATCTTTTATAGTTTACCATGTGTATGTATCAAAATGATTACTGGATGCCTAAAAGCTTGGTTTATTGCATTTTTTTTTAGTTCTGTTAAACCCTGTGTGTCATCATTTTATATCCCTGTAAAACTGTAACAAATGAAAGGATGAGTCACTTTTTAAAAGCAGAGAATTAGGAAATACAACATTTTGTCTCCTTTTATGAAATTCTCTCCACAGACTTTAAAATAAGATAGATCACACATTACTATCTAAATGTTACATCATTGACCTCATATATATGGACTGCTTTTACAGCTAGATTGTATTATTAATGATATTTTATGTCATTAATGTCTGATTATTTTTTTGATGGGATTTACAAGAGTGTTTCCCTCTTTATTTGGTCTTTTATAATCCCTATTAATCCTCTTTATTGCGTTAGGAATTATGCATCCCGACTTGGTGTAATGCAGTGTCACAGCATTTAATCTTAGCACATGGTTCTATTTATAACTTAATAAGTACATTTCACGTTTGAACCGATACAGTGCTACTACCAGGGAATAAGTACCGATACTCCAATTACTTTTATGTGTGTTCATGTTGTGGTAAATGTTAATTGTTAGATAATTCAATGTCATTTTTTATCCATCCATCCATTTTCTGCCGCTTATTCCCGTTCGGGGTCGCGGGGGGCGCTGGCGCCCATCTCAGCTACAATCGGGCGGAAGGCGGGGTACACCCTGGACAAGTCGCCACCTCATCGCAGGGCCAACACAGATAGACAGACAACATTCATAGTGTAAATACGTGGATGGACTAACAGGGTTTCCTTCTCTGATTGTTTGGATAAACTATTCAATGGGGAAGACAATTTTTTCCAATATCCATCAAGTCTGCCAAATGAACAATTTGATTGATTAATTGATTGGGACTTTTATTAGTAGATTGCACAGTAAAGTACATATTCCGTACAATTCACCACTATGGTCCATCCATCCATCCATTTTCTACCGCTTATTCCCTTTCGGGGTCGCGGGGGGCGCTGGCGCCCATCTCAGCTACAATCGGGCGGAAGGCGGGGTACACCCTGGACAAGTCGCCACCTCATCGCAGGGCCAACACAGATAGACAGACAACATTCACACTCACATTCACACACTAGGGCCAATTTAGTGTTGCCAATCAACCTATCCCCAGGTGCATGTCTTTTTTTATTTAACATTTAATATTAAGGTGATTGTAATTATTGTTTTCTTGCAAATATGAGTCTCATTTGCAAGTACTGTGCATGCATTTGCGTAGTTGGCATTGCAGATTTAAACACTTTTTGAAAAGCAGTGTCCTCCAGAGTGGACATAATTATATCAGTTTGGAAAATGCTGTTTTGTCAGAAACGTAAACTTACAATTGAACTTTTAATAATGCAAATACCTCACAAAATCACTGGTTTCAAACATTTTTCTGGGTGTCGATTAATGAGGTGACGACTTGTCCAGTCCAGGGTGTACACAGCCTTGCGCCCAAGTGCAGGTGGATAGGTTTCATTTTCCCCGCGACTTACAGAGAGACAAACGATGAGAACATTGAATGGATGGTTTGAGGATTTATCAAGTACCGTTTAAATGTTCTCCTTTCCCCCGGTGTTGTTTTTTTGTGTGATTTCCTTCCGTCTGGTTCTGTGTCGCCTTGGATACGCTCGAGACTAAAGTGGCGGGCTCTGCTTTGCAGAATGCATACTTTCTTACCTACGCCAAATAGGTTATGTTTTTGCCAGGGTTTGTTTGTGTTTTGTTAGTAACATAACTCAAACAGTTATGGATGGATTTTGATGATTTTTTTCAGGAAATGTAACTGCACTTCCTGCTTAAGGGGTTTCCACGCCACTCTCCTCGTCGACCATGCAGTGTGCAGAGGATTTTTTTTGTATTTTTTATAACTAAAACACCAAGTTTTGGTTTGATATTGTCACGCTTCACGTAATAATTGTAAAGACTTTGAAACCGAAATCCCGCGGTATCTACAATACCCTTACAGGCTTACACCATTAATGTTTAATGAGCCATACGTGATGTCTTGTAAATCCAAGCAATTGACTACATTGTGTTGCTTAGGGCTGCAAGTATTTTAGAGTGTCCGCCCTGAGACCTGTAGGTTGTGAATTTAAACCCCGGCCGAGTAATACCAAAAACTATAAAAATGGGACCCATTACCTCCCTGCTTGGCACTCAGCATCAAGGGTTGGAATTGGGGGTTAAAACACTAAAAATGATTCCCGGGCGTGGCCACCGCTGCTGCCCACTGCTCCCCTCACCTCCCAGAGGGTGATCAAGGGTGATAGATCAAATGCAGAGAATCATTTTGCCACACCTAGTGTGTGTGTGATATTCATTGGTACTTTAACTTTGATAGTCGACTCGTCATCGACTATTATAACGATTAGTCGTCTAATCGGATTATAAAGCGTATTTAAGCCCTTATTTAGCCATTGACTTCTAAATTCAGCTTGAGACATTTTTATGCACATGTGCTTGCGAACAACAAATATGACTAAATCATTCATAAATATGTATTTATACTGTAACTGTGCAGCTCATTTGGCTGTTACATAAATGAAAATAACTTGAACGTTAGTCCATTCAAAAACAAAGACAGGCAAAGTGCTAAAACAAAAACAGGTATAATTGTTTTATGTAAACAAAGGACATTTAAAATAATATCAAAAACAAACGATAAAACCCCAAATCTATCTAACATGCTCAAACAGAAACAAGCATTTTGTGAGAATGTGTTTAAAAAGCTGCACGTCGGTATATTATTCATTTACTCTTGGCATTTTTAGGGATTTATTAGCCTCAACGCATAGAATAATTGTATCAGTGATTAGTTCCTAATATTTTAGCTAGCGAACAGGTAATGTTTTATTCTGTGATAATAGTGCATTGGTGCATAATGTTTTGTGTGTGTGTGTGTGTGTGTGTGTGTGTGTGTGTGTGTGTGTGTGTGTTTTTGCACATGTGCAATTAATGTTTGATTGTAAAATGTATCTTTGTTGTAGTTTTTGGTCTTTTGTATGTTTTAGTATTTGCAGGTGTTTCCATGTAAAATCGCTAATGCTATTTAGTAGCCTGTGTATGGCAAAGCCAATGAGCATCAAGCTAGCACATTTTGCAAAAGCGGAGCTTTACTCTACGTTAAAGCGTTTGCTACCAGGCATACTTGCTTTGTTGGCAATTTCATATTGCAACAATACCTGGACACAGTTTGGCTGAGTCCGCTCTAAGTGACCTTTGAGTGCTTGAGTGCTTGTTTCTATGTCAAGTGTTTGAGCAGGTGCATACTCTAAACATGACATCACAGGCGAAAAAATATCGAAAATATTTTATTGTAGGATTTAACATAATGACTGAATTTGGTCTGTACATATGAAATGAACAAATTCGGTACCCATCCGTATAAACACTATTTTGAGAAAAGTATTTTGCCACCCATCCAAATGATCAGAATCCGATGTCCTAATCACTTGGCCCGGCCACAGGTGTATGAAATATCAATCAATCAATCAATGTTTATTTATATAGCCCCAAATCACAAATGTCTCAAAGGACTGCACAAATCATTACGACTACAACATCCTCGGAAAAACCCACAAAAGGGCAAGGAAAACTCACACCCAGTGGGCAGGGAGAATTCACATCCAGTGGGACGCCAGTGACAATGCTGACTATGAGAAACCTTGGAGAGGACCTCAGATGTGGGCAACCCCCCCCCTCTAGGGGACCGAAAGCAATGGATGTCGAGCGGGGCTAACATGATACTGTGAAAGTTCAATCCATAGTGGCTCCAACACAGCCGCGAAAGTTCAGTTCAAGCGGATCCAAGACAGCAGCGAGAGTCCCGTCCACAGGAAACCATCTCAAGCGGAGGCGGATCAGCAGCGTAGAGATGTCCCCAACCGATACAGGCAAGCGGTCCATCCTGGGTCTCGACTCTGGACAGCCAGTACTTCATCCATGGTCATCGGACCGGACCCCCTCCACAAGGGAGGGGGGGACATAGGAGAAAGAAAAGAAGCGGCATTTCAACTGGTCTAAAAAGGAGGTCTATTTAAAATATGTAATCAAGTACTTAGGAATGGAGACTGTTTCTACAAACATTTGTGAAAGAATGGGCTGCTCTCAGCAGCTCGGTGATTTCCAGCATGGAACTGTCATAGGATGCCACCTGTGCAACAAATCTGGTTGTAAAATTTCCTCGCCCCTAAATATTCCAAAGTCAACTGTTGGCTTTGTTATGAGAAAAGTGAGGAGTTTGGGAACAACAGCAACTCAGTCACCAAGTGGTAGGTCACGTAAACTGACAAGGTACAGAGGGGTCAGTGGATGCTGAAGCGCATAGTGCAAAGAGGTCGCCGACTTTCTGCACAGTCAGTTGCTACAGAGCTCCGAAATTCATTTGACCTTGCAATTAGCCCACGTACAGTACGCAGAGAGCTTCATGGAATGGGTTTCCATGGCTGACCAGCTGCATCTAAGCCTTACATCACCAAGTCCAATGCAAAGTGGGGGATGCAGTGGTGTAAAGAACGTCGCCACTGGACTCTAGAGCAGTGGAGTCGCGTTCTCTGGAGTGATGAATCACGCTTTGCCATCTGGCAATCTGATGGACGAGTCTGGGTTTGGAGGTTGCATTTCGGATTGCAATGTGCCGACTGGGAAAATTGGTGGAGGAGGAATAATAGTGTGGGGTTGTTTTTCAGGAGTTGGGCCTGGCCCCTTAGTTCCAGTGAAATGAACCAGGATACCAAAACATTTTGGACAATTCCCTGCTCCCAGCTTTGTGGGAACAGTTTGGAGCAGGCCCCTTCCTCTTCCAGCATGACTGTGCACCAGTGCACAAAGCAAGGTGCATGAAGACATGGATGACAGAGTCTGGTGTAGATGAACTTGACCGGTCTGCACAGAGTCCTGACCTGAACCTGGATAATAGCCGGGAAAGTACCGGGATACCGAGCGCAAAAAGCGACGGCTCCCGGAGTGTTATCCGGCGTCATGTAGAAATATATGTAGTGTTCATCGTGTGAGGCAATGCAAATTAAACAATTAAAAAAACAAAACAACGGTTTGAATTGGTCCAGGTTATCGGGGACTGTTATTACTGACGGACAGGTGTCGCTGTGTGACTGCAGCCAGGCACGTAAGAAAACCCTCGTCTCCATAGCAACGTCTCTGTTGCTTTCACTCATCTGCCTCTTTTCCACTAATGCAGGGGTAGGCAACCCAGAACGTTGAAAGAGCCATTTTGGACCCAAATAACATAACGCTGTCAAGTGCCATTCATATAAAACATGCGGGCCGCACTATCATTAAACTTTCATATTAAGGTGGGGGCCGCAAAATAACGTCTCGCTGGCCGCGATTGGACCGTGGGCCGCGTGTCTGAGATCCCTGGTTTATAACATGTTCAAATGTATGAAGAATAATGTTATTTCCGCAATGTGTGTCGTTCCGCTTTTCCTCCCTACAGCAACACGGCAGTCGGTGGATAATAGCCGGGAAAGTACCGGGATACCGAGCGCCAAAAAGCGACGGCTCCCGGTGTGTTATCCGGTGTCATATAGAAATATATGTAGTGTTCATCGTGTGAGGCAATGCAAAATAAACAATAAAAAAAAAAAAAAATAACTGTTTGAATTGGTCCAGGTTATCGGGGACTGTTATTACTGACGGACAGGTGTCACTGTGTGACTGCAGCCAGGCACGTAAGAAAACCCTCGTCTCCATGGCAACGTCTCTGTTGCTTTCACTCATTTGCCGCTTTTCCACTAATGCAGGGGTAGGCAACCCAGAATGTTGAAAGAGCCATTTTGGACCCAAATAACATAACGCTGTCAAGTCCCATTCATATAAAACATGCGGGCCGCACTATCATTAAACTTTCATATTAGGGTGGGGGCCGCAAAATAACGTCTCGCCGGCCGCAATTGGCCCGTGGGCCGCATGTCTGAGATCCCTGGTTTATAACATGTTCAAATGTATGAAGAATAATGTTATTTCCGCAATGTGTGTCGTTCCGCTTTCCCCCCCTCCAGTAACACGGCAGTCGGCGGATAATAGCCGGGAAAGTACCGGGATACCGAGCGCAAAAAAGCGACGGTTCCCGGAGTGTTATCTGGCGTCATATAGAAATATATGTAGTGTTCATCGTGTGAGGCAATGCAAATTAAACAATAAAAAAAAACAACGGTTTGAATTGGTCCAGGTTATCAGGGACTGTTATTACTGACGGACAGGTGTGTCGCGGTGTGACTGCAGCCAGGCACGTAAGAAAACCCTCGTCTCCATGGCAACGTCTCTGTTGCTTTCACTCATTTGCCGCTTTTCCACTAATGCAGGGGTAGGCAACCCAGAACGTTGAAAGAGCCATTTTGGACCCAAATAACATAACGCTGTCAAGTGCCATTCATATAAAACATGCGGGCCGCACTAACATTAAACTTTCATATTAAGGTGGGGGCCGCAAAATAACGTCTCGCTGGCCGCGATTGGACCGTGGGCCGCGTGTCTGAGATCCCCGGTTTATAACATGTTCAAATGTATGAATTAAACTGTCCTGAGCTTTGAGCCATTGAATAATCATGGAAGCGGTGAAGAAGCTACTGTCTTAGTTTACCTGGACATTTAATTGTGCATACAGTTTCCTTTTCACCCGGTGAATTGTTAGTAGTTTCCTGTGTCGCGCTACTTTGTTAACCTTTCCCCCCTTCATTCAGCCGCCCCCCTGCTCCCAGTCTGTGTGTGGGAATAGGAGAACACAGTCGTGCAGGTGTTGTCAATGAGATTTAGTGTACGCGCGTGCAGGCTCGTCTGTCCCACTCGTGTGCGTGGAGATGAAGTTAGACGGGGCAAAGTTAGGCACTTCAATCACTCAATTCTCCTTTCCTTCCCCCTGGGCCTCCTCTCATCTCATTACAGACAGGAGAAGGTGAGAAGTGAGGCCTGCATAGACCTCCACATTAATTATTGAATCCTGTCTTCTTTTACTCCAGCTCCTCATCTCCAGTCTCTGATAACCTTTACGTAGAAGACCAGAGGCTAACTCACAGCCATTATGGGAGCTATATAGACGGTTTGGGTTCAGGAGACGATTACTGTAGCATGCGTGGTAATGACACAAGCGGATTAATTTTGAAAATGGCGTTTAATTACTTTATTCATGTGCATAATGGTTGCCGTTGTGATAAGGTGTTCAAAAATAATTACTGTATTGGTTTCCACTGTATTGTTGTGCTTGCAGGGTTTATGCTGTGCTCATTGCCTCCTCGTCTGGTCGGTCAATTTGAATAGCTCAGTTGGTTGCCTGTTAATGGAGGTCAGCGTGGATAAATTATGCAGAAAACCTCTGGGCGAAATTACGGTGATGCAGAGAATCTCACCAATGTCTCCTTGTTTCCTCTGTCCCTGTGTGTGTGTGTGTGTGTGAACGGTGCAGGTTTGAGGAGCCAACATTAAGTGGAGACCAATCTCAAAAGCTCTGAAGAGGAAAAAGAAGACGCCGCCAACATGTTCAGCATCAAAAGGTCAGCACGATGTTTACTTTTTCTATCGAGGCTACAGCTGATAATCCCTCAGTTGTGTGTGGATCCGACATTCAGACATTATGTGACGCTTCATGAACCCAGTTAAGCGTTTTGTGTCCTCATGTACATGTTTTCTATTTTTCATGTGGCTTGTGCGGTTGCATACATCATTTATGGCTTTGGTGTTTGTGGATGTTGCCTGTGAGCTAGAAACTGCTGTGTAAGGTGGGGTCAGTCCATGTTAAATACGTAAGGCTATATGTTGTTGTTGCCTCTGCCAAGGAGAAGATCATGTTTCCATCAGTTTATGGTGAAGTCTTTAGCTGGTTCCGTTTGTACATTTCGGTGTTATCCTCTTCACACAAACAGATATAAATAATTATGTGAACATACAGTATGTATATATATATATATATATATATATATATATACATACATACATACAGTCGTTGTCAAAAATTTACATACACTTGTAAAGAACATATTGTCCTGGCTGTCTTGATTTTCCAATAATTTCTGAAACTCTTATTTTTTTGTGATGAAGTGATTGGAGCACACACTTGTTTGTCACAAAAAATATTCATGAAGTTTGGTTCTTTTATGAATTTATTATGGGTCTACTGAAAATGTGACCAAATCTGCTGGGTCAAAAGTATACATACAGCAATGTCAATATTTGGTTACATGTCCCTTGGCAAGTTTCACTTTCACAAGCTTCTGGCAAGCTTCTGGTTGAATTTTTGACAAAATTGGTGCAGTTCAGCTTAATGTGTTGGTTTTCTGACATGGACTTGTTTCTTCAACATTGTCCACACATTTATGTATGTGTACGTGTGTGTGTGTGTGTGTGTGTGTGTATGTATGTGTGTGTGTGTGTGTGTATATATATATATATATATATATATATACATATATATACATATATATATATATATACATATGTATATGTGTGTGTGTATATATATATATATATATATATATATACATACAAACCCCGTTTCCATATGAGTTGGGAAATTGTGTTCGATATAAATATAAACGTAATACAATGATTTGCAAATCATTTTCAACCCATATTCAGTTGAATATGCTACAAAGACATCATATTTGATGTTCAAACTGATAAACATTTTTTTTTGCAAATAATCATTAACTTTAGAATTTGATGCCAAGTTGATTAATGCTCATCAAACACTCATTTAGAACATCCCAAAGGTGTGCAGGCTAATTGGGAACAGGTGGCTGCCATGATTGGGTATAAAAACAGCTTCCCAAAAAATGCTCAGTCTTTCACAAGAAAGGATAGGGCGAGGTACACCCCTTTGTCCACAACTGCGTGAATATGTTTCTCAAAGTGAAATTGCAAGAAAATTAGAGATTTCAACATCTACGGTCCATAATATCATCAAAAGGTTCAGAGAATCTGGAGAAATCACTCCATGTAAGCGGCATGGCCAGAAACCAACATTCAATGACCGTGACCTTCCATCCCTCAGATGGCACTGTATAAAAAAACGGCATCAATCTCTAAAGGATATCACCACATGGGCTCAGGAACACTTGAGAAAACCGCTGTCACTAAATACAGTTGGTCGCTATGTCTGTAAGTGCAAGTTAAAACTCTACTATGCAAAGTGAAAGCCATTTATCAACAACATCCAGAAACTCCGCCGGCTTCTCTGGGCCCGAGATCATCTAAGATGGACTGATGCAAAGTGTAAAATTGTTCTGTGGTCTAAAGAGTCCACATTTAAAATTGTTTTTGGAAATATTCGACATTGTGTCATCCGGACCAAAGGGGAAGCGAACCATCCAGATTGTTATCGACGCAAAGTTCAAAAGCCACCATCCGTGATGGTATGGGGGTGCATTAGTGCCCAAAGCATGGGTAACTTACACATCTGTGAAGGCACCATTGATGCTGAAAGGTACATACAGGTTTTGGAGCAACATATACTGCCATCTAAGCGCTATCTTTTTCATGGACGCCCCTGCTTATTTCAGCAAGACAATACCAAACCACATTCGGCACGTGTTACAACAGCGTGGCTTCGTAAAAGTGTTCTGTTCTACATGGTAGTGTGCTGGTGTGGCAGTACATCTAAGAAGGACAGCTCCAGACTTGAGAAACTGATCAGGCAGGCCGGTTCTACAATGGGAATGAAACTGGACACACTGGTGACGGTGGCAGAGAAGAGGACTGTTGACAAACTAGTGAGCATCCTGGATGATACCAGTCACCCTCTGCATAGTGTTATCAGTAGCCAGAGGAGCCTGTTCAGTGCTAGACTGCTTCATCCCAAGTGCAGGACTACTAGACTCAAGAACTCCTTTGTCCCACACGCCATTAGACTGTACAACTCCTCTCTGGGGCGGGGGACGGGGGACGGGGGGTACTAGGATGACAGGGGATGCAAAACATTGACAGTGCAATACGTTTTCATAACATGGTCACTACTGCCTACTTTGTCTTGTTATATTCTTATTTTACTGTTATATTGTTATTCCCATTGTTTTTATTCTTTTTGTAATATTTCTCTATTTTGTTTCCTTTTAAACCCCCATTATTTACTTTTTACTTTTTTCTTTAAATTGATCTCAACTCTGTACACTGCTGCTGGAATTTTAATTTTAATTTTCCTGAAGGAACTCTCCTGAAGGAATCAATAAAGTACTATCCATCCATCTAAAAAAAGAGTGCCGGTACTTTCCTCGCCCGCCTGCAGTCCAGACCTGTCTCCCATCGAAAATGTGTGGCGTGTGGCGCATTATAAAGCGTGAAATAGCTTTATATTATACTGAAGCTCTACATCAAACAAGAATGGGAAAGAATTCCACTTTCAAAGCTTCAACAATTAGTTTCCTCAGTTCCCAAACGTTTATTGAGTGTTGTTAAAAGAAAAGGTGATGTAACACAGTGGTGAACATGCCCTTTCCCAACTACTTTGGCACGTGTTGCAGCCATGAAATTCTAAGTTAATTATTATTTGAAAAAAATAAAAATACATTTTATGAGTTTGAATCACAAATATCTGGTCTTTGTAGTGCATTCAATTGAATATGGGTTGAAAAAGATTTGCAAATCATTGTATTCCGTTTATATTTACATCTAACACAATTTCCCAACTCATGATTCTTTCTTTCAAAAATTTTAGGTACATTTTTATACTGAGCAAATTCTTCCCGTGGGCTGGAATAAAACCTGTTCGCGGGCCTGATTCGGCCCTCGGGCCCTATGTTTAACACCCCTGATATAGATGGATGTGAGATACTGCAGCTGAAATGTAAAAAAAAACATTTTGGCCATTATTGGTAAAGTAGCACCATAAGGAAGTAATTCCAGTTTTCAATATTTGGTATTTAAAGACATGTCAACAATATAGGAACAAAAAAAAGGGAATCCGTTGCATTCCACGGATAATAATGATGACTGTTGAGTGCCTTCATGACGCTGCATCCAGTATCCACCTGTCTCCTCACCGAGTGTGTGATCATCACACTGTGTGTGAGAAGATGATTAAACCAAGCCAGCACTTTGTCTTCTGGGAGCTGTCTCAGCACAGCAGATGACACCGATACGGTCAAAATGACTGTAATAGTTTGCTAGCTGCAAATTCAAAGCCTCCAAATCGCATTTGCATTTTTGCTGAATATGAAACAATTCTTTTTTTTTTCTTTTCTTTTTTTTCTTTTTTGTAAACTGCTGAAAGACCTAAAACGCGGAAGAGGAAATATGTGTAGCTGTCAGAGATTGCAATTGGCAGGTGTTGCGTTCATGTGCAAATTCTGAATATTGGTAATGGTCGTGTGTTCCTTCCAGGCGGTATTATTAACAACATAGGAATGTGATTAAACTTTTAATTAAAATGTAATTATAACATAGCAAGTTATGTTGTATGAAGGCAAGATGGTAATAATACAGGCAAAGTGAACATTCTATGTACTCCTACCAGTCCCTCTAAACCAGGGGTCGGCAACCTTTACCACTCAAAAAGCCATTTTGACCCGTTTCACAAAATGAAAAAAAATAATGGGAGCCACAAGACTCCTGAAATTTATAATGAAATAACACTGTATACAGAATTATTATTTTTTTGCTATGTATAAACCAGGGTCTCAGACGCGCAACCCGCAATTAAATATGAAGATTGGATGTTAGTGTGGCCAGTGAGTTTTATACGAATGCCCCTTATTACCATCACGGATACAGTTCCTCCCGATTTGTCCGGGAGACTCGCGGGTTACAGAGTGACAATTCCCTCAAACGTCTGCTGGGTTAAACCTAATCAACAAAAATAAGGGCGTGCTACGATGGCACTGTCTTTAGTGAACTCCACGACTTTTACAAACAGCTAACCAGTCACGTGTTGTATGTGGCTTCTGCAGACGCACACATGCGACAGCAAGGCATTCTTGTTCAACAGCCATACAGGTCACACTGAGGGTGCCAGTTTAAACAACTTTAACACTGTTACAAATATGCGCCACACTGTGAACCCACACCAAACAAGAATGACAAATACATTTCGGCAAAACATCCCCACTGTAACACAACATAAACACAACATAACAAATACCCAGAATCCCATGTTACCCTGACTCTTCTAGGCTACATTATACATCCCGCTACCACCACCAATCCCCCCACCCCCGCCCTCTCCTGCGTCGGTTGAGGTGGGCGGGGTTTGGTGCTAGCGGGATGTATAATGTAGCCTGGAAGAGTCAGGGTTGCATGGGATTCTGGGTATTTGTTATGTTGTGTTTATGTCGTGTTACAGTGCGGATGTTTTCCCGAAATGTGTTTGTCATTCTTGTTTGGTGTGGGTTCACAGTGTGGCGCATATTAGTAAGAGTGTTAAAGTTGTTTATATCACAACCCTCAGTGTAACCTGCATGGCTGTTCAACAAGTATGCCTTGCAATCGCCTGAGGATTGTAATGGCGGTTTCACACAATACGTGACCAGCCGGCAGGCACATAGTGTTGTGTAACAACGGGCACAACTACATGTATTAGAAGATGTTCTGGGTATTGTCATCACGGCCCGCTGTCAATGTTGCTGTCCGAGTGAAAATCGCAGTATGCAAACCTCAGACTATTTTAGGAAAAGGCATTGAGGTCGGCAAGTTTACAGCTGAGCCACACCAGAGTGATCAAAAAACCGCATGGGGCTCAGGAACCGCGGGTTGCCGACCCCTGCTCTAAACCCTCCAATGTAATCTGTTTCACTTTAGTGAATAAAACGGAGAGTGCAGCGTTTTTACAGCTTGTTTTTGCCTGCATGGGCTCATTAAAATGCAACTGGAGTGCTGTTTTGAACAGAGTGACGCCACCGCAGTTGTCATTGTGGTTATTGTCCTTGTAATAACTGCTCTATAGCATGCTTCCCTAAATCTGCCTCATTACAAAATGAGACCTAAATCGAACACAATCTCACACACTGTGTTCTGCGGCCTTAATCAACTACGTAAGACTCTTAGTGGTGGGCCAGCGAGCGTCTGTTGTCATAGCGTTCTGCCTTTCTCGGAGAAGCAGCATTCCATGTTCCGTAGATCACAAGGAAGTGTTTTAAATGTAGAAAAAAAATCATAATATGACCCCCTTTTAATGTGTATATTTTTAAAACTCTCCATTGTGTGCCACCACACGGATTACAACAGGCAGGCAACACTGCCCTCATCCATCCATCCATTTTCTACCGCTTGTCCCTTTTGGGATTGCGGGGGGTGCTGGAGCCTATCTCAGCTGCATTCGGGCGGAAGGCGGCGTACACCCTGGACAAGTCGCGACCTCATCACAGGGCCAACACAGATAGACAACATTCACACTCACATTCACACACTAAGGCCCATTTAGTGTTGACAATCAACCTATCCCCAGGTGCATGTTTTTGGCGGTGGGAGGAAGCCGGAGTATCCGGAGGGAACCCACGCAGTCACGGGGAGAACATGCAAACTCCACACAGAGATCCCGAGCCCGGGATTGAACCCAGGACTACTCAGGACCTTCGTATTGTGAGGCACATGCACTAACCCCTGTGCTAGAGATGCGCAGATAGGCAATTATACCATCCGCAACCGCATCACTAAAGTCGTCATCCACCCGGACCAACATTTTATCAGAACCGCAACCGCCGGCCACCTGCCCGTTGTTTTATATCCGGAGTCGGCAACCTTTACCACTAAAAGAGCTAGTTTGACCCATGTCACAAAGTAAAGAAGGTAATGGGAGCCGCCAATGGGGGTGGCAGGGTTTGCTGCTAGTGGGGTGTATAATATAGTCAGGTAATGTCATGGATGCAAAGGATTCTGGGTATTTGTTGTGTTGCGTCTATGTTGTGTTACTGTGAGGATGTTCTCCCGAAATGTGTTTGTCATTCTTGTTTGGTGTGGTTTCACAGCGTGGCGCATATTAGTAAGAGTGTTAAAATAGTTTATATCACAACCATTAGTGTACTCTGTATCACCCAGTATGCCTCGCAGTTGTGTGCGTGTGTCTGCAGAAGCCACCACAACATATTGCTGGACTTGCAAGTACATTGCACATGTTGTAGAAGACGTCAAAGGCAAAGGCTTCATAGCACGCCCTAATACTTATTAACTGGGTGACTGCCGCCAGACATACTTGAGAATGTTTACGTCAACTATTGTATTCTTTGCTTTGTGACACGGGTCCAAAATGGCTCTTTGAACGGTAAAAGTTACCGATCTCTGAACCATGTATATCATATATTTCCAGATGGTTCAACTGCCACCCGCCCGAATCTATTTAAAATCTATTTTTTCGTCATGTCACCCGCCCGACCCGCGGTTTATCCGCGGACTACGCGGATGAGACCGCAAACCGCGCATCTCTACCCTGTGCGACCGTGCTGCCCACTGCCCACTGTGTGCTCTATTTCAGTGGCCGTTCAGAAACTCTAGATTAGATAGGCTGATCCGCCTCCGCTTGGGATGTTTTCCTGCTGGCTCCGCTGTGAACGGGACTCTCGCTGCTGTGTTGGATCCGCTTTGGACTGGACTTTCGCGACTATGTTGGATCCATTATGGATTGAACTTTAACAGTATCATGTTAGACCCGCTCGACATCCATTGCTTTCGTCCTCTCCAAGGTTCTCATAGTCATCATTGTCCCCGATGTCCCACTGGGTGTGAGTTTTCCTTGCCCTTATGTGGGCCTACCGAGGATGTCGTAGTGGTTTGTGCAGCCCTTTGAGACACTAGTGATTTAGGGCTATATAAGTAAACATTGATTGATTGATTGATTGATTGATTCCTTCAGGAAAATTAAAAACTCTGTCGGCGTGTTTAAAGTTCTGGGCACTCCATGCTGTCAGGCTTTCATCAGTTTTTATTCATTACACTTATTAAACAATTCATCGAAGAAAGACTATATATCTAAGCGATTTCCTCATCAAAATAATCAATTTAACAATTAATTGTTGCAGCTCTACATTACCCTACCTATTTAGATTTTTTTTTTTAGTTCATTTGTGACGAAGGTTTGACTGAAGTCCAATAGTACGCTCGGCGTGGCGCAGTGGCAGAGTGGCCGTGCGCAACCCGAGGGTCCCTGGTTCAATCCCCGCCTAGTACCAACCTCGTCACGTCCGTTGTGTCCTGAGCAAGACACTTCACCCTTGCTCCTGATGGGTGCTGGTTGGCGCCTTGCATGGCAGCTCCCTCCATCAGTGTGTGAATGTGTGTGTGAATGGGTAAATGTGGAAGTAGTGTCAAAGCGCTTTGAGTACCTTGAAGGTAGAAAAGCGCTATACAAGTACAACCCATTTATTTATTTATCATCATGTTTTGTTTTTTTCTTTCTGGAACATTTGGTTCATATTCTAATGTAGGTGTTTATAAAAGTACATAGATCCTAATTAATAACAGTGAAATGGTCATTTGAGATGTTTTATCCAGATATAATCACACAGACCCACGTGACGGTCAAAATGTAAAAGCACCAGTTCCATATTGTCTCACCATATTTTTTTTTTGTGCATTAATACACAAGCTAGTTTAACGGCTGTTGTTTTAATGATAGACAATATTATTAAGTCCATGTTGTCCCCAGTTCAAAGCCGTTTTTTAAATGAGCTTTTTATAACTTTTGTACCATGAATTGATTAACGAGGACCCCGACTTAAACAAGTTGAAAAACTAATTCGGGTGTTACCATTTAGTGGTCAATTGTACGGAATATGTACTTTACTGTGCAATCTACTAATAAAAGTCCCAATCTATTAATCAATCAAATTGTTCATTTGGCAGACTTGATGGATATTGGAAAAAATTGTCTTCCCCATTGAATAGTTTATCCAAACAATCAGAGAAGGAAACCCTGTTAGTCCATCCACGTATTTACACTATATCCGAAATGTCCTTTGCTTACTCTTGTAATGTCATGACATAGTGTAACTGTCAACCCAGTGGGCTTACAACGATCAATGTCATATCCTCATCGTTGTAATTAAGCTCATTAAAACATGTTAGTAATTACAGCCTTAACAAAATATCAGATCTGACATTGATCCCCGCAAACCTCCCTTTTCTCCTGACCTTCATATAAAGTAATTGGATATCTATGTCTTTACCCCTGAGCTGTTGATCGACATCAAGGGGATTTGGACTTGATTATTTATGTATGCGGAGGGAAGAGAGTGGTGTCTGGGGACCACAGTGCGTGCTGGGAAGTGTTAACCCCCCTGCAAAGACCTGCTGATCCAATCATTATTAACAAGCTGTCACCCCAACATTGTGCACTAAATCCTTGGGCTGACCCCTCAGGGGTTTGCTGCAATGTGACTGTCCCTATCTGTCTTGCTGTTGGAATGCAGTATATCCAGCGACCTTAATTTTTGTTGTAGTAACACATTTTGGCCCCCAAAAAATGAAAATGTTGTGTAATGCAAAACACAAAAGTCCACTGCAAAGGACGCTGGTTCTTAAAAAGATATTCATGTGGTCTTTGGAGGTTAGTTTTTTTTTTTATTGTCAAAATGGTCAGCAAGGAAAATGGTTCCAAATATTGTATTGCAGTAGCGGAACATTGATAAAAGTAATGCAGGAAATGGTTTATTCTATGTACAATACAGTGCTACGTCAATCCAATCCAATTATAAAGCATATAGGGCTGCTGCTCGCCATTATTTTAGTAATTAATCTAGCGATTCGTCTGATTATTCAAATATTTAGATAAAATGCACATTATAGCCCTAAAGGCCTACTGAAATGAGATTTTCTTATTTAAACGGGGATAGCAGGTCCATGAGGGTGCATGGGAGTTTGCCCAACCAGTCTACATGTGCTTTGTGGACTTGGAGAAGGCATTCGACCGTGTCCCTCAGGAAGTCCTGTGGGGAGTGCTCAGAGAGTATGGGGTATCGGACTGTCTTATTGTGGCGGTCCGCTCCCTGTGTGATCAGTGCCAGAGCTTGGTCCGCATTGCCGGCAGTAAGTCGAACACATTTCCAGTGAGGGTTGGACTCCGCCAAGGCTGTCCTTTGTCACCGATTCTGTTCATAACTTTTATGGACAGAATTTCTAGGCGCAGTCAAGGCGTTGAGGGGTTCCGGGATCTTCAGCTCTCGCTGGATCGGTTCCCAGCCGAGTGTGAAGCGACCGGAATGAGAATCAGCACCTCCAAGTCCGAGTCCATGGTTCTCGCCCGGAAAAGGGTGGAGTGCCATCTCCGGGTTGGGGAGGAGACCCTGCCCCAAGTGGAGGAGTTCAAGTACCTAGGAGTTTTGTTCACGAGTGGATTGTGAGATCGACAGGCGGATCGGTGCGGCGTCTTCAGTAATGCGGACGTTGTACCGATCCGTTGTGGTGAAGAAGGAGCTGAGCCGGAAGGCAAAGCTCTCAATTTACCGGTCGATCTACGTTCCCATCCTCACCTATGGTCATGAGCTTTGGGTCATGACCGAAAGGATAAGATCACGGGTACAAGCGGCCGAAATGAGTTTCCTCCGCCGTGTGGCGGGGCTCTCCCTTAGAGATAGGGTGAGAAGCTCTGCCATCCGGGAGGAACTCAAAGTAAAGCCGCTGCTCCTTCACATCGAGAGGAGCCAGATGAGGTGGTTCGGGCATCTGGTCAGGATGCCACCCGAACGCCTCCCTAAGGAAGCCACGGGGAACGCCTCGTGAAGAGCTAGACGAAGTGGCTGGGGAGAGGGAACTCTGGGCTTCCCTGCTTAGGCTGTTGCCCCCACAACCCGACCTCCGATAAGCGGAAGAAGATGGATGGATGGATAGCAGGTCCATTCTATGTGTCATACATGATCAGATTTTTGCTGAAATGATTTAGTACAGAACGTCGATGCTAAAGTTCGCAACTTTTGGTCGCCAATTAAAAAAGCCTTGCCTTTACCGGAAATATATGCGCGTGACGTCACGAGATGCAGGGCTTCACACATATTCACATTGTTTATAATGGGAGCCACCAGCAGTAAGAGCAATTCGGACCGAGAAAGCGACAATTTCCCCATTAATTTGAGCAAGGTTGAAAGATTCGTGAATTAGTATATTGATAATGAAGGACTAGGGGAGAAAAAAAAAAAGAAAAAAAAAAGCAACGGCTCCGGGCGGCGGCAGTGTGAGCGTTTCAGATGTAATTAGACACATTTACAAGGATAATTCTGGAAGATCCCTTATCTGCTTATTGTTTTAATAGTGTTTTAGTGAGATTGTAAAGACATACCTCGAGGTCGGACGGCTGCGGTGAACATGCAGTGCCTAAGAGAGAAGCCGAGGAGCCAAGCTCACTGCTGCCTTTTTCGACAGCTGCTGCAGGACGACAAATAATCCAATGATGTCTCCGATAAGATATATATATCACAATTTTCCCATCCAAAAACATGCTGGTTGACGTAGAGAAAACATGTTCGCTTGACCACTCTGCTTCACAACAAACAAATAAACACCGTCTGTGTCTCGGTGCTAAAGACAGCTGCAATACACCGCTTTCCACCAACAGCATTGTTCTTTATAGTCTCCATTATTAAATGAACAAATTGCAAAAGATTCAGCAACACAGATTTCCAGAATACTGTGTAATTATGCGATTAAAGCGGGCGACTTTTAGCCAGTAGTGGTGCAGCGGTAATATTTTCTGACAGTCCGTGACGTCACGCGCACGCGTCATCATTCCACGACGTTTTCAACAAGAAACTCACGGGAAATTTAAAATTGCAAATTAGTAAACTAACCCGACCGTATTGGCATGTGTTGCAATGTTAATATTTCATCATTGATAAATAAACTATCAGACTGCGTGGTGGGTAGTAGTGGCTTTCAGTAGGCCTTTAAAGAGGAACTGCACTTTTTTGAAATTTTGCCTATCGTTCACATTCATTACAAAAGACATGACCATGGATGGATTTTTGTTAATGCACTCTAAATATTAAATATACGGAAATATAAGTTCACTTACAGTGGAGCCCATGGGAACTCCACTATTCCACCCATAAAATCTGATACAAAAAGGGCCAACAATACTCTATTTACATTTTATGACGTGAATATATATATATTAGTGATATTGTTTTAATGAGCGCTAACGCAGACAAACTGTTTATTGCGGTGCCGTGATTCACCTCAGTCACCGTAATCACTTCCGAGTGGTCTGCTGTTTCCTCGCTTCCCTGCTCCCTGTAAGTTTATTAAAGATCATAAATCATGCATCTCACCTGGACAGTCGATGGCTGAGTAGGTAACCCGACAAGTTAGGACACTTTGACTGCCATATTGGACCTAGATCCATGAATTGATTAACGTGGACCCCGACTTAAACAAGTTGGAAAAACTTATTCGGGTGTTACCATTTAGTGGTCAATTGTACGGAATATGTATTGTACTGTGTAATCTACTAATAAAAGTGTTAATCAATCAATCAAACTGGCAAGGACAACACAAAAAGCGCTTGTTAACCCCCAACCCTACCCTGTTTTGTATTTTCCGGACTAAGCAAATATATCCGTTGCAAAATGAGTTATTTACACAGAAATATTTTGTAAATGTCTAAAGTATTTGCATAACTTAATTGTTTCCAAACAATGCCTCTAGCACGGCAGAAAAATGGCGATTTAAACAAAACATAAGTCATCGTCATGGACCCACTAGCTGGGTAACCTTGCTCTCTAATCAGCTAAACCGAGTCAGTAAATTCACCAAAACATCAATGTGGAGGTTTTGATGATTTTGTAAAACTGAAACAATATAAAAAGAATGCCATTGTAAGTTATTAACACACACTTGTACACGTGTTAGTTGTGAAGTGAAGTGAATTATATTTATATAGCGCTTTTCTCTAGTGACTCAAAGCGCTTTACATAGTGAAACCCAATATTTAAGTTACATTTAAACCAGTGTGGCTGGCACTGGGACCAGGTGGGTAAAGTGTCTTGCCCAAGGACACAATGGCAGTGACTAGGATGGCGGAAGCGGGAATCAAACCTGCAACCCTCAAGTTGCTGGCACGGCCGCTCTACCAACCGAGCTAGTTAGCATATTAGCTAATGCCATCGACACAATCTTGTTTAAATTATGATAGCACTTACAAATATGCATGAAGACATTACTATCAAATATGTGATCGTTTAGTATGTATGAATTGTTTTTTTATATTGTAAAATTTGGAGCAATGAATGAAAAAAACATACGAGTAGAAACGCTATGGAAGATTCATAGACGGAAGGGCACTTGTACTTTCGATTCAAGGCACTGAATGGAAGGAAACACTCCAGATGTTCTAGCTACTTGAGGATTCATGGTTCGATCCCTAGCTTCTACCAGTCTAGTCACGTCTGTTGTGTCCTTGCGCAAGACACTTCACCCTTGCTCCTGATGGGTCGTGGTTAGCGCCTTGCATGGCAGCTCCCTCCATCAGTGTGTGTGTGTGAATGGGTGAATGTGGAAATAGTGTCAAAGCGCTTTGAGTACCTTGAAGGTAGAAAAGCGCTACACAAGTACCGTATTTCCTTGAATTGCCGCCGGCGCGCTAATTAATTTAAAACCTCTTCTCACTCCTGCGCTTACCAAAGTCATGCAGTAAAAATTTGAGTGTGATGTAAGGTTGGACCTTAAATCCTACTGAATAGCTCTTAATCTTCTTCCCTTTATGCGAGTTCAAATTACCGGTATTGAAATCAGCCTCCTCCATTTTGAAAATGATGACGGGGGAAGTGTCACTCGTCACGTCACGAGTTTGACCAGGCGGTAATACTAAGCATGCACTAATTATTTTGCGAAGCGAGTTTGACCCGGCAGTAATTCAAGGCAGGCGCATACTATATGCCATGCGACAATTCAAGGAAGTACGGTATAACCCGCAGCACCTGTAGTGAGCAAACTCGTCCAAAATATGGGGCCAATTAACAAACGATAATACTTTTTCAGTGAAGTGAATTCTATTTATATAGTGCTTTTTCTCAAGTGACTCAAAGTGCTTTACATAGTGACACCCAATATCTAAGTTACATTTAAACCAGTGTGGGTGGCACTGGGAGCAGGTGGGTAAAGTGTCTTGCCCAAGGACACAACGGCAGTGACTAGGATGGCACAAGCGGGAATCAAACCTGCAACCCTCAAGTTGCTGGCACGGCCACTCTACCAACCGAGCTATGCCGCCCCACTTCCAAAGACATGCAGTGTCTCTCTCTTAGTTTTTTCATGAAAAACTTGCTTGAATACAAACATTGTGACCGTTTGTAAAGAACAAAACATCAATTGGCCACACTGTTTTATAAGCCGCAGGGTTCAAAGAGTAGGAAAAAAGTAGTGGCTTATAGTCTGGAAAATACATTACTTGCTTAAATTTAATGGGCAGCCAGTAGAGGATGCTAAATAATTGTCAGGTCGCCATGTCCCAGTTAAAAGACAAACTGCACATTTTGTACCATTTAAAGGCAAGTAATGGAGGACCCACTACCCCCCTACTGTATATAAAGTGCATTACAGTAATCTAGTCTGGTAGTAACAAAAACATTGATTACGGTTTTAAAATGCCTTGTGAATATTTTTTAGCTAGTTCCCACAGGTCATACAAATTGGATTTGCCAACTGCCCTGATCTTGTTGTCAAGTGTCATTAGGCAAAACTGCTGTGATCAACCAAATTTCCATGAGCGAGTTTTAAAAAAACGAGAAGTGACAGCATCGGCCCAAGGACCCTAAAAATGGTCAGTAAAGCACGGACATAAATGTGTTGCGCTCATAAGGAGCATGCTAATCCATCCATCCATCCATTTTCTACCGCTTATTCCCTTTCTTGGTCGCGGGGGGCGCTGGCGCCTATCTCAGCTACAATCGGGCGGAAGGCGGGGTACACCCTGGACAAGTCGCCATCTCATCGCAGGGCCAACACAGACAACATTCACACTCACATTCACACACTAGGGCCAATTTAGTGTTGCCAATCAACCTGAGCATGCTAATATCAATGCTAAATTATGTTTTGGAGACTGGACAAATCATCATCATCAGCCGTTGTCAGTCCACTGCTGGACCAAAGCCTCAGCATGTTTCTGCCATTTGGCGTACTTTTCATGCTGGTTATTAGCCTACACCTTCCACGCTGGCTTGGTGCGGGTTGGAAGGGGACAAATATGCTGCCTTAAATATGTTACAGTTTAAAGCCTGAGGAGCCAAGGCATAAAAAGACATGTTTATGGATGTTCTCATTCATCCAGGTCATTGATTTTTCAGGGCATCCAAACGATTGCAACTGAACTGTTCAGATTGTCTTAGAAGTTTCGTGTCTCATCCGAGCAGGTCATCACTTCATGCTCATAGACTTAATTTGGACTGGATTGGCCGGGCTCGGGATCTTTCTGTGTGGAGTTTGCATGTCCTCCCCGTGAATGCGTGGGTTCCCTCCGGGTACTCCGGCTTCCTCCCACTTCCAAAGACATGCACCTGGGGATAGGTTGATTGGCAACACTAAATTGGCCCTAGTGTGTGAATGTGAGTGTGAATGTTGTCTATCTGTGATGGCCCTGCGATGAGGTGGCGACTTATCCAGGGTGTACCCCGCCTTCCGTCCCCCGCGACCCCAAAGGGAATAAGTGGTAGAAAGTGGACGGATTGATTGGCCACTTTCAAATGCACAGTACTAAATGACGTGAGCTCTGCGTAAAGTCACAGGAAGACGTCATGATTGAAAGTTACATTTCATTAAACATTTGTATGCTCGTACAACACTTAAAACCTTTAGCATATCTGTATGTGGAATTAAATTATGAATTAGATTAACCAAAGACATCAAACAAAGCACCAATATGATTCAGTTTAAGAGACTGTTCAAACTGCAAGTGTTTCCAAAATACACAGGACAAGAATTATGATGAACATCTTGAACCCTATTTTTTTTCTTCTTCTTTTTATTGCGACAAAGATTATGTATGTATTTATTTTTGTATGTATTTTAATTTTCCTGAAGGAACTTTTAAATTTTCCTGAAGGAACTCTCCTGAAGGAATCAACTGTTGTGATCCGGTTTCCGGATCACATCTTTAGTTTGTCTTTTGAGTCCTTTTTGGTGTTTTCTAATTATTTTTGGACTCTTCCTGTTCTGAGTTTTGCACTTCCTGTTTTATCTCCTTTCCATGGTTTCTCATTTTGTTCCAGCTGCCATGCTTTTTGACGCACACCTATCGGCAATTGCTTACTTTAGTATTTAAGCCTGCATTATACCTCGGTTTGTTCTTGGCTCATGGTTTGCGGTAAGCAACAGTCACGTTTATTATTCTGCTTTGTATTAACCTTGCTAAGTCACGTCTTAGCTTCGCGTGCACTCTGCACGTCGTTTCTATTGGACTTGGAACTCAATGCTTGCTAACTATTAGCATTAGCTTTCCGTGCGTAGGCACGCCGTTTTATTTCTGTTTTGTACAAGTTTTCGTGTACCCTTTTGTATATTAAAATCAGCTCTTACCTGCTATCCTGCCTGTCTGGTCCTGTTGCATCTGGGGGTGACATCTTCGTGCATCACAATCAATAAAGTATATCTATCTATCTATCTATCTGTTTGCTTACTATGGAATATTATTCATTTATTATTTTTATGTTCACCATTCTGTTACAGAGAACAAGGAGAGTGTATACAATTGCTATGGTATGAAAAAGGGTAGGATTAAATAAGCTCTGCTTCGTCCTACTCCTTTTTGGACGTGTTGTAATGAAATAACTAGAAATATGTGATGGATTACATTGTATCGTATACATGTTCCAAATAAACTGAAACCGAACTGAACATGCATGTCATGTCCACTTTATGGGTCTAACATACAAAAAAGGCCTCATTAGTTATGGTAATAATCCTTTCAAACAATGGACAAATATAAAAACCGGTGATATAAAACAATTTTATGAACAGAAAATAGCAACGGTAAGACATAATTAATTGTCTTTATCTGTCTTTTTTGCACCGTTTTTGCTTCATATTCAGCGATTTGTAGCATTAGAAGAATAGTACCTAAAGGCCTACTGAAACCCACTACTACCCACCACGCAGTCTGATAGTTTATATGTAAATGATGAAATATTAACATTGCAACACATGCCAATACGGCCTTTTTAGTTTACTAAATTACAATTTTAAATTTCCCGGGACTTTTTTTTTTTGATAACGTCGCGTAATGATGACGTGTACGCAAGACGTCACGGGTTTTAAGGAAATATGAGCGCTACACACACACACAGCTAAAAGTCGTCTGCTTTAACGGCATAATTACACAGTATTTTGGACATCTGTGTTGCTGAATCTTTTGCAATTTGTTCAATTAATATTGGAGAAGTCAAAGTAGAAAGACGGAGTTGGGAAGCTTTAGCCTTTAGCCACACAAACACACGGTGATTCCTTGTTTAAAATTCACGGAGCTGAAACTCTGGAATGCCCTCCCGGTAACAGTTCGAGATGCTACCTCAGTAGAAGCATTTAAGTCTCACCTTAAAACTCATCTGTATACTCTAGCCTTTAAATAGACCTCCTTTTTAGACCAGTTGATCTGCCGCTTCTTTTCTTTCTCCTATGTCCCCCCCTCCCTTGTGGAGGGGGTCCGGTCCGATGACCATGGATGAAGTACTGGCTGTCCAGAGTCGAGACCCAGGATGGACCGCTCGTCGGGACCCAGGATGGACCGCTCGCCTGTATCGGTTGGGGACATCTCTACGCTGCTGATCCGCTTGAGATGGTTTCCTGTGGACGGGACTCTCGCTGCTGTCTTGGATCCGCTTGAACTGAACTCTCGCGGCTGTGTTGGAGCCACTATGGATTGAACTTTCACAGTATCATGTTAGACCCGCTCGACATCCATTGCTTTCGGTCCCCTAGAGGGGGGGGTTGCCCACATCTGAGGTCCTCTCCAAGGTTTCTCATAGTCAGCATTGTCACTGGCGTCCCACTGGATGTGAATTCTCCCTGCCCACTGGGTGTGAGTTTTCCTTGCCCTTTTGTGGGTTCTTCCGAGGATGTTGTAGTCGTAATGATTTGTGCAGTCCTTTGAGACATTTGTGATTTGGGGCTATATAAATAAACATTGATTGATTGATTGATGAACTTTACTATGGATCAGAGCGGACATGGATCACGACTACATGTCAACCAGCAGGTTTCCGTGGGAAAATTGTTGTTAAAAAGTCGCTTCTTACCGGATATCAGCTGAGCTTGCGCGTCCCGTACAGCTGCCGTCAACTTCCCCGAGACACTGCGCCTCAACACCCGGCCGTGGACGTACACTTCCGACTATCAGGTACTGTTAAACTCACTAGAACACTAGCAACACAATAGAAAGATAAGGGATTTCGCAGACTTATCCTAGTAAATGTCTCTAAAAACATCAGAATCCGCATCAATGCAACCCGATTGCAATCACGTTTTATTTTTTTCCTAGTCCGTCGCTATCAATATCCAAAAACACTAATCTTTCATCTTCGCTCAAATTAATGGGGAAATTGTCGTTTTCTCGGTCGGAATAGCTCTTTTTGTTGGAGGCTCCCATTAAAAACAATGTGAATATGTGACTAGCCATCACACGGGTGACGTCATCGTCTGCGACTTCCGGTAAAGGCAGGGCTTTTCTCCAGTTGCGAATTTTATCGTGGATGTTCTCTACTAAATCCTTTCAGCAAAAATATGGCAAAATCGCGAAATGATCAAGTATGACACATAGAATGGACCTGCTATCCCTGTTTAAGTAAGAAAATCTCATTTCAGTAGGCCTTTAAGTTTGTGGTATTATTGGTCTCAGGTTGTATGCTTGGTTAACAAATAGTTTGTTTGTTTTTTAGCTTTTAGCTGTTGTCTCTCTTCTCGTACACTTTTCCCACTGGTCAGTGGTATAGTTCTGATTTTCATGTGCTCATTCTATTAGTGCAATGTAATGCTGTCGCGTCCTGTTCTTGCACTGAACGTTTCTGTGCTGGATAGCTACATGAGTGGTGTTGAAGCCTGAAGCTAGGCTTTGTTGCTGTTACAAAACACACCTGCCCTCAAGAGCCTGTAAGGAGTCTAAACATATTGCGTCACACATTAGGATCATTGTACAGCGGTATGGTGTTCCTCTATGGAATTGTCGAAAGTTAGCCTACAAGCCATGAGCACAAGCTAATGACATTTTACAGCAATGTTATATCCAAATAAATTCAACTATAGGTGGATTACATTTCCAGGCTCTATTTTAGACCAAAAAAAAGAAGGCGGCCAGTACTCGTGCTAACATTTCTTAAACTTGGGTGTTTTTTTCCCACACATCTGTGATTGCTGTGAGTTTTAAAGTGGTCATTTCTAATCGGGGTTTACATTATTTTTCATCCCTCTCGCACATCACTCTTTTAATCCGTGAAGTGACATATGCAGAGAGGTTGTGTTTCACTGAGATTAATGCTCCATTACAATCTTTTTGAGGGGTTTGGTTTTAAGTTTTTGATCGTGATAAACAAGCTACAAGTCATCCAAACTAGCAGCAAGGCCATTGTGTAACACCTTCACTCAAAATCAGGGGTTCTAAAACACAGATTGAAGAGGTCTATTTCAATTACAAGGCGCACTGCTGATGAACGGGTCTTATTTACGTGGCTCCACTTCGACAGAGTTGCCCCCCCCGTCATTTTTTGTTGTAGTTTTCAGCTCTACTGACAGTTTAAGTTCAAACTCTATGCTACTCTGTATTAAAAATTACAACAGCGAAGGATGAATGCCCCACAACAAGATGATAGAGAAAAGTAGGTTACCGTAATTTTTGGACTATAAGGCACACTCAAAATCCTTTAATTTTCTCAAAAATGAACAGTGCACGGTGCCCCTCATGTATGGCATAATTCTGGTTGTGATTACCAACCTCGAAGCTATTATATTTGGTACATGGTGTAATGATAAGTGTGACCAGTAGATGACAGTCACACATAAGAGATATGCCAGTAAACAACACAGAAACGTTTAAATGTTCGATTGAGAATATAGAACATTACACACGGCACTCAAAAATCTGTCAAAACGTTTTTAGTACCACTTTGGTAAGCTATGAATCCGCACCACTTGATGGATTGTCGGCGCATTAAACATACAAGTATTATTATGGTGTGTGTATAAGGACCACAAAATGGCACCTATTAGCTGAAATCTGGCGTTTTGTTTTGCAATATTTTGCAAAACCGACTTTTTTTTACTTTATGGTACCTGCTGATCTGTATTTGCGATTTGCATTAGTACTGTAAAATTTGTGCGCTTCAGCCATTGTAGTTCGTGCGACAGCTTCTTCTTTTTCTCCACATTCTTATGTGGCATTCATCTTCCGCTGTTGCTATTTCTAATAAAAAATAGCATAAAGTAGTTAGTTATATTTGTCAGTAGACAGCTATTAAAGAATTAAAAACTGTAGTGGGTTTACATAATTCACCTACGGAACTTTAATTGTTAGAGGGGTCCAGTCGGACGGTTTTTCACGGGACACATTTCCAGTGTCGATGTTGCATTATGGAGCCACGGATGAGGAGAAGCTGCTCCGTTATTGATTTAAGTAAAGTCTGGAATGTCATTAAAATAGTTAGCTCCATCTTTTGGGTCACTTCTTCCACTCCCATCCTTGCACGCTACACCGTTACAACAAAGATGATGGGGAGAAAACCTGTCGAAGGTGAGCCAAGTAGGTAAGACTGCCCACTAAATCTTGCATCCTGAAGAGATGCTCAGAAAGATACATTACACATGGCACTCAAAAATCCGCCAAAACGTTTTTAGTACCACTTTGGTAAGCTATGAATCCGCACCACTTGATGGATTGTCGGCGCATTAAACATACAAGTATTATTATGGTGTGTGTATAAGGACCACAAAATGACACCTATTAGCTGACATCTGGCGTTTTGTTTTGCAATATCTTGCAAAACCAACTTTTTTTACTTTCTGGTACCTGCTGATCTGTATTTGCGATCTGCATAAGTACTGAAAATTTGTGTGCTTCAGCCATTGTAGTTAATGCGACGGCTTCTTCTTTTTCTCCACATTCTTATGTGGCATTCATCTTCCGCTGTTGCTATTTCTAATAAAAAATAGCATAAAGTAGTTAGTTCTATTTGTCAGTAGACAGCTATTAAAGAACTAAAAATTGTAGTGGGTTTACATAATTCACCTACGGAACTTTAATTGTTAGAGGGGTCCAGTCGGACGGTTTTTCACGGGACACATTTCCAGTGTCGATGTTGCATTATGGAGCCACGGATGAGGAGAAGCTGCTCCGTTATTGATTTAAGTAAAGTCTGGAATGTCATTAAAATAGTTAGCTCCATCTTTTGGGTCACTTCTTCCACTCCCATCCTTGCACGCTACACCGTTACAACAAAGATGACGGGGAGAAAACCTGTCGAAGGTGAGCCAAGTAGGTAAGACTGCCCACTAAATCGTGCATCCTGAAGAGACGCTCAGAAAGATACATTACACATGGCACTCAAAAATCCGCCAAAACGTTTTTAGTACCACTTTGGTAAGCTATGAATCCGCACCACTTGATGGATTGTCGGCGCATTAAACATACGAGTATTATTATGGTGTGTGTATAAGGACCACAAAATGGCACCTATTAGCTGACATCTGGCGTTTTGTTTTGCAATATCTTGCAAAACCAACTTTTTTTACTTTCTGGTACCTGCTGATCTGTATTTGCGATCTGCATAAGTACTGAAAACTTGTGCGCTTCAGCCATTGTAGTTCGTGCGACAGCTTCTTCTTTTTCTCCACATTCTTATGTGGCATTCATCTTCCGCTGTTGCTATTTCTAATAAAAAGTAGCGTAAAGTAGTTAGTTATATTTGTCAGTAGACAGCTATCAAAGAACTAAAAATTGTAGTGGGTTTACATAATTCACATACGGAACTTTAATTGTTAGAGGGGCTCAGTCGGACGGTTTTTCACGGGACACATTTCCAGTGTCGATGTTGCATTATGGAGCCACGGATGAGGTGAAGCTGCTCCGTTATTGATTTAAGTAAAGTCTGGAATGTCTTTAAAATAGTTAGCTCCATCTTTTGACACTTATTCCACTCCCATCCTTGCACGCTACACCGTTACAACAAAAATTACGGGGAGAAGACCTGTCGAGGGTGAGCCAAGTAGGTAAGACTGCCCACTAAATCTTGCATCTTGAAGAGACGCTCAGAAAGGTACTTGAAAATGGTCTGTAAAACATAATCTATACAACACTTTCACCAAAGAACCACCATTACATGTTATGTAGACCAGAACATAGTGTTTTAAATTTTGAAAAAAAATCATAATACGACCGCTTTAATGCGCTTTATAATCTTGTGGTGCTCCTTTTTGTATAAAAATAGACCTGAATAGACACGCTCATCTGCAGTACGCCTTTTAATCCGGTTCGCCCTATGGTACGAAAAATACGGTAGTTGGTATTCCGGGAGTGTGCTTGAGTGTTGTGTTTGATATCTCGCTGGAGTTCTAGTGTTTGATGTACAATGTAATTATGAAGTACCCAATTAGGGTCAAACTTTATCCTTTTATTCCATTTGGAGGGCTCTCTCTTTCCAAACCTCATCCTGTAAGTCTCATCCACAGTCTCCTTCTCTTGTTCATTCCCTCTCTCCTGTCATCCTTCTGCGGGATAGATGGTTTGCAGCTCTGCTCGGTGCAGCAGCTGGTATCCTGGGAGTTAGCTGACCCCGGGGGCAACACTGAAGAAGAGTTAAATTAGCGTTTCATTTCATTACTCACATTTTAACACCAAAAGTGGCAGCAGCAGGTCATGACAATGTCATGCAGAGGATAAACCCTGACCAACCAGTGCGAAACTCAGCATCTACAACACAACATAACAAAGGACGGGTCCAATTTACAACCCCAGTACTGTGTAAATAACTGCGGTTTGATTTACCGTGTCGCCTTGTTTAATTGTTTGGTTGTCAAATGTTAGAGTTGTATTATTAAATAGAGTTCGGTGTCTAGCAGGACCGATAATCAGCAAAACGCCAAAAAAACGGAAATGCTGATTATCGGTCCTGCTAGACACCGAACTCTATTTAATAATACAACTCTAACATTTGACAACCAAACAATTAAACAAGGCGACACGGTAAAGAATCTGGGTATTATCTTCGACCCAACTCTCTCCTTTGAGGCACACATTAAAAGCGTTACTAAAACGGCCTTCTTTCATCTCCGCAATATCGCTAAAATTCGCTCCATTCTGTCCACTAAAGACGCCGAGATCATTATCCATGCGTTTGTTACGTCTCGCCTCGATTACTGTAACGTATTATTTTCGGGTCTCCCCATGTCTAGCATTAAAAGATTACAGTTGGTACAAAATGCGGCTGCTAGACTTTTGACAAGAACAAGAAAGTTTGATTACATTACGCCTGTACTGGCTCACCTGCACTGGCTTCCTGTGCACTTAAGATGTGACTTTAAGGTTTTACTACTTACGTATAAAATACTACACGGTCTAGCTCCAGCCTATCTTGCCGATTGTATTGTACCATATGTCCCGGCAAGAAATCTGCGTTCAAAGGACTCCGGCTTATTAGTGATCCCCAAAGCCCAAAAAAAGTCTGCGGGCTGTAGAGCTTTTTCATTTCGGGCTCCAGTACTCTGGAATGCCCTCCCGGTAACAGTTCGAGATGCTACCTTAGTAGAAGCATTTAAGTCTCACCTTAAAACTCATTTGTATGCTCTAGCCTTTAAATAGACTCCCTTTTTAGACCAGTTGATCTGCCGTTTCTTTTCTTTTTCTTCTATGTCCCACTCTCCCGTGTGGAGGGAGTCCGGTCCGATCCGGTGGCCATGTACTGCTCGCCTGTGTATCGGCTGGGGACATCTCTGCGCTGCTGATCAGCCTCCTCTTGGGATGGTTTCCTGCTGGCTCCGCTGTGAACGGGACTCTCGCTGCTGTGTTGGATCCGCTCTGGACTGGACTCTCGCGACTGTGTTGGATCCATTATGGATTGATCTTTCACAGTATCATGTTCTCATAGTCATCATTGTCACCGACGTCCCACTGGGTCATCATTGTCACCGATTTCCCACTGGGTGTGAGTTTTCCTTGCCCTTATGTGGGCCTACCGAGGATGTCGTAGTGGTTTGTGCAGCCCTTTGAGACACTAGTGATTTAGGGCTATATAAGTAAACATTGATTGATTGATTGATTGATTGATTGATTTACAAATTATATGAGCAAGTTTGTTATTCATTAGCTTCATTTCCCAAGCCAACAGCAGCTCTTTGAAGCCACAGTATTACGTCATACAAACTGGCTGGCCAGCAGTGGCCTTAAAAGAACTGAAGTAAAGAGAGCACCTCAGGGCGGTTGGCTCTTTGTTGAATGTGGCAATGCACTGCAGTAAGAATGCCAGCTCAGCACTTCCTTCTGTCTAGGTTATTACAGGTCTTCTATAGGGATTACTTCAAAAGAAGAGATATGAATGTCCTGTTTGTTGAAATGTATTATTAGAAAGGCCATTTACTGAATTCAAACATCCAACCCTTAGGTCCAGTAGCTGCCTTTGTACTGACTGAGGTATTCCCTTAGTAATTAATAATCAATCACGCAGAGGTTTGACAGAATGTCTATTTCTGTTCTAATGTTATAGTGACCCGGTGCACAAAGCAATGTCTTCATTGCTTGACGGGATAGGTTTGTACAATAACCTAATTGGTGGACCTTAACCCCAATCAAACATCTTTGGGGTGAACTACAACAGAATTCTAAGACAGGCTGACAAATGTTCTTCTGGATGATTAAACAAAAATATTCCCACGGACGAACTGCACAGACTCTTATAGAAAGTATTCCTATAACCGCAGAAAGGGTGGACCAACTCCATATTTCATTACATTTTTCACTTCCAGTCATGGTTTACTGTTCCAATACTTCTCTCCACATAGTGTAAGCCAGGGGTGCCCATTACGTCGATCGCGAGCTACCAGTCGACCGCGGGGGGTGTGTCAGTCGATCTCCAGCCAGGCTTTTAAAAAAAATAGACCTAAAAATTAGTGATCATCAATCTTCACCAAGACGTCACTTAAATGACATTCACGGTACCGGAGGGTCTTGTGAGATGACGCTGGCTGCTGCAAGATCATTATTATGAAAATATGACCGAGAGGAAGGCGAGAAACACTTTTTATTTCAACAGACTCTCGCGCCGTCCCTTCCGTCAAAACTCTAAAGGCCGACTGCACATTTCCTATCTTCACAATAAAAGCCCTGGTTCATGCTGCCTGCGCTAACTAAATACAGAGTCTCGGAAAACTGGCGTGCACAAGCGATCCCTCAGAAAGCTGGCGTGCACATCAATTGTGCACGCCAGCTTTCCGAGACTCTTATTTTGTTAGCGCAGGCAGCATGAAGCAGGGCTTTTATTGTGAAGATAGGAAATGTGCAGTCGGCCTTTAGAGTTTCGACGGAAGGGACGGCGCGAAAGTCTGTTGAAATAAAAAGTGTTTCTCGTCTTCCTCTCTGTCATTTTTTCATAATAATGAACTGGCAGCAGCCAGCGTCATCTCACAAGACCCTCGGGTGCCGTGAATGTCAATCAAGCAAGCTATTTGCCGCCAATGTTTTTCTTGTAAAGTGTGTGGAAGCTGGATGAATTAGCTGCCAAAAACCAACCACTTTCATGTGGTATTGTACAGAAAGGACAACTTTTTTTCTCCTCCATTTGAAAATGTGGGCGTTATCATCATTACTGTCTGATTCCAATCAATGCAAGTCATCAGAATCAGGTAATACACCAACTTATATTCTTGTCTTTGTGAAAGAAAGACATCTATATGTGTTACACATGCTTGTATTATCATTAAACACATTTAACTTGTTTACAAAAATGTCTCTTTCATAAATAAATAAATATAAATGATATATATAAATGAGGTAGATCCCCTCGAGTTGGTCAATTGAAAAGTAGCTCGCCTGCAGAAAAAGTGTGGGCACCCCTGGTGTAAGCTATCATATTTTTCATCTGACAATCTTAAGTTTACATTGTGTTGATACAGTTTATCCATTCAGTCCAATGGTTCTGCATATCCACGTCGTCCTCGTTTCATAGTGTTTTGCATTGCGTTTCATAGTTAAGAAAAATACTTCCAAGCACATGGCAAAATCAATGCTTGGGCAGAGTAATATGTAATCATGCGTCAATGCTCTGAGGAAGGACTTTGACGCTTTTGTTCATTTTATTTAACTTTTTAACATGGTTTCCCAAGCGTAAGACAGACGTTTCTCGTGGCAGCGCGTAAAAGGAAAGTAGAAGTGAAATACAATTACACATCATTAAGCACATACTGGTTATGTCTATGAAGAACATAAAAAACAAAACATTTTCATAGGTTATTAATTACTGTGTTGCACAAATGTTGCTGACATTCATATCCTAACTGTGTGTAAGGACATATTTAGTTTTTGTTGATTCAAAATACCAGTTTCCCTTGGTTCTATACAACCAAGTTGTAACTTTTCACTTTGCACACATTTCTGTCCGTGTATTAAAATGGGTTTGCTTGTTACTACAAATGCATAGTTTAATAACTAGTGATGAATGCTCATTCAGTCTGACAAAAAGAAATATTGTGAAAAAATGCATCAATAAACACATTTAAAATACATCAATAATAGTTTTGTATTGGATTCATAGCTCCTGAATTGTAATCAAATCATGAGGTGCTTAAAGATTCCCTCCCCAACTTGCAACAGTGATATAAACCTCAAATGTCATTGAGGTGTGATTCAGATTTGGGTGCCTGGTTACATGACGCAATAGTCACTGTGATTGACAAGTGACTTTATCTCCTCATTAAATGTGTTTTTCACGCTTCAATCAATCAATCAATGTTTACTTATATAGCCCTAAATCACTAGTGTCTCAAAGGGCTGCACAAACCACCACGACATCCTCGGTAGGAAAACTCACACCCAGTGGGACATTGGTGACAATAATGACCCAGTGGGACGTCGGTGACAATGATGACTATGAGAACCTTAGAGAGGAGGAAAGCAATGGATGTCGAGCGGATCTAACATGATACTGAAAGTTCAATCCACAATGGATACAACACAGTCGCGAGAGTCCAGTCCAAAGAGGATCCAAGACACAGCAGCGAGAGTCCCGTTCACAGCGGAGCCAGCAGGAAACCATCCCAAGCGTAGGCGGACCAGCAGCGCAGAGATGTCCCCAGCCGATACACAGGCAAGCAGTACATGGCCACCGGATCGGACCGGACCCCCTCCACACGGGAGAGTGGGACATAGAAGAAAAAGAAAAGAAACGGCAGATCAACTGGTCTAAAAGGGAGTCTATTTAAAGGCTAGAGTATACAAATGAGTTTTAAGGTGAGACTTAAATGCTTCTACTGAGGTGGCATCTCGAACTGTTACCAGGAGGGCATTCCAGAGTACTGGAGCCCGAACGGAAAATGCTCTATAGCCCGCAGACTTTTTTTGGGCTTTGGGAATCACTAATAAGCCGGAGTCCTTGAACGCAGATTTCTTGCCGGGACATATGGTACAATACAATCGGCAAGATAAGATGGAGCTAGACCGTGTAGTATTTTATACGTAAGTAGTAAAACCTTAAAGTCACATCTTAAGTGCACAGGAAGCCAGTGCAGGTGAGCCAGTACAGGTGTAATGTGATCAAACTTTCTTGTTCTTGTCAAAAGTCTAGCAGCCGCATTTTGTACCAACTGTAATCTTTTAATGCTAGACATGGGGAGACCCGAGACCCGAAAATAATACGTTACAGTAGTCGAGGCGAGACGTAACAAACGCATGGATAATGATCTCAGCGTCTTTAGTGGACAGAATGGAGCGAATTTTAGCGATATTACGGAGATGAAAGAAGGCCGTTTTAGTAACGCTTTTAATGTGTGTCTCAAAGGAGAGAGTTGGGTCGAAGATAACACCCAGATTCTTTACCGTGTCGCCTTGTTTAATTGTTTGGTTGTCAAATGTTAGAGTTGTATTATTAAATAGAGTTCGGTGTCTAGCAGGACCGATAATCAGCATTTCCGTTTTTTTGGCGTTGAGTTGCAAAAAGTTAGCGGACGCTTCACGTCTGTTAGGAAGCTCGCTCTGTTTTGTAGGATTAACAAATGTGCCTGGTAGACAGAAACGTTGCAACACGGGGCGGAAGGTCGCAGGTTGCCTCATTTTCCAGCGCTAATCGGAAGTGTTAAAATAAAAGTGTTACTGTGCCACCAGTGTTCATCAGCTTCCTACTTGGAACAGACTGCTCACTCTACATACACCACTGTAAGCCTCATTGTTTTTGTCTGTTCAAACGAAGAGGAAAACCATATTGTTGCTCTCTGATCACCACAACCATGTATGACACCTTCTCATTTTATGAAAAATAGAAGGTACCGCACTGACCCGAATAAAGGACTATCTCTCCTTTTAGGAATGTGCAATAACAACTATGGTACAATATCAATCAATCAATGTTTATTTATATAGCCCCAAATCACAAATGTCTCAAAGGACTGCACAAATCATTACGACTACAACATCCTCGGAAGAACCCACAAAAGGGCAAGGAAAACTCACACCCAGTGGGCAGGGAGAATTCACATCCAGTGGGACGCCAGTGACAATGCTGACTATGAGAAACCTTGGAGAGGACCTCAGATGTGGGCAACCCCCCCCTCTAGGGGACCGAAAGCAATGGATGTCGAGCGGGTCTAACATGATACTGTGAAAGTTCAATCCATAGTGGCTCCAACACAGCCGCGAGAGTCCCGTCCACAGGAAACCATCTCAAGCGGATCAGCAGCGTAGAGATGTCCCCAACCGATACAGGCGAGCGGTCCATCCTGGGTCCCGACGAGCGGTCCATCCTGGGTCTCGACTCTGGACAGTCAGTACTTCATCCATGGTCATCGGACCGGACCCCCTCCACAAGGGAGGGGGGGACATAGGAGAAAGAAAAGAAGCGGCAGATCAACTGGTCTAAAAAGGAGGTCTATTTAAAGGCTAGAGTATACAGATGAGTTTTAAGATGAGACTTAAATGCTTCTACTGAGGTAGCATCTCGAACTGTTACCGGGAGGGCATTCCAGAGTACTGGAGCCCGAACGGAAAACGCTCTATAGCCCGCAGACTTTTTTTGAGCTCTAGGAATCACTAATAAGCCGGAGTCTTTTGAACGCAGATTTCTTGCCGGGACATATGGTACAATATTAACACAAATAATTTTCTGTTACAACTAGGGATATAACCATACATTTTTTTAATGATGGATTGTGACAAAACTTCCCACGGTTAGTAAAACAATTTCTAAAATAAAAATTGTTGAGAAACAGCAATTGGTAACACTTTGACAAATTAAATGTGTGTGTATACATGTGTGTGTGTATATGTATGTATGTATGTATGTATATATATTAGAGGTGTGGGGAAAAAATCTATTCCAATACGAATCGAATCGTTTATGTTGTGCGATTCAGAATCGATTCAAATTTTTTTTAAATCTATTTTTTTAATAAAAAAAAAATAAATGTTTTTTTATTTTATTTTTTTTAAACCAATCCAACAAACCACTAAACAGCAATACCATAACAATGCAATCCAATTCCAAAACCAGACCTGACCCAGCAACACTCAGAACTGCAATAAACAGAGCAATTGAGAGGAGACACAAACACAACTCAGAACAAACCAAAAGTAGTAAAACAAAAATGAATATTATCAACAACAGTATCAATATTAGTTATAATTTCAGCATAACAGTAATTAAAAATCCCTCATTGACATTATCATTAGACATTTATAAAAAAAAAATAAAAAAAAAATAGTGTCACAGTGGCTTACACTTGCATCGCATCTCATAAACTTGACAACACACTGTGTCCAATATTTTCACAAAGATAAAATAAGTCATATTTATGGTTAGTTTAATAGTTAAAACAAATTTACATTATTGCAATCAGTTGATAAAACATTGTCCTTTACAATTATAAAAGCTTTTTACAAAAATCTACTACTCTGCTAGCATGTCAGCAGACTGGGGTAGATCCTGCTGAAGTCCTATGTATTGAATGAATACAGAATCCTTTTAAATCGGGAAAAAAATCAATTTTGAATCAAGAATCGAATCAAATCGAAAAAATTGATATATTATCGAATCGTGACCCCAAGAATCGATATTGAATCGAATCGTGGGACACCCAAAGATTCACAGCCCTAACATATATATATATACATATATATATATATATATATATATATATACATATACGTGTTTGTGTGTACATACTATATTTATTTAATTGATATATAACTAATAATTCATATAATTGGAATCAAGAGTATGGGGAAGTTTGACTCCTAACTTGTTTACTTTTGTTACAACCTCTATTAACTTGTTGTAACCAATCAGAAAAATCACGGAAGGTAAAATGCGCCAGATGTGGATAAATGTGACGACTTTTTTTTTTGCAACATGACTAGGGAAGGTTGTTTGTATTGGATTCATATAAGTAAATGCTGCACATACCTTCATTCAGACCAAAACTAAAGGTAATTGACCTGAAATACTCATGTTGCCCACTAGATAACAACATAATAGCAGTGTTAAAATAGGCGGACTCTTAAAATGATTGTAAATTTCTTGTCGGTAAGATTCCTTATGATTAATGACTTATAGCGGGCCAGATTGAAGACCTCAGCGGGCCGCATTTGGCCTGCGGGCCATAGTTTGGACATCCCTGCTATAGCCTCTGCTCTTTTATACAGAGAGATTGATCAATATATGAAGCAAAATGGTAACAAAGTGAATTTGTGTGATCTCACATAAGCCGGACTCGACACACCCTACACATGTTTTTTTTATTGTATTATTAAAAAAAAAAAAATGTTTATAATTAAAATGAAGATTATAAACATATTTAAACTCTCAAATAAAAATAGTATGACTTAACTAGCCAGAACAATATTATCATACAACATATTTCTTCCACCATGTAAAAATATTGAGATTATTTATTTATTTATGTATTTTTTGGGATAAAACGAGGTTGTAAGTGTGTATAAGTACTTTTTTAACACATTCAGCAATACCATGATCGTAATGAGAACCATGATAATATTGGTGAAATATTCATATCATTACATCCCTAATTACAACTCATGCTTCCTATCAAATTCAGCTGCTGGAGCAGATCCATCTAAAGATGAACTTACCCATCCATCCTCAGGAGTGTAGCTGAATTAAAATCAAATCTTTTACCTCAGCGCAGTTGCCTCAGGTTGGGCTTGTGACTCATCAAAAGGGAGGAGATAGTGTTTGGTTATGTAGTAATGTCCTGTTTTGTAAAGAAACCAGCTCAAGTTTAGTAACCTCTTAACACTTGTGAATGCACAATTGTAAATGCTAATGAGGTGTTGTGCACAGTGGGACTGTTCCAAAGTCGTCAAATAAATGCCAGTTGTTTATAATTTTCATGATTTCCTGGTTATGTAACATGAAGGTCAACAACCCAAGAGTGTTATTAATATATTATGTCCATAACTTCTTAATCAGGTAATGTATTATAAATCTACTCTACCGAGGATGTCGTGGTTCGTGCAGCCCTTTCAGACACTGGTGATTTAGGGCTATATAAATAAACATTGATTGATAGATTGATAATTAGTATAAATCATGGGTGTCAAACTCTGGCCCTCGGGCCAAATGTGGCCCGCCGTGCAATTTCATTTGGTCCTTGAGGCAATATCAAATTAACAGAGCTGGCCCGCCGGTACTATACAGCTATAACACTGCATTCGCCGTAATACTCAGACTTGCCAACTCTCCCGATTTTCTAACCATTCTCCCGAATTTCTCTAGATTTCCATCCGGACAACAATATTGAGGGCGTGCCTATAAGGCACTGCCTTTAGCTTTGTCTACAATGTGTTGTCACCTCCGCTTTTCCTCCATATAAACAGCGTGCCGGACAAGTCACATAATATATGCCACTTATACACACACTTAAGTGAATTCCAGCATACTTGCTCAACAGCCATACAGGTCAGACTGAGGGTGGCCGTATAAACAACTTTAACACTGTTACAAATATGCGCCGCACTGTGAACCCACACCAAACAAGAATGGCAAACACATTTCGGGAGAACATCCGCACCGTAACACAACATAGACACAACAGAACAAATACCCACAACTCCTTGCAGCACTAACTCTTCCGGGACACTACAATATGCACCCCCCGCTACCACCTAAACCCGCCCCTCACCCATCTTATTGTTATTTTATTTTAAGATTTATTAGCCTGTGGGAAAATGGAATGTTGATAGTTACCTCAGAAGGCTGCAAATAGAAAAGAGGCATTCAATGTTTTACATAAATTTTATTAATTTTACCATTGATGTTTTTTCGTTGTTTTTTTTTTTGGAAAGTTGATTTTTTCACTATTAAGTCATATAATTATTGCTTGTTCCATATTCAGTGTTAAAGCAAATCAGCGTAGCAAACGGAGCAATAATTAACAATTTATTCATGCACTTTCTCTTGTTACTTCAAGGCTTGAATGTTTGATTCATTCATTATTGTTATTTTATTTTCAAATGTATTATTAGCCGGTGGAAAAAGTTTATTTTGATATTTACCTCAGAAGGCTGCAAATAGAAAAGAGTCATTCAATTTTTATTTCAATTTTGTATGATATACCATTGATATTTATTTAATTATTATTTGAAACTGGATTTTGCATGTCACTATAAAGTTATATAAGCCTTGCTTGTTCAATATTCAATGCAAAACTTGTTTGGGTCCCTATTAAAAGGTTCATTTGTTCAACCTTGGCCCGCGGCTTTGTTCAGTTTAAAATTTCGGCCATCTCTGTATTTGAGTTTGACACGCCTGGTATAAATGATCCACTATCTAGTATAAAGAAAACAGAAAAAATGTATAATTTTCTATCATATTATTAGTTTATTGCATAAAAATCCTCATGCATTGTTAGTAATTTAATGAGTTTCCTGCTTTTTGCCATTAAATTTATATTTTGGTCCCCCAGGTACACCTTATTTTAGGTCATTTATTAATAAAAAAAAATTCTGCGCTGTATTGTTTGATGAAATGTTTAAGCTGTTCATTAACTGTAAGTGACACAATGGTGTGGAATGGATCTATTTATTTTTCTGCCACTTGTCTATTTCGGAGTCGCGGAGTTTGCTCGAGCCTTTCTCAGCTACATTTCGGCGGAAGGCAGGGTACCATGAGCCCAGTAGTCGAACCCAAGCACTTCTTTTTGCGAGGCAACAGCACTAATCCCTTTTTTCCACCGTTTTTTGATTGATTGATTGATTGATTGATTGATTGATACTTTTATTAGTATATTTCACAGTTCAGTACATATTCCGTACAATTGACCACTAAATGGTAACAACCGAATAAGTTTTTCAACTTGTTTAAGTCGGGGTCCACGTTAATCAACCGTGCTGCTTTGGTGTAGCTCAATGGTTTCAAACGTTTTTCATCAAGTACCACCTCAAAAGAAATTTGGCTCTCCAAGAAGTACCTCCATAATGACCATAATTAAAATGCAGTAGTGAGTTGGCCTAAGTCAGGGGTCGGCAACCCAAAATGTTGAAAGAGCCATATAGGACCAGAAATACAAAAACAAATCTGTCTGGAGCCGCAAAAAATAAAAGCCATATTACATACAAATAGTGTGTCATGAGATATAAATTGAATAAGAAGACTTAAAGGAAACTAAATGAGCTCAAATATAGCTACAAATGTACATACAGCTAGTCTAAATAGCATGTTAGCATCGATTAGCTTGCAGTCATGCACTGACCCAAATACAAGACAGTAAACATCAACAAAACTCACCTTTGTGCATTCACGCACAACGTTAAAAGTTTGGTGGACAAAATGAGACAGAAAAAGAAGTGGCATAAAACACGTCCTAGAAAGTCGGAGAAAGTTTTACATGTAAACAAACCATGGTGCGTTCAAGGACCGCCAAAATTAGTAGGACAAAACGGCGCTCGCATGTTTAATGTAAACAGTGTGCTTTTTTAACAAATAGGGAGGTTTGTGTCATGTTTGTCCTCCTGCAGAAACCGTATTAAAACAAAAACATTTTTTTTTCCCTTTTTAAAAAAAAAAAAAAAAATGTCCTACATTTTTGGAAAAGCTCCAGAGAGCCATTAGGGCGGCCCTAAAGAGCCGCATGCAGCTCTACAGCCGCGGGTTGCCGACCCCCGGCCTAAGTAATCATTAAAAACAAGGCAGAGATTTTATTTGAGCTTATTTAATATTTTGGCCCACTGTAACATTACAGAACGTTTGAACTGTAAAACTGTGTGTAAATTTAGTAAAATAAAACACTGTACTTTTACCAAGTGATTCTTTGGCGTGCCACTCGATGGAGCCTGTACCACAGTTTTCGAAATCTATGTTATAGAACAAAACAGATTACCCATATCTCCATCCATCCATCCATTTTCTACCGCTTGTCCCTTTTTCAACATATTTAAATCACTTTCCATTGTTGCACATATGGGTTATGAGTTATACTTGTATAGTGCTTTTCTACCTTCTAGGCAGAGGTGGGTAGTAACGCGTTACATTTACTCCGTTAAATCTGAATGAGTAACTTTTGGGATAATTTGTACTTCTACGGGTAGTTTTAATGCAACATACTTTTATTTTTACTTGAATATATTTATAGAGAAGAAACGTTACTTTTACTCCGCTCCATTTATCTACATTCAGCTCGCTACTGATTTTTATCGATCTGTTAATGCACGCTTTATTGTTTTGGTTTTTAAGACAGACCGTCAAAGTAGGATTTATCACATGCCTGCGTTTCACCAATCAAATGCAGTCTCTGGTGACGTTTGACTCCGTTTCACCAATCAAACAGAGCCAAGCGGTCACATGATTAACTGCACTTTTTTTTTTTTAAATAAACCTTTATTTATAAATTTCAACATTTACAAACAGTTGAAAATGATAATCAAAGTAAGTACAAAAACAGTATAAAAACAGTACCAAACAGCGCCAGGGGGTTGTAAATTCAAAATAACTAAAATAGAATGCAAAAAAATATATATATAAAATAAACAAAGTGCAAAGCCAAAGGCTCACTCAATCTCAGTGAATAACTTAATTTTGGAACACAGCATCATCGTTTTCACAGCTGTTTGGTTGTTAGAGGTAGAGTGTTTTAATGTAGAGTTCTAAATCTTTTTTAAAGGCACAAAAAACAGGTCGGGTATTGAAAAACTTACTCTTATGAATATAAAACTTAGCCAATAGTATAATGAAGTTGCAAAGGTAAAATTCATTTTCAATTTTTTTTCAATACAGTGTAAAACCAAATATATATTATTTAATATATATGATTGTTTTAGTTGCTTAAGAGATATTCCTGGCTCTGAATTTGTTCATTGCTATTTTTATGTTTTTGTGCATTACTTGTTGCCGTCATTAAACGAACAGGTTACTCATCAGTTACTCAGTACTTGAGTAGTTTTTTCACAACATACTTTTTACTTTTACTCAAGTAAATATTTGGGTGACTACTCATTACTTTTACTTGAGTAATAAATCTCTAAAGTAACAGTACTCTTACTTGAGTACAATTTCTGACTACTCTACCCACCTCGGTACTTAATGAGGGGGGCGGCATAGCTCGGTTGGTAGAGCGGCCGTGCCAGCAACTTGAGGGTTGCAGGTTGGATTCCCGCTTCCGCCATCCTATTCACTGCCGTTGTGTCCTTGGGAAAGACACTTTACCCACCTGCTCCCAGTGCCACCCACACTGGTTTAAAGCGCTTTGAGTCACTAGAGAAAAGCGCTATATAAATATAATTCACTTCACTTCACTAAAGCACTTTGACACCCATTCACACACTGATGGCGGGAGCTGCCATGCAAGGCCCTAACCCGGACCCATCAGGAGCAAGGGTGAAATGTCTTGCTCAAGGACACAACGGACGTGACAAGGTGGGGATTGAACCAGGAACCCTCAGGTTTCTGGCACGGCCTTTCTCTCCACCGTGCCACGCCGTCCCATAATAATTTTCCTGTGTCTACTTCTTAAAATAAACCACTTTTGTGAGGCGTTTTAATGTAAATAAATAAATGGGTTGTACTTGTATAGCGCTTTTCTACCTTCAAGGTACTCAAAGCGCTTTGACACTACTTCCACATTTACCCATTCACACACACATTCACACACTGATGGAGGGAGCTGCCATGCAAGGCGCTAACCAGCACCCATCAAGAGCTAGGGTGAAGTGTCTTGCTCAGGACACAACGGACGTGATGAGGTTGGTATTGAACCAGGGACCCTCGGGTTGCGCACGGCCACTCTGCTACTGCGCCACGCCGTCCATCTTACTTACAGTTTTTAATTACAGGACATGAAATGCAGGTGAGCCACATGCCAGCAATACTTCAGACCCAATTTTCCAAGAATAGAGAGCAATTAAATTGGAACATTTTAAGTGTTTGCAGTTCATGTCATCCTTTGGCCCGAACTAAATTAACATGGGGAGGTGAGATGCGACCTGTCATTACTCCTTTTAGCACTTGGCACACATGTGAAATGTGATACAAATACAGCAATAATTCTGATGGAACTTGTTTCTTTTTGCAGGTTTATAGTAACTTGGCACTATTGATGAGCCAATAAAATAGCACCCTGACCACCACCTGTATGTAGCATGTGAGGGATGATGCAGCGTCATGCAGTCATGGTGTTTTTTCTCAAATCCTGGTAATTAAACAGAACAAAACTTCTCCTCCCCGGGGCCTCGCATTAGGTTAAAGGCCTACTGAGACCCACTACTACCGACCACGCAGTCTGATAGTTTATATATCAATGATCAATCAATCAATCAATGTTTACTTATATAGCCCTAAATCACTAGTGTCTCAAAGGGCTGCACAGACCACCACGACATCCTCGGTAGGCCCACATAAGGGCAAGGAAAACTCACACCCAGTGGGACATTGGTGACAATAATGACCCAGTGGGACGTCGGTGACAATGATGACTATGAGAACCTTAGAGAGGAGGAAAGCAATGGATGTCGAGCGGGTCTAACATGATACTGTGAAAGTTCAATCCACAATGGATACAACACAGTCGCGAGAGTCCAGTCCAAAGAGAATCCAAGACACAGCAGCGAGAGTCCCGTTCACAGCGGAGCCAGCAGGAAACCATCCCAAGCGGAGGCGGACCAGCAACGCAGAGATGTCCCCAGCCGATACACAGGCGAGCAGTACATGGCCACCAGATCGGACCGGACCCCCTCCACACGGGAGAGTGGGACATAGAAGAAAAAGAAAAGAAACGGCAGATCAACTGGTCTAAAAAGGGAGTCTATTTAAAGGCTAGAGTATACAGATGAGTTTTAAGGTGAGACTTAAATGCTTCTACTGAGGTAGCATCTTGAACTGTTACCGGAGTACTGGAGCCCGAACGGAAAATGCTCTATAGCCCGCAGACTTTTTTTGGGCTTTGGGAATCACTAATAAGCCGGAGTCCTTTGAAGGCAGATTTCTTGCCGGGACATATGGTACAATACAATCGGCAAGATAGGCTGGAGCTAGACCGTGTAGTATTTTATACGTAAGTAGTAAAACCTTAAAGTCACATCTTAAGTGCACAGGAAGCCAGTGCAGGTGAGCCAGTATAGGTGTAATGTGATCAAACTTTCTTGTTCTTGTCAAAAGTCTAGCAGCCGCATTTTGTACCAACTGTAATCTTTTAATGCTAGACATGGGGAGACCCGAAAATAATACGTTACAGTAGTCGAGGCGAGACGTAACAAACGCATGGATAATGATCTCAGCGTCTTTAGTGGACAGAATGGAGCGAATTTTAGCGATGTTACGGAGATGAAAGAAGCCCGTTTTAGTAACGCTTTTAATGTGAGTTGGGTCGAAGATAATGATGAAATATTATCATTGCAACACATGCCAATACGGCCGGTTTAGTTCACTAAATGTCGGTGATGACGGACAGCGTCCCAGGTGTGCAGAATGATGTATGTCCGCCCATCTCTGTTGATGGCGTTGGCCCTTCACTTCCTAATTTCTTATTTTTGTTTGTTTCTCATGAAAGGACTTCTGCTTGTGTTCCGTAAGTCGGTGCATTGCCGTAACTTTTGTTGCTGTCACTTCTTTCTTTCTTTCTTAGTTTATTTCGAACATGAACACATTTACAATACAATTTGATATCACCTCACATCACATCATGTCCGAAAAGGAGTAGGAAGAAGCAAAGCTTATTTAATCGTACCCCTTTTCCACTTCAGAGCGCCCACAATATATACATTCATTTACTGACTCTTTTTAAAGCAAAATGACATCCGTGACTGAGTAATACAACAGTTCTGTAACATGTAATTAATTAATTCAGTCATTACCAACATACTGAGATGAAGAATATCTTATTTTCAATAAGGTTGAAAGTGTTTCTCGTAGTTCTTCTTCTTTGTACTTTGTAAGCACTATTAATTTGAACAGCCTCTTAAACTGGATCATATCAGTACAATGTTTAACTTCTTTACTTAATCCATTCCATCATTTAATTCCACACACTGATATGCTAAAGGTTCTAAGTGTTGTACGGGCATACAAATGTTTTAAATTAGATTTTCCTCTAAGGTTATATTTCTCCTCTCTAGTTGAGAAGAATTGTTGTACATTCTTTGGTAGCAGGTTATTATTTGCTTTGTAAATCATTTTAGCTGTTTGCAATTTTACCAAATCATCAAGCTTTAATATTTTTGACTCAATAAATAAAGGGTTTGTATGTTCTCTATATCCAACATTATGTATTATTCTAATTGATCTTTTTTGTAACACTGTTAACGAATGTAGCACACATTTCATTTCATTCATTCATTTTTATTTATCTCATTCATTGATGTGCATTTAGAACGATAAATAATTATATCACAATTATACAATTTAAATTCACACAATTCCTGAGAAGGAGCAGGATGAAGAAAATCTTATAATTTCCTGCCCCCTTTGACATAATACATTATCTTACTTCATGAATATCATTTAAGCCGACACATATATCCAAATGTAATGAAACAATCAAAAACAAAAAACACAAGAAAAACACAAGTGCAAAACTTCATAAAGTATAAACCAAACCAAGAAAATAATAGTAATAATATAATATACACCTCACGGAATGATACAGAGCAAATACAAAACCAGACAAAAAATTTGTAAAATAATAAATAAAAAACAAAATGTAAACACTTATGGCTGTCCATATGATCTTATAGTTCTATCTTTATATATTTTTTTCAATTGGAATATATTTTTACAGTTTTTTATCTCGTTGTAAAGAGAATTCCACAATTTTACCCCCACCACTGATGTACACATTTGTAGTTATTTCCCCATATTTCTGCACAATAACTCAGATATGGTAACACTAGCGAGCAGTAGAGAATATAAAGTGATTTTAGGCCCAGGACGTATTTTGCTTTATTCATTATTGAAATGTTTTTTGCCACTTTATGTTGTATGTTTTGTATATGAGATTTCCAGTTCATTTTATCATCTATTAATACTCCCAAAAATCTGGTTTCTTTTACCCTTTCAATATCTACTCTGTCTATTTGTATTCGTGTCTAATGCTCTTTTCTGCTGTTACCAAATAGCATTATTTTAGTTTTACTGAGATTCAAAGATAGTCTGTTTTTATCAAACCATTTTTTTAATTTGTTCATTTCTTCTGTTATTATTTGTATTATCTTCTGTGTGTTCTCTCCTGAACAGAAAGCAGTTGTGTCGTCTGCAAATAAAACTAACTTCAAGTCCTTTGTAACTTTACAAATGTCGTTTGCATAAAGATTAAACAATCTTGGTCCCAGTATTGATCTCTGGGGTACACCACAAGATATATCCAACCGTGTTGACATGTTTTCATCCATCTTCACATATTAGGAGTCTTGTTCATGAGTGGGGGAAGAGTGGATCGTGAGATCGACAGGCGGATCGGTGCGGCGTCTTCAGTAATGCGGACGTTGTATCGATCCGTTGTGGTGAAGAAGGAGCTGAGCCGGAAGGCAAAGCTCTCAATTTACCGGTCGATCTACGTTCCCATCCTCACCTATGGTCATGAGCTTTGGGTCATGACCGAAAGGATAAGATCACGGGTACAAGCGGCCGAAATGAGTTTCCTCCGCCGTGTGGCGGGTCTCTCCCTTAGAGATAGGGTGAGAAGCTCTGCCATCCGGGAGGAACTCAAAGTAAAGCCGCTGATCCTTCACATCGAGAGGAGCCAGATGAGGTGGTTCGGGCATCTGGTCAGGATGCCACCCGAACGCCTCCCGAGGGAGGTGTTTAGGGCACGTCCAACCGGTAAGAGGCCACGGGGAAGACCCAGGACACGTTGGGAAGACTATGTCTCCCGGCTGGCCTGGGAACGCCTCGGGATCCCCCGGGAAGAGCTTGACCAAGTGGCTGGGGAGAGGGAAGTCTGGGCTTCCATGCTTAGGCTGTTGCCCCCGCGACCCAACCTCGGATAAGCGGAAGATGATGGATGGATGGATGGATGGTTAAATAGCTTCTTACCCAGTTCAATACCAAACCTCTGATGCCAAACCTCTAGTTTTTGTATTACAATATCATGATTAATTGTGTCAAATGCTTTTGTTAAATCCACTGTTGTGTTACGGCTTTATTTAAATATGTTGTCATTCGTCTATGTTGTGGCTTTTGCAATTGTTCTGGAACTGAAAGTTTTTGTGTTGTAATTTATGTTCTTGTCTTGTGGGGTTTGCGTTTGTTATGACATTTCTCGATAACTGTAGGTATCCACCATTTTTGTTTGGATGAAGACACAGACGGGCAAATAGACCTAATGTTTAATGTTCTTATCATTAAAAATACCAAACTTCACATAAAGTCTGCCGTTCTTAAAATCCTATGTTGTCCTTTATCTAAAATCGATAATATCGATCGATATCCTTTTAAAACGATCTTGGATCAATGCCTATCTCTTGAAACTTGCAGAGCACAGATTGATATACCTGAAATTTAGAAATATAAATAGATATATTGATCAATCGTTAAACACCTATTTAGAACTTTTCTGAAAAGCAATCGTAGCAATGTCATCTGTAAATAATGCTAAATTCAAGTCAGACGTCTCTGGTCCTACTCCTGACTCCGTTGTACTCTGCAAATTATCTCCAAGCAGATTATTAACTGAACTTTAGTTTGAATCATTTAGCAAATGTTAAAAGGTGCTATTATTTTCTATATTTAATATTAGGAATTTATTTGAGTAAAATGCACCAGCAGCACAAAATGTTTACTGACTTTCCAAATGTTCTAATTATCTTTTTGACTTGAGTAATACAATTTTAGGCATGGCCCTCTTAGCACCATGGGATTTATGTACCAATAATCAGTGGCAGGCGCTATTTCAAAACCCTAATGGCAAAATTAAATGGCCAGCAGGGTATTGGAATGTTCCACACATGAATGGAAAGCATAATTGGAATATCAGTGAAAAATATAGAATTGCCGAGCACAGTGTTACATTATGGTTTGTATTGTTCAAACTAATATATCATATATATTAACATTTAAAGTCAACATTAAATATTTTCCACTATATGATTTACGAACAATCTAGGGCATTCAGTTTTTCTTAGTTTTTTTTTTTTTTTTTTTACCTCAAAATAACTGAATGTTCTGAAGAATACGCTTTCCATAAAGGTGAGGTTATCCCAGAGAGATGAGGATCTCACCATCCTATATTTATTCCCCCTCTATGGGGCTGGTGAAATTGAGACATCCATATTTGATGTCCTGCCCATGTTTGTGGGAGAGAATCTTTCTCTCACGTAGACCTGTTCAGTCTACCCCATTATGCAAATCGTCTGTTTCCAATGTGGGGCCCTCACAATCATTCCGTCTGATGCAGAAAAATCTATGAATCCCATTTTGAAGTACAACACCAACAACGCAGTAGGTAGTATTGCTTAAGTCCGCAATTCAGTTGCCATTTTACAAATCATTGTTGAAGGTACATGCAGCCAGTGTTTTTACAAACCCCGTTTCCATATGAGTTGAGAAATTGTGTTAGATGTAAAGATAAACGGAGTACAATGATTTGCAAATAATTTTTAACCCATATTCAGTTGAATTTGCTACAAAGACAACATATTTGATGTTCAAACTGATCAACATTTTTATTTTTTTTGCAAATAATCCTTAACTTTAGAATTTGATGCCAGCAACACGTGACAAAGAAGTTGGGAAAGGTGGCAACAAATACTAATAAAGTTGAGGAATGCTCATCGAACACTTATATGGAACATCCCACAGGTGTGCAGGCTAATTGGGACCAGTTGGGTGCCATGATTGGATATAAAAGCAGCTTCCATGAAATGCTAAGTAAATCACAAACAAGGATGGGGTGAGGGTCACCACTTTGTAAGCAAATTATCGAACAGTTTTAGAACAACATTTCTCAACGAACTATTGCAAGGAATTTAGGGATTTTACCATCTACGGTCCGTAAAATCATCAAAAAGTTCAGAGAAACTGGAGAAATCACTGCACGTAAGCGATGATATTACGGACCTTTGATCCTCAGGCAGTACTGCATCAAAAACCGACATCAGTGTGTAAAGGATATCACCACATGGGCTCAGGAACACTTCATAAAACCACTGTCAGTAACTACAGTTGGTCGCTACATCAGTAAGTGCAAGTTAAAACTCTACTATGCAAAGCCAAACCCATTTATCAACAATATCCTGAAACGCCGCCGGCTTCGCTGTGCCAGAGCTTACCTAAGATAGACTGATGCAAAGTGGAAAAGTGTTCTGTGGTCTGACGAGTCCACATTTCAAATTATATTTGGAAACAGAGGACGTGGGGTCCTCCAGAACAAAGAGGAAAATAATCATTCGGATTGTTATAGGCGCAAAGTTTAAAAGCCAGCATCTGTGATGGTATGGGGGTGTATTAGTGTCCAAGGCATGGGTAACTTACACATCTGTGAAGGCATTATTAATGCTGAAAGGTCCATACAGGTTTTGGAGCAACATATGTTGTCATCCAAGCAAGGTTATCATGGACGCCCCTGCTTATTTCAGCAAGACAAGTGTTACAACAGCGTGGCTTCGTAAAAAAAAAGAGTGCGGGTACTTTCCTGGCCCGCCTGAAGTCCAGACCTGTCTCCCATCGAAAATGTGTGGCGCATTATGAAGCGTAAAATACGACTGTTGAACGACTGAAGCTGTACATAAAACAAGAATGGGAAAGAATTCCACTTTCAAAGCTTTAACATTTAGTTTCCTCAGTTCCCAAACGTTTATTGAGTGTTGTTAAAAGAAAAGGTGATGTAACACAGTGGTGAACATGCCCTTTCCCAACTACTTTGGCACGTGTTGCAGCCATGAAATTATAAGTTAATTATTATTTGCAAAAAAAAATAAAAAATGTTTATGAGTTTGAACATCAAATATGTTGTCTTTGTAGTGCATTCAACTGAATAAGGGTTGAAAAGGATTTGCAAATCATTGTATTCCGTTTATATTTACATCTAACACAATTTCCCAACTCATATGGAAACGGGGTTTGTACAAAAGTGGCGTTTTTTGCCAACTGACAGTAACCCTGTGCACAGATTAAATCTGAGATTTTTCCAGTGAAGAACTGCAGGCCGATCTAAATGTTAACCGTGTACATTTAACACCCAACATCCTATTTTAACTTGATTTATCATTTCTAGGACCAAAAAAGATATGACATCCACAACCTGGAATGAGCTCATAGTATACAGTATATAGGTCAAAATTTATCATATTAGGTGCACAGTCGCTTTAACAAGGGCTGATAAATGATGTCACTGACCCTGGGGAGGTTACAGGAAACACTTGGCAAATGCATTTAGTGGTCGTAACAACCTTAATGGTTTCTTCCAAAGACAAACCAGTGTAGGACGAGGGTACCGAGAGGGTTTCATCAATACTTATTTAATACTGCTTTATAGTAAAGTATTGTATATCTTTTTAAAGCATCGTACAATGAAACCAAGAGGTCGAATGATGCTACCTATTTTGTATGCCTGTCATATTCTCGACATTGTTTTGAGTATTTCAATCGAGCTTTACCCCAAATAAATCAGAATTCCAGAATCCGCTTTCAAAACATGCTTCTTTCTTCCAAAGATAGCTTACATCAAATATGTGTTACCATCAAAACAAAAAGCTTTTCAAATGGGTTGTTCCAAGTTCTTATTTTAGAGGAGGGATTCTAATGTTACAAGACCCAAGCAATCATGGCTTATACTTCACAAGCAGAGGTGGGTAGAGTAGCCAAAAATTGTACTCAAGTAAGAGTACTGTTACTTTAGAGATTTATTACTCTGGTAAAAGTAAGGAGTAATCACCCAAATATTTACTGGAGAAAAAGGAAAAAGTATTTTGTGAAAAACTACTCAAGTACTGAGTAACTGATGAGTAACCTGTTCGTTTAATGACGGCAACAAGTAATGCACAAAAACATAAAAATAGCAATGAACAAATTCAGAGCCAGGGATATCTCTTAAGCAACTAAAACAATAATATATATTAAATAATATATATTTGGTTTTACACTGTATTGAAAAAAAAATTGAAAATGAATTTTACCTTTGCAAGCTCGTTGTACTATTGGCTAAGTTTTATGTTCATAAATGTAAGTTTCTCAATACCCAACCTGTTTTTTGTGCGTTTAAAAAAGATTTAGAACCCTACAATAAAACACTCTACCTCTATTTGTGCAGCCCTTTGAGACACTAGTGATTTAGGGCTACCAAAAAGCTGTGAAAACGATGATGCTGTGTTCCAAATTTAACTTATTTACTGAGAATGAGCGAGCCTATGGCTTTGCACTTTGTTTATTTTATATATATATATATATATATATATATATATATATATATATATATATATATATATATATTCATCCATCATCTTCCGCTTATCCGAGGTTGGGTCGCGGGGGCAACAGCCTAAGCAGGGAAACCCAGACTTCCCTCTCCCCAGCCACTTCGTCTAGCTCTTCCCGGGGGATCCCGAGGCGTTCCCAGGCCAGCCGGGAGACATAGTCTTCCCAACGTGTCCTGGGTCTTCCCCGTGGCCTCCTACCGGTTGGACGTGCCCTAAACACCTCCCTAGGGAGGCGTTCGGGTGGCATCCTGACCAGATGCCCGAACCACCTCATCTGGCTCCTCTCGATGTGAAGGAGCAGCGGCTTTACTTTGAGTTCCTCCCGGATGACAGAGCTTCTCACCCTATCTCTAAGGGAGAGCCCCGCCACACGGCGGAGGAAACTCATTTCGGCCGCTTGTACCCGTGATCTTATCCTTTCGGTCATGACCCATAGCTCATGACCATAGGTGAGGATGGGAACGTAGATCGACCGGTAAATTGAGAGCTTTGCCTTCCGGCTCAGCTCCTTCTTCACCACAACGGATCGGTACAACGTCCTTATTACTGAAGACGCCGCACCGATCCGCCTGTCGATCTCACGATCCACTCTTCCCCCACTCGTGAACAAGACTCCTAGGTACTTGAACTCCTCCACTTGGGGCAGGGTCTCCTCCCCAACCCGGAGATGGCATTCCACCCTTTTCCGGGCGAGAACCATGGACTCGGACTTGGAGGTGCTGATTCTCATTCCGGTCGCTTCACACTCGGCTGCGAACCGATCCAGCGAGAGCTGAAGATCCCGGCCAGATGAAGCCATCAGGACTACATCATCTGCAAAAAGCAGAGACCTAATCCCGCGGTCACCAAACCGGAACCCCTCAACGCCTTGACTGCGCCTAGAAATTCTGTCCATAAAAGTTATGAACAGAATGGGTGACAAAGGACAGCCTTGGCGGAGTCCAACCCTCACTGGAAATGTGTTCGACTTACTGCTGGCAATGCGGACCAAGCTCTGACACTGATCGTACAGGGAGCGGGACCGCCACAATAAGACAGTCCAATACCCCATACTCTCTGAGCACTCCCCACAGGACTTCCCCAGGGACACGGTCGAATGCCTTCTCCAAGTCCACAAAGCACATGTAGACTGGTTGGGCAAACTCCCATGCACCCTCAAGAACCCTGCCGAGAGTATAGAGCTGGTCCACAGTTCCACGACCATATATATATATATATATATATATATATATATATATAATTATTATTTTTTTAATTCTATTCTAGTTACTTTGAATTTACAACCCCATGGCGCTGTTTTGTACGGTTTTTATACTGTTTTTGTACTTACTTTGATTATTATTTTCACCTGTTTGTAAATGATGAAGTTTATAAATACAGGTTTATAAAAAAAAAAGAAAAAATCATGTGACCGCCTGGGTATGTTTGATTGGTGAAACGTAGTCAAACGTCACCAGTGACTGCATTTGATTGGTGAAACACAGGCATGTGATGGATCCTACTTTGAAGGTCTGTCTGACAAACCAAAACAAACAAAGCGTGCATTAACAGATCGATAAAAATCAGTAGCGAGTAGCGAGCTGAATGTAGATAAATGAAGCGGCGTAAAAGTAGTGTTTCTTCTCTTTAAATATACTTAAGTAAAAGTAATATTATGTTGCATTAAAACTACTCTTAGAAGTACAAATTATCCCAAAAGTTACTCAAGTAGATGTAACGGAGCAAATTTAGCGCGTTACTACCCACCTCTGCTCACAAGAGATACATTTTTTCGAACTCTTAACCACATCGGTGTTGTATAGATGACTTTGATCTATTGATATCAAGGTAATATCAAGGTGATATCAAGGGCTGTATACTCTTGTTCTCATGATGTCTTACTGTACAAGTCCCGATACTTTAAAACGTTCTTATTCGTCCACTTAGATTTAGAGTTCAAGCAATCAAAAGTTGTGAGTCAAAGGTCACTGTGACCTTTCACAGGTTGTTGGCCATGATTCAAGAATTAAAATACACTGATTGTGACACCATTTCTCACAAATGTCAAATAGAATAGAAATCAGTTTATACAGAAGTATTTTTCTATTTGATAAAGAAAAAGTCAGAGGTCAACTTCACAGTCAATTGATAGAATTTAAAAATATCTGTGGTTAACTCATTTTAGTCTAGACCAGTGGTTCTCAAACTTTTTTTCACCAAATACCACCTCAGAAAACACTTGGCTCTCCAATAAACACCGTGATACAATACAATAGTGTTGTAGGCCTAAATATATTCATTAAAAAACAGGCAGATGTTTTATTTAACAAGTATATTTAATATTTTGGGCCACTTCAACATTCCACACAGTTTTAACAGTAACACTGTGTTTGATTATTTAGTTACCGTATTTTTCGGATTATAAATCGCTCCGGAGTATACGTCGCACCGGCCGAAAATGCATAATAACGAAGGAAAAAAACATATATATACGTCGCACATAAGTCTCATTTTTGGGGGAAATTTATTTGATCAATCAATCAATCAATCAATGTTTATTTATATAGCCCCAAATCACAAATGTCTCAAAGGACTGCACAAATCATTACGACTACAACATCCTCGGAAGAACCCACAAAAGGGCAAGGAAAACTCACACCCAGTGGGCAGGGAGAATTCACATTCAGTGGGACGCCAGTGACAATGCTGACTATGAGAAACCTTGGAGAGGACCTCAGATGTGGGCAACCCCCCCTCTAGGGGACCGAAAGCAATGGATGTCGAGCGGGTCTAACATGATACTGTGAATGTTCAATCCATAGTGGCTCCAACACAGCTGCGAGAGTTCAGTTCAAGCGGATCCAAGACAGCAGCGAGAGTCCCGTCCACAGGAGACCATCTCAAGCGGAGGCGGATCAGCAGCGTAGAGATGTCCCCAACCGATACAGGCGAGCGGTCCATCCTGGGTCTCGACTCTGGACAGCCAGTACTTCATCCATGGTCATCGGACCGGACCCCCTCCACAAGGGAGGGGGGGACATAGGAGAAAGAAAAGAAGCGGCAGATCAACTGGTCTAAAAAGGAGGTCTATTTAAAGGCTAGAGTATACAGATGAGTTTTAAGGTGAGACTTAAATGCTTCTACTGAGGTAGCATCTCGAACTGTTACCGGGAGGGCATTCCGGTAACATTCCGGTTGATAAAATCCCACACCAAGAATAGACATTTGAAAGGCAATTTAAAATAAAGAATAGTGGTCCCTAGTGTGTGAATGCTGTCTGTCTATCTGTGTTGGCCCTGCTATAAGGTGGTGACTTGTCCAGGGTGTACTCCGCCTTCCACCCGATTGTAGCTGAGATAGGCACCAGCGACCCCCCGCGATCCCGAACGGGAAAAGCGGTAGAATATGGATAGATGTATATGTAATAGTCTTAGACTGGCTGCACCTGTTCTTGACAGAATCCTTTTGTCGTCTAGCATTATTGGTTTGGCTAATGTCAGGTTTCAAATTATTTCCTGAACTAATAGAACGTTGCCAAGTAGTAAAGGTGTTTGAATGCATATTACTGTATGTGCTTGCTTATGTAAAAGATGTATTAAAAATGGAACGTCCTTTATGCACCCTTCACATGCTTGACATTTGAAGGAAACACATATTCCAACATAGTCAGCCACGTTGCATAATATCTACTTCCAGGCAGAGAGCCCAAGGCCAGAGGGTCGCGATTACTAGAAAAGGTCATCCGGTGTAACAAACTACAGTGGATGCACACCATTATGGACAGTAATAAGAAAAAGAACCCAGGGATAGAGTATATGTTCTCATTGGGTGAAGTCATTTTTGATTGAAATAAACCAAATTAGCTTCAGAAAAAGATGAGCTTCAGGGTTAAAACTACCAGCATAGTCAGAGCTATACTATTAAAGCCCTACTGAAATGAGATTTTCTTATTTAAACGGGGATAGCAGGTCCATTCTATGTGTCATACTTGATCATTTCGCGACATTGCCAATTTTTTGCTGAAAGGATTTAGTAGAGAACATCGACGATAAAGGTCGCAACTTTTGGTCGCTAATAAAAAAGTCTTGCCTTTATCGGAAGTCGCAGACGATGATGTCACCCGTGTGAGGGTCCTCACATTGTTTATAATGGGAGCCTCCAACAAAAAGAGCTATTTTCGGACCGAGAAAACGACAATTTCCCCATTAATTTGAGCGAGGATGAAAGATTTGTGGCTGAGGATATTGATAGCGAAGGACTAGAAAAAAATAAATAAATAAATAAAGTTGAAAAAAAAAGGCGATTGCATTGTGAGGGATTTAGATGTTTTTAGACACATTTACTAGGATAATTCTGGGAAATCCCTTGTCTTTCTATTGTGTTGCTAGTGTTTTAGTCAGATTATATAGTACCTGATAGTCGGAGGAGTGTGTCTTGACGCCAGTCTCTGAGGGAATTAGTCACGGCAGCAGCAGCACGGCAGAAGTTCCACTTTTTACCACAATTTTCTCACCGAAACCTGCCGATTGACAAGTGGTCGGGATCCATGTTTGCTTGACCGCTCTGATCCATAGTAAAGCTTCACCTCTGGGAATTTTAAACAAGGAATCACCGTGTGTTTGTGTGGCTTCCCACCTCCATCTTTCTACTTGGACTTCTCCATTATTATTGAACCAAATTGCAAAAGATTCAGCAACACAGATGTCCAGAATAATGTGTAATTATGCGGTTAAAGCAGACGACTTATAGCCGCTCGTGGTGCTGCGCTAATATGTCCCCTCCAACTCGAGACGTCACAAACACGCGTCATCATTCCGCAACGTTTTCGACAAAAAACTTTGCGGGAAATTTAAAATTGTAATTTAGTAAACTAAAAAGGCCGTGTTGGAATGTTGATATTTCATCATTGATATATAAACTATCAGACTGCGTGGTCGCTAGTAGTGGCTTTCAGTAGGCCTTTAAAGCATTCAGTTTTTACCCCGTTTGGACTTGATGTTGCTTTAGATATCTTTTGATGACTCATGAAGTCAAACTAGGAATCCTAGAGACGGAGCGAGAAAAAGGCTGTTGTAATAATAGACTTCCTCGCAGCTCATTTCAAAGGTGTCAGAGAGGAAATCCATGAATTTGTAAAACCTGGGCTTTTCCTTGCAGTTGTGGGAGTAGTGCAATTATTACTCTACATTTCGAATATGTATTTTTCATTTATTTTTTTGGAAACTTCAAGCTTTTCACCAATGCAGCTTGCTCATGGTTTATCTCCTGCTGGTGCCGTTAGGGCAGCAATAAATTGTACTTCATGCATATTTGACATTTTGTCACACAGGTTTTTTGCACTAGTATGCTATTAAACATGGACAGGGTTTCACCATCTTTACGTAAGCCCATCCATCCATCCATTTTCTACCGCTTATTCCCTTTCGGGGTCGCGGGGGGCGCTGGCGCCTATCTCAGCTACAATCGGGCGGAAGGCAGGGTACACCCTGGACAAGTCGCCACCTCATCGCAGGGCCAACACGGATAGACAGACAACATTCACACTCACATTTACACACTAGGGCCAATTTAGTGTTGCCAATCAACCTATCCCCAGGTGCATGTCTTTGGAAGTGGGAGGAAGCTGGAGTACCCGGAGGGAACCCACGCATTCACGGGGAGAACATGCAAACTCCACACAGAAAGATCCCGAGCCTGGATTTGAACCCAGGACTGCAGGAACTTTGTATTGTGAGGCAGACGCACTAACCCCTCTTCCACCGTGAAGCCCTTTACGTAAGCCGTTTCTGAAAAAAACTCTGACCAGATAAATATCTGCTCTGATAATACATTTTTATGCAGCATAAACCTATTTATGTAACATTTGGCTCCCCCTTCTTGCACACTGCCGCTGCAGGCCTCGGTCTTCCTGATTAAAAGCCTGTTCTCCGACGCTCCCTCGTCACAAGCTTTACTCAATACATCACAGAAAAGGTGCAGATAAAGCTCTTTGCACTTCAAATTGCCAGCAGACAATTTATGTTCACCACAAATATCTGAGATTTTATGAATTACTAAGTCCAGTGTGGCTTATAGTACAGGTATAAACCATGGTAATGACAGGATGCTATCAGTAGGGGAAAATATGAGGGACAACAATAACATCGGCACAAGAATACATTTTCTTGTAGTTTCATTGCCATTTTCTCTCTTTGAGACCATTTTCATCATGATGAACCTACAGTAAGCATTCCTAGAAAATTGTGACCCATTGTACTTTTTAGGCTACACTTGTCACTGAGATGGTACATTCAAATGTGTAACCTCGACACTTCACAATAATACTGCTTGAGTTCAAATAAAATACCCAATAACCCTGTTATCACTCTTTTAGTGTACAGTACAAGATGATTGTACCTTGAGTAAATAGTAACTAGGCTTCATTTTTATATACAGTATGCATTTGCCATGCAATCAATCAATCAATGTTTATTTATATAGCCCCATATCACATAGCTCGGTTGGTAGAGTGGCCGTGCCAGCAACTTGAGGGTTGCAGGTTCGATTCCCGCTTGTGCCATCCTAGTTACTGCCGTTGTGTCCTTGGGCAAGACACTTTACCCACCTGCTCCCAGTGCCACCCACACTGGTTTAAATGTAACCTAGATATTGGGTGTCACTATGTAAAGCGCTTTGAGTCACTTGAGAAAAGCGCTATATAAATACAATTCACTTCATAAATGTCTCAAAGGACTGCACAAATCATTACGACTACAACATCCTCGGAAGAACCCACAAAAGGGCAAGGAAAACTCACACCCAGTGGGCAGGGAGAATTCACATCCAGTGGGACGCCAGTGACAATGCTGACTATGAGAAACCTTGGAGAGGACCTCAGATGTGGGCAACCCCCCCTCTCTAGGGGACCGAAAGCAATGGATGTCGAGCGGGTCTAACATGATACTGTGAAAGTTCAATCCATAGTGGCTCCAACACAGCCGCGAGAGTTCAGTTCAAACGGATCCAAGACAGCAGCGAGAGTCCCGTCCACAGGAAACCATCTCAAGCGGATCAGCAGCGTAGAGATGTCCCCAACCGATACAGGCGAGCGGTCCATCCTGGGTCCCGACGAGCGGTCCATCCTGGGTCTCGACTCTGGACAGCCAGTACTTCATCCATGGTCATCGGACCGGACCAAGGGAGGGGGGGACATAGGAGAAAGAAAAGAAGCGGCAGATCAACTGGTCTAAAAAGGAGGTCTATTTAAAGGCTAGAGTATACAGATGAGTTTTAAGGTGAGACTTAAATGCTTCTACTGAGGTAGCATCTCGAACTGTTACCGGGAGGGCATTCCAGAGTACTGGAGCCCGAATGGAAAACGGACTGTTGCATTGATTTATTTCAATGATTTTCAACCTGCGATATGAACACTCTGTATTGCTTACATACAGCAATGCGATGTGATATACTTGCATGCCTTACTGGTGTAACGGTACACAAAAATTTCGGTTCGGTACGTACCTCGGTTTAGAGGTCACGGTTCGGTTCATTTTCGGTACAGTAAGAAAACAACAAAATATACATTTCTTGGTTATTCATTTACCTATTTTGTAAACAATGGCTTTATCCTTTTAACATTGGGAACACTATAATAATTCCGCCCACGTTAATCCACATTAAACTGCTTCAAGTTGTTGCTTTGATTAAATAAAATGACAAAACCTTTCTTCTACATATAAAAAGTGTAACATTAAACAGTTTCAAGTCAACTCATCATGCTTAATTTATTACAGCATTTGGTGAAGCCTGTAGTTGACTTTTATTATGTAAATGTTATATTGTTGTCAACATGTGATAGCAGGGACCCTGCCATTCAAACTAGGCTGCTACAAAACTAATGATTAATGTAACTATAGCAGAAAAAAATAGTACAACAGCAATAGGAGAGACTATTCATCCCTGAACACCATGGAGTTCAATACAATAACAGACAGACAGGGCTTTGCTGCCCCTAACACACATACACACGCACACACACACACACCAAAATGAGCTAACGTCACGCTAAAAGCTAACTAGCCTTCACCTAAAGCCAGGACTGCGAGTGAGCTGAGCTTCAGTTTAAGTTTCGAGAAGGTCAACGGGCTCATAGTGATGTTTAGAAAGTAGTTGACTTGGAAGTGTTTATTATTATTTGGGGAGAGTCCGCTGCTCCCCTGCTAAACTCATATCTGCTCGACGCTAAAGCATTGACAACATGCGTTCTGAATACGCACTGCTGATTGGCTTTGTATGTAACCAATGAGATGGTTGTGTGGGCGGGACAATGCTTGCTGCTGAGACAGAGGCAGAAAGCAGAGCAGTTTGTGAAGACTTCTGCTTACAGACTCTTTCGGTAAACCCGCGTGCCGAACCGAAACCCCTGTACCGAAACGGTTCAATACAAATACACGTACCGTTACACCCCTACATGTGCATCTTTTCCCTTAAAAATGGTATGCAACCTCATACATGAGGAATCTGCTTCATTTACGGCAATACCCTCTTCTTTAAAGGACCACTCAATATTCAAACCAAACAAATGGTTGTGATTTGATGAGAATAGGGATGATGTTCGAAACCGGTTCTCCCGGTTGTTCGATAAGAAAATAACCGATTCTATGGACTCAAATCCCTTTTTGAGAACCGGTTCCCGTTATCGAGGCCACCATAGTAAAGAAAAAGGGTTGGTTCTTTATTCGAATCCCTGGGAATGAATCCCGTCTCACAGGAAATGCCCTGTGGGACATCACAGGAAATGACGTAGCTCAGTCATCAGGCGGCAGATCCAGAAGCAGCAACAGCCAACAACGGACCGGAAAAAAACGCCTCAAAAAAATACGACGAGAAAACGGCTATATGCAATTATTGCCAGGCTTCGCTCTCATGTAAGGAGGAATTACAACAAGCATTTTGAAACATGTTCAGGCCGCACATGACCTGAACGTTCGAGAACCGTGGCGTGTCTTCGACACGTGGAGAAGCAGCGACAGAGATGACGAAGCACGCCCCTCTTTCTCTGCTTCAACCTGCAGCCCCAGTTTCCAGTGATAGTGCCGGTGAATAACTCACGTCAACTTTTGCCCGTTAATTTCCATATTTGCTCATTTGCAGCCTTTAAGCTAAACCCTAATATTGTGTTTTTTATTCCATATACAACCACCTATCTAGATTCGATAAGAGAATCAATAAGGAATCGGTTCGATAGGAGGATTCGATAATGGGCTCGAACTCGATAACTTTTTATCAAACATCATCCCTAGATGAGAATAACCTTTTCCATTTCCACGCTGACTCACAGCTCTTTCACTGTCAGATTTGTTCCACAAGCGATCAAGCCTGGTAGCACTGATAATCAGCCTTCACCATCCATCCATCATCTTCCGCTTATCCGAGGTCGGGTCGCGGGGGCAGCAGCCTAAGCAGGGAAGCCCAGACTTCCCTATCTCCAGCCACTTCGTCTAGCTCTTCCCGGGGGATCCCGAGGCGTTCCCAGGCCAGCCGGGAGACATAGTCTTCCCAACGTGTCCTGGGTCTTCCCCGTGGCCTCCTACCAGTTGGTGCCCTAAACACCTCCCTAGGGAGGCGTTCGGGTGGCATCCTGACCAGATGCCCGAACCACCTCATCTGGCTCCTCTCGATGTGAAGGAGCAGCGGCTTTACGTTGAGCTCCTCCCGGATGGCAGAGCTTCTCACCCTATCTCTAAGGGAGAGCCCCGCCACACGGCGGAGGAAACTCATTTCGGCCGCTTGTACCCGTGATCTTATCCTTTCGGTCATGACCCAAAGTTCATGACCATAGGTGAGGATGGGAACGTAGATCGACCGGTAAATTGAGAGCTTTGCCTTCCGGCTCAGCTCCTTCTTCACCACAACGGATCGATACAACGTCCGCATTACTGAAGACGCCGCACCGATCCGCCTGTCGATCTCACGATCCACTCTTCCCCCACTCGTGAACAAGACTCCTAGGTACTTGAACTCCTCCACTTGGGGCAGGGTCTCCTCCCCAACCCGGAGATGGCACTCCACCCTTTTCCGGGCGAGAACCATGGACTCGGACTTGGAGGTGCTGATTCTCATTCCGGTCGCTTCACACTCGGCTGCGAACCGATCCAGTGATCCAGGCTGGAAACGTGTCCGACTTGCTGGCAGTAAGTCGGACATGTTTCCAGCCTTCACCAGCAAATTTCAAATTTTATGTCTTATATTTCAAGTGCCTTAAAACGTACCCTGGTGGAGGTCTGAGGCCAAGTGTCATTCTGGCTGTCTTTTATTTTTTGTTGCTTTTTTGTTTTTCTTTTACAATTCACCCCACAAAAGTGATTTACAAGGACTTTAGTATTCAGCTGTGCTTGTCTCTCCGGAAAGTATTACAGGGCACAGCCATTTGTCACCCACTGTTCAGAAACAACATTATGAACCACCCAACTTGAGTTCCTCCAGAATACAGATAAGCCCGGTCGTGCAGAATTACTTCGGAGTGTCATATTTCTACCTACGACTTGAGACTATTTTGAAATCTTTTCCGAATCAGAGACAGTTTTATTCGCCAAGTATGTTCAACACAAAAGGAATTAGACTTTGTAGACTGTACTCTTTTTGTTCGATGCAAAAAAACTAAATAAAACGCAACAGCTCCGAGAGATATATGTTGCTCCAAAACCTGTATTGACCTTTCAGCATTAATGGGGCCTTCACAGATGTGTAAGTTACCCATGCCTTGGGCACAAATACACCCCCATACCATCACAGATGCTGGCTTTTGAACTTTGCGCCTATAACAATCCGAATGTTTATTTTCCTCTTTGTTCCGGAGGACACCATGTCCTCTGTTTCCAAATATAATTTGAAATGTGGACTTTGAAATGTGTTTGTGAATGTTGTCTGTCTATCTGTGTTGGCCCTGTGATGAGGTGGCGACTTGTCCGAATGCAGCTGAGATAGGCTCCAGCACCAACCGCAACCCTGAAAGGGACAAGCGGTAGAAAATGGATGGATATATAATAATAATAATGTGACTTCTTTAATGGGCCGTATAATCCGGTGCGCCTAATATATGGAAAAAAGATCTAAAATAGACCATCGGCAGTGCGCCTTATAATCCGGTGCGTCCTATTGACCGGAAAATACGATAAGTAGTTGTGTCAATTACATAAAAATTAAATTACTTTTTTTTTTTTTGGACATTTTAGAAAAACAAATGGCAAAATGTGAAGGGTTTAACAACAACAAACGTTCTCATTCTTTTCTGTTCTGACATTCTTCCTTGCAAGTATTAACCCTTCACCCCCCTCCCCCCAGATCAGTACATTATCTTGGTGCCATCTTGGTATGAAAACAAGAACAATTAAAGAATACAAAAGACAAAATAAATTAAAGGAACACAGAGCTTGTGCAGCCATTAATTGATTAACGTGGACCCAAACTTAAACAAGTTGAAAAACTTATTCGGGTGTTACCATTTAGTGGTCAATTGTACGGAATATGTACTGTACTGTGCAATCTACTTATATAGTTTCAATCAATCAATCAATCAATCAAACCATCTGCCACTTTAGAGGTGCTATTTCTACTGTACAAAAGTAAAACACAATGGCCAGAGACAGGAACAGACCCAACAAAGCAACCAAGAGAGCCTACTCCGTCCTGGGCTGCCAACCAGCTCTAAGCCAATGTCCAGTCCGCACTGATGAGCGGAAATCCGTCCAGGGAGACCTAAGTGTGTGATACCTGCTCGTTCAGCCAGAGCTCCATAAGGCGTGTTTATCCCGACGCTTAACGCTAGCTCGCTTCCTTTGCATCTTCTCTGAACGCCATCAATTGGTCTCTGGTGCAGATGTGGCCATGGCCTGGCAACACAGGTCCAAAAGTTTGCCAAAAGCACCAAAACTCAGCACAAAAGTGCCACCCCTTGTTGCGCAGTCCCGAAGAGGTCCGATTCATAAGGCAAAAAAAAAAAAAACACATACAAAAACAATAGGGAAACATCAAGAACACATTGGGGACACCAGAGCACAGAGCTCTTGCAAGCAGAAGACACTACACCTGCATGGTGAAAGAACTCCATGGACAATTTTTAGAAGAACAAGGTCCAATACAGCAGATCTGCTTTGATTGTAAATCGGTTTATTTTTCATGGTAAGTTCAAATAAAAGTGGTTTAATGGCACTAAAAGCAGAAAGAAAAAAAGGGTTGTAGCTATAAATTAAGCAGAGCTGTCAATCCAACCATTCTTTGGTTCAGACCATCTCAACCGATACGACACCATCTTGACCAACTCTCTTCCTGTTTACATTCTCGGGCCCGCTGCTGACTTAATAAGAGAATAGCGCAATTCCACTGGTTTGGTTTGCTTGCAACCAGAGGAATCCATCACCCAATTCAGCCCGAAGAAAGATAATTGAACACTTCAAACTATCTCGCCCAGAAAAGGGTGGAGTGCCATCTCTGGGGAGGAGATCTTGCCCCAAGTACCTCGGAGTCTTGTTCACGAGAAGGGTGGATCGTGAGGTCAACAGGCGGATCGGTGCGGCGTCTTCAGTAATGCGGACGCTGTATCGATCCGTTGTGGTGAAGGAGCTGAGCCGGAAGGCAAAGCTCTCAATTTACCGGTCGATCCTTTGGATTATGACCGAAAGGACAAGATCACGGGTACAAGTGGCCAAAATGAGTTTCCTCCGCCCGGTGGTGGGGCTCTCCCTTAGAGATAGGGTGAGAAGCTCTGTCATCTGGCCGGGATCTTCAGCTCTCACTGGATAGGTTCGCAGCAGAATGTGAAGCGACCGGAATGAGAATCAGTACCTCCAAGTCCGAGTCCATGGTTCTCGCCCGGAAAAGGGTGGAGTGCCATCTCCAGGTTGGGTGAGGAGACCCTGCCCCAAGTGGAGGAGTTCAAGTACCTAGGAGTCTTGTTTACGAGTGGGGGAAGAGTGGATCGTGAGATCGACAGGCGGATCGGTGCGGCGTCTTCAGTAATGCGGACGTTGTATCGATCCGTTGTGGTGAAGAAGGAGCTGAGCCGGAAGGCAAAGCTCTCAATTTACCGGTCGATCTACGTTCCCATCCTCACCTATGGTCATGAGCTTTGGGTCATGACCGAAAGGATAAGATCACGGGTACAAGCGGCCGAAATGAGTTTCCTCCGCCGGGTGGCGGGGCTCTCCCTTAGAGATAGGGTGAGAAGCTCTGCCATCCGGGAGGAACTCAAACTAAAGCCGCTGGTCCTCCACATCGAGAGGAGCCAGATGAGGTGGTTCGGGCATCTGGTCAGGATGGCACCCGAACGTCTCCCTAAGGAGGTGTTTCGAACACGTCCGATCGGTAGGAGGCCATGGGGGAAGACCCAGGACAAGTTGGGAAGACTATGTCTCCCGGCTCTCCTGGGAACACCTCATGGTCCCCCGTCGGGAGGAGCTGGACGAAGTGGTTGGGGAGAGGGGAGTCTGGGCTTCCCTGTTTAGGCTGCTGCCCCGCGACCCGACCTCTGATAAGCCGAAGAAGATGGATGGATGGACACTTGGTACTTTCAACTACGCAATGGGTAGAGTCAAGCTCACCTGTGATTTTTATGAGGACAAGTGGCAAAGAAAATGGAGGAATAGATCATTTTAAAGTAATAATGTAACATACGCTTATATTTGTACGACAGTTGATACGTCACTGAATACACTTACAGTTGATAAAAGTTTTGATCGTCAGCTTTGGAGGATCCATGGTACATTGGTCCGTAGGTGGGTTTTGTGAGTGTGCCTATTGATTTTACATTTTAAAAGAACTTACCTTTGTGCTCTGTTATGTATAAAGGCTGGTCGTGGTGGTAAATTGCATTACTTAGAGCAGCTTGAAATAGCAGGACCTTTCACAAGAGACTAAATGAATAATGGAAGAAGACAACATCAGCTATCTGGCCAGAAGGGATCAGCATTTACTGTACTGGGAAAGAGCTAAATCAATGGTTAGTGAACACAAATCAGTGGCTGTCCATGGATGGATTCTGTAGGCCATCTATACTTAATGCTCGAGACCACCTTTGAACCCAGACAAGAGCTACTCGATAGTTTATATTCAAGCTCCGTTGGCTGAACTAGTTTTATTATTGGAATGAAGAGAAATGGACACCCCTGACATGCTTCCTTGAATGTAAGAGCATCCCGTTAGAGCAAAAGCTATTTTAAAAATAGATTTTTTCCAACAGCCTTCTTTGGCAACAATATACTGTTTTCTCTGCCATGTTTTTATTAGGTCAAAGAAAATTTGCAAGCAATTGAATTTACATTTAGTAGACTGTTTAAAGCTACAGTCCAATGAGCGAATGTTTGTATCTGGATAGCCAAGTGAGAAAGAGATCATTCATAAAATGAACACTGACACTGTTTTTACATCTTTGTTGAGTTTTTTTTTTTATTGCACATATTTTATTGGCTTCACGGTGGCAGGGGGGTTAGTGCGTCTGCCTCACAATACGAAGTTCCTGCAGTCCTGGGTTCAAATCCAGGCTCGGGATCTTTCTGTGTGGAGTTTGCATGTTCTCCCCGTGAATGCGTGGGTTCCCTCCGGGTACTCCGGCTTCCTCCCACTTCCAAAGACATGCACCTGGGGATAGGTTGATTGGCAACACTAAATGGTCCCTAGTGTGTGAATGTGAGTGTGAATGTTGTCTGTCTATCTGTGTTGGCCCTGCGATGAGGTGGCGACTTGTCCAGGGTGTACCCCGCCTTCCACCCGATTGTAGCTGAGATAGGCGCCAGCGCCCCCCGCAACCCCAAAAGGGAATAAGCGGTAGAAATTGGATGGATGGATGGATATTTTATTGGTTAAGTGGTAGGGCTGGGTATCCTGGCCATTAGGGCTGCGAATCTTTGGGTGTCCCACGATTCGATTCAATATCGATTTTTGGGGTCACGATTCGATAATATATCGATTTTTTTTTGGTTCGATTCTCGATTCAAAAACGATATTTTTCCAATTCAAAACGATTCTGTATTCATTCAATACATAGAATTTCAGCAGGATCTACCCCAGTCTGCTGATATGCAAGCAGAGTAGTAGATTTTTTTTTAAAAGCTTTTATAATTGTAAACGACAATGTTTTATCAACTGATTGCAATAATGTAAATTTGTTTTAACTGTTAAACGAACCAAAAATATGACTTATTTTATCTTTGTGAAAACATTGGACACAGTCTGTTGTCAAGCTTATGAGATGCGATGCAAGTGTAAGCCACTGTGACACTATTGTTCTTTTTTATTTTTATTTTTATAAATGTCTACTAATAATGTCAATGAGGGATTTTTAATCACTGCTGTGCTGAAACAATAACTAATATTGATATTGTTGTTGATGATATTCATTTTTGTTTGACTACTTTCCTCCCACTTCCAAAGACATGCACCTGGGGATAGGTTGATTGGCAACACTAAATTGGCCCTAGTGTGTGAATGTTGTCTGTCTATCTGTGTTGGTCCTGCTCAATTGTAGCTGAGATAGGCACCAGCGCCCCCAAAGGGAATAAGCGGTAGAAATGGATGGATGGATGTTCTTACCTGCAAGCCTTGTCTGTAATAGTCCGTTTGCATCTCGGAAGAACAAACCTTGCCAGTTGATTATCACTGCCCTATGCCCAATCGGAAGGTCCGGTCCTGCTGGCAGGCACCCGGCATCAAGCACCGTGTCTTTAAATGCATCTTGGTGAAAGAAAAAAAAGAACTTTCTGCCTTTTTTGAGACCTCACTGAAGCAGCCTTTCACAAGCTCCGGAAGTATTAAAAATCCCATTTTCTGCTCTTAAATGTGTCTTATGATGCCTTTTTCCCTCTTCAGAAATTCTAAAGCACAGTGGAGTTAAACGTGCTAAACAGTTTTATTGGGTGAGTGTTGCTTTTGAGTCGTGTCTTTCACTGATTTGAAGTGCTAAAAGTTAACACTTTGGAAAGAAAAGCAGGGCCTTTCAGTCGTTAAGAATAATAAGGGGAATGAGGGCACCCAATAACATAGGTTTCAAAGTCAAGGCCCACGGGCCAGATGAATGAATGATCTATGGCATGGGTGTCAAACTCTGGCCCGCGGCCAAATCTGGCCCGCCGTGTAATTTAATTTGGCCCTTGAGGCAATTATCAATTTAGCATTAGAGCTGGCCCGCCGGTGTTATACAGCGTCGGTGCCGCTGTAACACCGCATTCACCGCTAATACTCATACTTGCCAAACCTCCTAATTTTCCCGGTAGACTCCCGAAATTCAGTGCCCCTCCCGAAAATCTCCCGGGGCAACCATTCTCCCGAATTTCTACCAATTTCCACCTGGACAACTATATTGGGGGCATGTATTTAAGGCACTGCCCTTGGCGTGCTCTGCAACCTGTCGTCACGTCCGCTTTTCCTCCAACAGCGTGTCACATACTATTTGTGGCTTTTACACACACACACACACACACACACACACACACACACACACACACACACACACACACAAGTGAATGCAGGCCATACTTGGTCAACAGTCATACAGGTCACACTGAGGGTGGCTGTATAAACAACTTTAGCACTGTTACAAATATGCGCCACACTGTGAACCCACACCAAACAAGAATGACAAACACATTTCGGGTGAACATCAGCACCGTAACACAACAGAACAAATACCCAGAACCCCTTCCAGCACTAACTCGTCCGGGAAACTTCCAGCAAACTGACCAATAATTGACGTTTTATTCTTGCATTTTCTCTTGCTACTTCAAGGCTTGAATGTTTGGTTCATTCATTATTGTTATTTTATTTTCCACTTTTCTTATTAGCCTGTGGAAAAAAATTCATATTTACCTCAGAAGATTGCAAATACAAAAAAAGCATTACATTTTTATTAAAAATTTATTTGATATGCCATTGATATTTTTTTAAATTATTATTATTATTTGAAACTGGATTTTGCATGTCACTAAAGTTATATAAGCCTTGCTTGTTCAATATGTAATGCAAAACTTGTTTGGGTCCTTATTAAAAGGTTAATTCGTTCAACCTTGGCCCGCGGCTTTGTTCCGTTTAAAATGTTGTCCCACTCTGTATTTGAGTTTGACACCCCTGATTTATGGGCTCCGGGATGATATTTGATCAGTATTAGAACCGGCCCGCAGGCCACAGCCACCTGCTGCTGTTTTGCACGCACCAATACTCCATCAGTGTTGGCGCTAGGAATTTTCAAAATGGGGCCCCAGGGACCCAGTCAAGTCATAAAAATGGGATCCCTCCATCCATCCATCCTTCTTCCGGGTCACGGGGGCAGCAGCCTAAGCAGGGAAGCCCAAACTTTCCTCTCCCCAGCCACTTCGTCCAGCTCTTCCAGGGGGATCCCGAGGCGTTTTCAGGCCAGCCGGGAGACATAGTCTTCCCAACGTATCCTGGGTCTTCCCCGTGGCCTCCTACCGGTTGGACGTGCCCTAAACACCTCCCTAGGGAGGCGTTCGGGTGGCATCCTGACCAGATGCCCGAACCACCTCATCTGGCTCCTCTCGATGTGAAGGAGCAGCGGCTTTACTTTGAGTTCCTCCCGGATGGCAGAGTTTCTCACCCTATGTCTAACGGCAGAAGAAACTCATTTCAGTTGCTTGTACCCGTGATCTTGTCCTTTCGGTCATAACCCTAGGTGAGGATGGGAACATATATCGACCGGTAAATTGAGAGCTTTGCCTTCCGACTCAGCTCCTTCTTCACCACAACGGATCAATACAACGTCCGCATTACTGAAGACGCCGCACCGATCCGCCTGTCGATCTCACGATCCACTCTTCCCTCACTCGTGAACAAGACTCCTAGGTACTTGAACTCCTCCAAAAATGGGGTCCCCACAGTAAATTTTTGGGTCCCACTTTTTTGAAAAAAAATTCTAAATGTATGCATTGTTCTGTTATATCTCACATTCTATATTGTGTTTTGGAAAAAGGTTGTCATATACATAAACAAACAATGCAAAGAAACCACATTTTGGGGCTTCACGGTGGCAGAGGGGTTAGTGCGTCTGCCTCACAATACGAAGGTCCTGCAGTCCTGGGTTCAAATCCAGGCTTGGGATCTTTCTGTGTGGAGTTTGCATGTTCTCCCTGTGAATGCGTGGGTTCCCTCCGGGTACTCCGGCTTCCTCCCACTTCCAAAGACATGCACCTGGGGATAGGTTGATTGGCAACACTAAATTGGCCCTAGTGTGTGAATGTTGTCTGTCTATCTGTGTTGGCCCTGCGATGAGGTGGCGACTTGTCCAGGGTGTACCCCGCCTTCCGCCCGATTGTAGCTGAGATAGGCGCCAGCGCCCCCCGCGACCCCGAAAGGGAATAAGCGGTAGAAAATGGATGGAAAATGGAATATATTGTGTTTTGGAAAAAGGTTGTCATATACATAAAAAAAACAATGCAAAGAAAACACATTTTGGGGCTTCACGGTGGCAGAGGGGTTAGTGCGTCTGCCTCACAATACGAAGGTCCTGCAGTCCTGGGTTCAAATCCAGGCTCGAGATCTTTCTGTGTGGAGTTTGCATGTTCTCCCCGTGAATGCGTGAGTTCCCTCCGGGTACTCCGGCTTCCTCCCACTTCCAAAGACATGCACCTGGGGATAGGTTGATTGGCAACACTAAATTGGCCCTAGTGTGTGAATGTGAGTGTGAATGTTGTCTGTCTATCTGTGTTGGCCCTGCGATGAGGTGGCGACTTGTCCAGGGTGTACACTGCCTTCCGCCCGATTGTAGCTGAGATAGGCGCCAGCGCCCCCCGCCACCCCGAAAGGGAATAAGCGATGGAAAATGGAATATATTGTGTTTTGGAAAAAGGTTGTCATATACATAAAAAAACCAATGCAAAGAAAACACATTTTTATGCATACGTAAATTTGTTCAGTTAAAAATCATTAAATCACTTTCTTCTTTCCTTCATGGATCTAAACTTTACCGTTTTTTTCTATATTTTTATTGTAATATTTTCCAGAATTTTTGGGTTCTATTTTTGGCCAAAGTAAGACAAAGAAAACAATCCGAAGTTGTCTTTATTTTTTACTTTTAATGCCATGATTTTAATAGCCCGGCTCTCCTCTGCACAGATTTTCCTCCATGCGGCCACTGAGCTAAAATGAGTTTGACACCCCTGTGCTTCAGCATCTCAACTGGGATCCCTGTGGTGGTGGATAGGGGGCAGTAGAGGCAAGACTACCAAAGCAGTATCTCCCAACCCTGATAATTGCATAATTCCAAGTGTGAGGCGATTTAAGAGAGGGAGAGGGAGAAGTCACAGCCCCAACCTCGGATGGTTGGAATGTGAGTGAGGTGAGGGGAGACATAACCGGGATTTGGGTTAGTTGTGGCCTGGAGGAGCAGGGCTGTCATACTGGAGCCAGGTTTCTCCTCGGCTTCAGATGTCTAGGAAGCAGCATGTGTCGCGCCGAACTGGGAACATTTAATATACACAACACATCCAGCTCATCTCCACATACTTATATTTTATTTGCAGTTTTGTGACTGAGTGTCTCCAGCATTATGACTCAAATGTCATCTTCCCCTCTCACTTTGTTCCTTTCCCTTCATTTCTTGACTTTCAAAGCTTTCTGATGTACACTGTCGCCATGTCTCTGAATGAAATTAGCTGTCAAGGTCTCCCTCATCACAGCGTCGTAACAAATGGAATCTCAATTCTGTGTGAGTGCTTTCAGCTTTTACAGATCACGTCCATGTTGAGTTGCCGTCACGTTAAATCGAAGGCTAATGCATTTCAGCCCGCACACACATGCAGCGACGGGCGCCGATCTTGCGCCCAGTCAGAGTGAACAAGAGCAGAGACAGAGTGACTCATCACCAGATGGCTGAGTGTTGCACATCTCCGCCACCAGGAGCCCTTATGCTTTTACCACCTGGGCCAGACCCAAAGTGACATGGCCTTGGAGGACGGCCACTCAGGAACTAAACAGCAAGGACCAGGCAGCGTGACACACTCACCACTCGCTTGTTTTTTTTTTTTTTAGAACCTCCAAAGTAAACCACAATGCGTTCCGGGACACTAGTTGCACTGTTGAAATTTCAAAGAAAAAAATTAAACCGATGCCATTATAAAACTTGAATTTAGAAACTTAACCTCGTTACTATAACAATCTACAAGGTTAATGGCTTTCTTTTGTATTTCAAGTTATCATTACATATAAGTATTGTTGATAATACAAGTATCAATCAGTCAATCAATGTTTACTTATATAGCCCTAAATCACTAGTGTCTCAAAGGGCTGCACAAACCACTACGACATCCTCGGTAGGCCCACATAAGGGCAAGGAAAACTCACACCCAGTGGGACGTCGGTGACAATGATGACTATGAGAACCTTGGAGAGGAGGAAAGTAATGGATGTCGAGCGGGTCTAACATGATACTGTGAAAGTTCAATCCATAATGGATCCAACACAGTCGCGAGAGTCCAGTCCAAAGCGGATCCAACACAGCAGCGAGAGTCCCGTTCACAGCGGAGCCAGCAGGAAACCATCCCAAGCGGAGGCGGATCAGCAGCGCAGAGATGTCCCCAGCCGATACACAGGCGAGCAGTACATGGCCGGACCCCCTCCACAAGGGAGAGTGGGACATAGGAGAAAAAGAAAAGAAACGGCAGATCAACTGTTCTAAAAAGGGAGTCCATTTAAAGGTTAGAGTATACAAATTAGTTTTAAGGTGAGACTTAAATGCTTCTAATAGTAATTATTGTTATTATTCATTATCAATAGTGCTATTTTTATTGGTATTGGTATTGCTCCATTTGTAGTGTAATAATGTTCATTGTAATTTCTGTATTATTATTTAGTAGGGTTGGGTATCGTTTGATTTTGAACGATTCCGATTCTTTGTTTCGATTCCGATTCCTGACTATTCTTGATTCCGATTCTTCTTGTACCATGCCGGGATCAATGTGTGTGACAGGTAGTCCCTGGAAGGTGGTTTAGCTCGGTTGGTAGAGTGGCCGTGCCAGCAACTTGAGGGTCGCAGGTTCGATTCCTGTTTCTGCCATCCTACTCACTGCCGTTGTGTCCTTGGGCAAGACACTTTACCCACCTGCTCCCAGTACCACCCACACTGTTTTGAATGTAACTTAGATATTGGGTTTCACTATGTAAAGCGCTTTGAGTCACTAGAGAAAAAGCGCTATATAAATATAATTCACTTCACAATTCACTATGTATTTTGGGTTGAGAGTTTTCACCATCTCCCTGCAAACATAAATGATAAATTGGTTGTACTTGTAAAGCGCTTTTCTACCTTCAAAGTACTCAAAGCGCTTTGACACTACTTCCACATTTACCCATTCACACACACACATTCACACACTGATGGAGGGAGCTGCCATGCAAGGCGCCAACCAGCACCCAATGGCAAAATGTGAAGGGTTTAACAACAACAAACGTTCTCATTCTTTCCTGTTCTGACATTCTTCCTTGCAAGTCTGAACCCTTCACCCCCCCAGATCTCGCTGCTTGGCAGAGGTATCAGTACCAGGTTCACTGTTGTTGGTATGACTTGCTCGAACCTTATTGCCATCCTTTTCCTCTGCTTGTCTGGGTTATATTAGCTAAATAAATTAGCGTAGTTCCTCCTAATGAGAGCAAGGTCACATGACAAGTTAAGCAGTTTGAAGGATCAGTTCTGTTATCCCTCCTGCACAAGAGTCAATGGAACCTGCTGGGTATGTACCAACTCTTTCGCTGCTTAACGAGCTATTTCTCTCCCCGGCGGCATCAAAAAAATACAATAGTTTTAAAGCTGTAAAGGAAAGCTTTGCTTTGAAAAACGCTGCAAGCATAATGTACTTTGCAGTGCAAATAGGAACTATTAAAGAGACATAGTAGAAGAGCCTTTTGGGCGTATCGGTGCTCTCGCTCAAGGAACTCAAAAGGGAACTGATGGCAGAGCTTTTGTCGTAATGTAAGTGCTTCTCCCAAAGCTGTGCTCTAAACAGTTTAAAATATATAACTGGACTTGATCTTCCCCCTTTTTTTTGTCTTCAAACAAGCCCAAAAAAGGCTCTCTCCCTATCATTTATAAGCCACTTTCAATCAGTTCAGCGAGGGGATCGTAAAATGGCTTTTTATGGCCAAATGAAAAGACATTTTGTCGCTGAAAACACAAGCTTTCCCCTCCTTTGGGAGTAGAACGAAGACATTTAAAAAGGATTACTGCGACTTTGCAGGAAATAATTTGATTTGTCCGAGATGTGTTTTATAAGCATTCATCAAAGAGAAGTTCATTCTTGAGCAGAGGATAAAGCATCTTAATTAACAAGCCCTTTTACTCGCTTCCTGCTATTTCTTGATCACACAGTTGTGACCTAATTTCGGCACCGAAGCAGTAATAACATTTCTTGGCTAATATCACTTTTTAACAATGCCAAACACATTTGGAGTACTTTTCTAATAGCTTTAATTTGATTTTACTTACAGTATGTTTGATCAAATGGTGAGCGTATTGCAAATTTGTCTGTATTTGAGGATGTGTTCCCTTTTTCCATCACTTCTATTTAGAGATGTCCGATATTGACTTTTTTTGCCAATATCCGATATTCCAATATTGTCTAACTATTATTTACTGAGTCCGATATCAACCGATACGGACATATACAGTCGTGGAATTAACACATTATTATGCCTAATTTTGTTGTGATCCATTAAACAATGTAACAAGGTTTTCCAAAATAAATCAACTCAAGTTATGGAAAAAAATGCCAACATGGCACTGCCATATTTATTATTAAAGTCACAAAGTGCATTATTTCTTTTAACATGCCTCAAAACAGCAGCTTGGAATTTGGGACATGCTCTCCCTGAGAGCGCATGAGGACGTTGAGGTGGGCGAGATTAGGAGGGGCTGGGTTGACTTGGGGGGGGCTTAGGGGGTAGTATATTGTAGCGTCCCGGAAGAGTTAGTGCTGCAATGGATTCTGGGTATTTGTTCTGTTGTGTTTATGTTGTGTTACGGTGCAGATGTTCTCCCGAAATGTTTGTCATTCTTGTTTGGTGTGGGTTCACAGTGTGGCGCATATTTGTAACAGTGTTAAACTTGTTTGTATGGCCACCCTCAGTGTGACCTGTATGGCTGATGACCAAGTATGCATGCATTCACTCGTATGTGTGAAAAGCCATAGATGTTATGTGATTGGGCTGGCACGCAAAGGCAGTGCCTTTAAGGTTTATTGGCGCTCTGTACCCCTCCTACGTCCGTGTACCACTCTGTACAGCGGCGTTTTAAAAAGTCATAAATTTTACTTTTTTGAAACCATCCATCCATTCATTTCTACCGCTTATTCCTTTCGGGGTCGCACGGGGGCGCTGGAGCCTATCTCAGCTGCATTCGGGTGGAAGGCGGTGTACACCCTGGACAGATAATTTCCGATAATACATTTTAAAGCATTTATCGGCTGATAATATCGTCAGTCCGATATCGGACATCTCTACTTCTATTCTGCTGTATTACTGGATTATTTCTGGATGTCGGTCCGATATCAGTGGAAAAAAAACAAAAAAAACAAGTATTGAACTATATTGGCAGATAAATCTCAGAGAAAAGCGCTCTGACACATGTAGTCTGTGGTTCTGCGTTTGATTGTGCAAAGCTCACAGTAGGCTTGCGGGAATCAATTAGTTTAATTTAATTAATCAAGTAATCATATTAACACTTTATACCCTTCATGTGTATTTTAGGGAAATAGTTGAAATATACAATTGTTCTGCTTGCTATAACTGTCACTCTATTATAAATGCATATCATCTAAAATTGAAATTGCACTTTTAACTAGGCCACCTGCTCAGTGGCCTTGTGGTTAAGAGTGTCCGCCCTGAGATCGGTAGATTGTGACTTCAAACTGCGGCCGAGTCATACCAAAGACTATAAAAATGGGACCCATTACCTCGCCTGTTAGGCACTCAGCATCAAAGGTTGGAATTCAATCAATCAATCAATCAATGTTTACTTATATAGCCCTAAATCACTAGTGTCTCAAAGGGCTGCACAAACCACCACGACATCCTCGGTAGGCCCACATAAGGGCAAGGAAAACTCACACCCAGTGGGACATCGGTGACAATAATGACCCAGTGGGACGTCGGTGACAATGATGACTATGAGAACCTTAGAGAGGAGGAAAGCAATGGATGTCGAGCGGATCTAACATGATACTGTGAAAGTTCAATCCACAATGGATACAACACAGTCGCGAGAGTCCAGTCCAAAGAGGATCCAAGACACAGCAGCGAGAGTCCCGTTCACAGCGGAGCCAGCAGGAAACCATCCCAAGCGTAGGCGGACCAGCAGCGCAGAGATGTCCCCAGCCGATACACAGGCGAGCAGTACATGGCCACCGGATCGGACCGGACCCCCTCCACACGGGAGAGTGGGACATAGAAGAAAAAGAAAAGAAACGGCAGATCAACTGGTCTAAAAAGGGAGTCTATTTAAAGGCTAGAGTATACAAATGAGTTTTAAGGTGAGACTTAAATGCTTCTACTGAGGTGGCATCGCGAACTGTTACCGGGAGGGCATTCCAGAGTACTGGAGCCCGAACGGAAAATGCTCTATAGCCCGCAGACTTTTTTTGGGCTTTGGGAATCACTAATAAGCCGGAGTCCTTTGAACGCAGATTTCTTGCCGGGACATATGGTACAATACAATCGGCAAGATAGGATGGAGCTAGACCGTGTAGTATTTTATACGTAAGTAGTAAAACCTTAAAGTCACATCTTAAGTGCACAGGAAGCCAGTGCAGGTGAGCCAGTACAGGCGTAATGTGATCAAACTTTCTTGTTCTTGTCAAAAGTCTAGCAGCCGCATTTTGTACCAACTGTAATCTTTTAATGCTAGACATGGGGAGACCCGAAAATAATACGTTACAGTAGTCGAGGCGAGACGTAACAAACGCATGGATAATGATCTCAGCGTCTTTAGTGGACAGAATGGAGCGAATTTTAGCGATGTTACGGAGATGAAAGAAGGCCGTTTTAGTAACGCTTTTAATGTGTGCCTCAAAGGAGAGAGTTGGGTCGAAGATAATACCCAGATTCTTTACCGTGTCGTCTTGTTTAATTGTTTGGTTGTCAAATGTTAGAGTTGTATTATTAAATAGAGTTCGGTGTCTAGCAGGACCGATAATCAGCATTTCCGTTTTTTTGGCGTTGAGTTGCAAAAAGTTAGCGGACATCCATTGTTTGATTTCATTAAGACACGCCTCCAGCTGACTACAATTGGGGGTTAAATCACCAAAAATCATTCCCGGGCACGGTCACCTCTTATGGGGTGAACAAGGGGATGTTGTAAATTGTGAGGTGTGTGTGTGTGTTAAAATCATGGTTGTTTTTACAAATGAGGACAGATGTGAACAAGAGTTTGATGTTTGATGATATAAATGAGATGGGATTGTATTGTATATTAAGTACGTGTCCATGAAAGGGCATTTTATGACTTTTCTTAGTTTGATTATGTGATGTGGTATGATTTTATTGTAACAACTTCATTACATGATTTTTCAATCCCTTTAATTTAGGTAGTCATGGACTGTAGATGGAAATGAGCTATTTACTGTAGCTATAATCTGGTACAGAACATATTTGTCTTTGATCTTAATGTTTCTGTGCATTGTCCCTTCAAATAAAGGCTTAACTAAACTAAGAACCAACTTCATCAACTAGTTTTCTTTGTTAAAATCAAACAAATAATGTCCCACAAAACATTGACAATGTTGACTAAGAGCTCCATCTGCTCCTTGGAGCTTTCTCCGCAGTTCTTTGTGGAACCTAAGCCTTTTATCATTCTTACTCAATCGCTGACTGACCTACTCTGGCAAGGAAGTTCTCAGATAACTTTAGTTACTGGGTTGCATGTCCTTACTTACACACTGCGTGTGACACCCTTCTAATCTCAACAGCTGTTCTTCCTTCTACTTTCATCAGATAAAAAAAAGTGTTCTGAAAAGCCCACATACAGTCTTGTTTTGGAGAAAGAAAGCAAGAGCACAAAGAGAAAGAAGACCAGCCCTTTTTCTCAACTGCTATTCGACTATCCAGAATTGGTTGTAATAACCCTAGCATCCCTGCATATTTTGACCATTTCTTTTAATTCCAGCCAATCAAATTTGTCGCTAAGCCACCATCATGTTAAAGTTCAAAAGTTAAAGGCCTACTGAAATGAGATGTTCTTATTTAAACGGGCATAGCAGGTCCATTCTATGTGTCATACTTGATCTTTTCCCGGTATTGCCGTATTTTGGCTGAAAGTATTTAGTAGAGAACATTGACGATAAAGTTCGCAACTTTTGGTCGCTAATAAAAAAGCCTTGCATGTACCGGAAATAGAAGACGATGTGCGCGTGACGTCACCGGTGTGAGGGCTCCTCACATCCGAACATTGATTACAATCAAGGACACCAACAGCGCGAGCGATTTGGACCGAGAAAGCGACAATTCCCCCATTAATTTGAGCGAGGATGACAGATTCGTGGATGAGGATAGTGAGAGTGAAGGACTAGGAAAAGAAAAAAAAAGACAGGGCAGTGGGAGCGATTCAAATGTCAGTAGAAACATTTACTAGGATAATTCTGGAAAATCCTTTATCTGCTTATTGTGTTACTAGTGTTTTAGTGAGATTATAAAGTCATACCTGAAAGTCGGAGGGGTGTGGTGACCGCCAGTGTCTCTGAGGGAAGCCATGGAGGAGCCAAGAAAGTCGCAGCTGCCTCTTTGACAGCTGCAGGAAGAAAGATGCAAGCTCCGCTCATGTTTACTGTAAGAGCCGACTTATTACCACAATCTTCTCACCGAAATCTGCCGGTTGACATGTGGTAGAGAAACATGTTCGCTTGACCGCCCTGTTCCATAGTAAAGTTTCACAACAAACTAAGAAACTTTGTCTGTGTTTGTGTTGCTACAGCCGGCCGAAATACACCGCTTTCCACCAACATCTTTCTTCTTTGACGTCTCCATTATTAATTGAACAAATTGCAAAAGATTCAGCAACACAGATGTCCAGAATACGGTGTAATTATGCGATTTAAGCAGACAACTTTTAGCGGTGAGTGGTGCTGGGATAAAATGTCCAGAACACCCAATAACGTCACAAACACGCGTCAACATAAGCGTCATCATTCCTCGATGTTTTCAACAGGAAACTCCGCGGGAAATTTAAAATTATAATTTAGTAAACTAAAAAGGCCGTATTGGCATGTGTTGCAATGTTAATATTTCTTCATTGATATATAAACTATCAGACTGTGTGGTGGGTAGTAGTGGGTTTCAGTAGGCCTTTAAGGCAACACTTGCCTTGACCTTAAACAGTTAGAATTTGAGGCCTGTGTGTTTACTAGGGCTGTGAATCTTTGGGTGTCCCACAATTCGATTTAATATCGATTCTTGGGGTCACGATTCGATAATATATCCATTTTTTTTAGATTCGATTCTCGATTCAAAAACGATATTTTTCCGATTCAAAACGATTCTGTATTCATTCAATACATAAGATTTCAGCAGGATCGACCCCAGTCTGCTGACATGCTAGCAAAATAATAGATTTAAAAAAAAAAAAAGCTTTTATAATTGTAAAGGACACTGTTTTATCAACTGATTGCCATCCATCCATCCATCCATCCATCTTCCTCCGCTTATCCGAGGTCGGGTCGCGGGGGCAGCAGCCCAAGCAGGGAAGCCCAGACTTCCCTCTCCCCAGCCACTTCGTCTAGCTCTTCCCGGGGGATCCCGAGGCGTTCCCAGGCCAGCCGGGAGACATAGTCTTCCCAACGTGTCCTGGGTCTTCCCCGTGACCTCCTACCGGTTGGACGTGCCCTAAACACCTCCTTAGGGAGGCGTTCGGGTGGCATCCTGACCAGATGCCCGAACCACCTCATTTGGCTCCTCTCGATGTGGAGGAGCAGCGGCTTTACTTTGAGTTCTTCTCGGATGGCAGAGCTTCTCACCCTATCTCTAAGGGAGAGCCCCGCCACACGGCGGAGGAAACTCATTTCGGCCGCTTGTACCCGTGATCTTATCCTTTCGGTCATGACCCAAAGCTCATGACCATAGGTGAGGATGGGAACGTAGATCGACCGGTAAATTGAGAGCTTTGCCTTCCGGCTCAGCTCCTTCTTCACCACAACGGATCGGTACAACGTCCGCATTACTGAAGACGCCACACCGATCCGCCTGTCGATCTCACAATCCACTCTTCCCCCGCTCGTGAACAAGACTCCTAGGTACTTGAACTCCTCTACTTGGAGCTCGTGCGCGAAGTAGAGAAATTCCGGCTGGATGTAGTCGGACTCACTTCGACGAACAGCAAGGGCTCTGGAACTACTTCAACTGATTGCAATAATGTAAATTTGTTTTAACTATTTAAAGAACCAAAAATATGACTTGTTTTGTCTTTGTGAAAACATTGGACACAGTGTGTTGTCAAGCTTATGAGATGCGATGCAAGTGTAAGCCACTGTGACACTATTGTTCTTTTATTTTATTTTTATAAATGTCTATTGATGTCAATGAGAGATTTTTAATCACTGCTATGCTGAAATTATAACTAATATTGATACTGTTGTTGATAATAATCATTTTTGTTTCATTACTTTTGGTTTGTTCTGTGTGGTGTTTGTGTCTCCTCTCAATTGCTCTGTTTATTGCAGTTCTGAGTGTTGCTGGGTCAGGTTTGGTTTTGGAATTGGATTGCATTGTTATGGTATTGATGTGTATTGTTTTGTTGGATTGATTAAAAAAAAAATAGATTTTTTTAAAAATGAGAATCGATTCTGAATCGCACAACATAAAGTGTACTGTATATTTGTGTATAATGGGGCTTTTATACATGGACCCCTTGCTACGTGATGTTTGACTCTGAAGAAAGAGCTCGGGAGAATTACCATCAGCTTCAGCACATTTACACAGAACACACACACAAATATTGATTTAACATGTTTGACATCATTGACAATCTGCATTCATTTCTCTGGAGGGGTTTCATGTTAATGAGGAAAAGAAAACAGATTTAAATCAGAGTGCATGATTTTAGCACGTTAAGTACGCCACACTTACATTTTGCATTGGCTAATTTCGAGAATATTTATTTCAACAGATGTTAAGTCAAATGCATGAAGTGTTGCAAATGTCCTGTGTGTGTCACAACAACAATGTGTGTTTTAGACGCAGAAGTCAGAATACTTTGCGATTTGTGCTGACGAATTTATGGTGGCAGAGCAGTGAGGCAGAAGATGCTCTTGGGGGCAGAGAGAGAAAGGCGGAATGAAGAGAAGTTGCTACTTCACCATTAAAAACCACACATCTGTGTTCAAGTAACCATCACTGAGAGGGGCGGTGCTGGGTAAAAAAAAAAAAAGGGTGATAGTGTCACCATGACAAGGGCAAAGCAAAGACAGGCCACAAGCTGGTGTGTGTTTTTCTTATGTAGTGTGTGTGTGTGTGTGTGTGTGTGTGTGTGTGGTCGTTCAGCTGACGTCACGTGTACTGTGTTAGCAAAGTCCTGCATCAGCACACTACAGCCATCACTAGTGGTCACTGAAGGAGAAAAGCAAAACTCACTGTTTAATTTATGTCTTTTGATGACTTCTGCACAGCAATTGGCCTCAGCACTGTGGTTCAATAATACGCTTCCATTGTTTCTTCATGTTTTAAAAAAAAAAACTGCTAGACCTTTGCTCAAACTTAACCAATTTCTTAAACCAAATGAATCCTAAGCAAATGAAAGAAAATAGACGACGTGGAACATCTTACATTGAAGCTGGAAGTCTTCAACCGCATTGTGCAGTTGTTTCCTCTGCACACTGAAGTCACAATATTCAGTACGGTTCAGATTCAGTTTAGGTTGCCAGGGGAACTCTACATTTCGGACTGCATTGTGCCATGTGTGAAATTTGATAGAGGAGGAATTATGGTGTGGGGATGTTTTTCAGGAGTTGGGCTTGGCCCTCTTAGTTCCAGTGAAAGGAACTTTGAATGCTGCAAGATACCAAAACATTTTGGGCAATTCCATGAGATGGCACTTCAAGTTCATACAGTGGGGCAAAAAAAGTATTTAGTCAGCCACCGACTGTGCAAGTTCTCCCACTTAAAATGATGACAGAGGTCTGTAATTTTCATCATAGGTACACTTCAACTGTGAGAGACAGAATGTGGGGGAAAAAAAATCCAGGAATTCACATTGTATGAATTTTAAAGAATGTATTTGTAAATTATGGTGGAAAATAAGTATTTGGTCAACCATTCAAAGCTCTCACTGATGGAAGGAGGTTTTGGCTCAAAATCTCACGATACATGGCCCCATTCATTCTTTCCTTAACACGGATCAATCGTCCTGTCCCCTTAGCAGAAGAACAGCCCCAAAGCATGATGTTTCCACCCCCATGCTTCACAGTAGGTGTGGTGTTCTTGAGATGCAACTCAGTATTCTTCCCCGAAACACGACGAGTTGAGTTTATACCAAAATGGATACATGGATGATACAGCAGAGGATTGGGAGAATGTCATGTGGTCAGATGAAACCAAAATAGAACTTTTTGGTATAAACTCAACTCGTCGTGTTTGGAGGAAGAAGAATACTGAGTTGCATCCCAAGAACACCACACCTACTGTGAAGCATGGGGGTGGAAACATCATGCTTTGAGGCTGTTTTTCTGCTAAGGGGACAGGACGATTGATCCGTGTTAAGGAAAGAATGAATGGGGCCATGTATCGTGAGATTTTGAGCCAAAACCTCCTTCCATCAGTGAGAGCTTTGAATGGTTGACCAAATACTTATTTTCCGCCATAATTTACAAATAAATTCTTAAAAATTCCTACAATGTGAATTCCTGGATTTGTTTTTCCACATTCTGTCTCTCACAGTTGAAGTGTACCTATGATGAAAATTACAGACCTCGGTCATCATTTCAAGTGGGAGAACTTGCACAATCGGTGGCTGACTAAATTACTTTTTTGCCCCACTGTATGTGAGTGAAGGCAGGTGGCCAAATACTTTTGGCAATATAGTGTATTATCCAATGAAAGGTTTTCTGACAGAGGATTATTATCTCGGTAAAAAAACACAATGTATTCGGTATATATTAAGTCTGCAATGTAGACACACTTAAATATATTTGAGATACACCCGCGGACAGGGATCTACAAAATATGCAAACATTTAGAGAGAATGGCCGGTAGCAGCCTGAAGCATATGTGGCGTCAGGCTCGCTGCAGCCCTTGCTGTTCGTGAGGGACATGGAGCGACAGAAATTAAGAGTCTCTACACACAAATAGTCTCCAATAACACCAGAAAAAGATGCCGGATTTGTTTCTAGTTGTTTTTAATAAAGAAAAAGTCACTGGAAGAATTGGAGAAGTCTCTAAAAACTTGAAAAAACACCCCACCAAGTACATTGTACAATAAGCAGCAATAGTCGCAAAATAGAGCAAAAATGATGGACGTTGTATAATAATAACACCGATTTGTTTTTAAATGTATTTTTAAATTTTTTTTGCCTTTTTAAAGAAAATATATTCATCGTAGCACACACACACACGCACACACACTCTGGTATGAACTATACCTTCATAAAATGCCTACCTCCTTAGGACTACCCTTTCTTATAAGGATTTGTATTGATAATATATTAACAACATTAATAATACATACAAACTATGCAAAAATGAAAAATATAAGCTTTTAGTTTTTTTGTTTGTTTTTGCAATTGTTTTTTAATCTTTATTATTTACTTCAAGTTATTACAGTATGTATCCATATCAGTGGTTCTTAACTTTGTTGGAGGTACAGAACCCCACCAGTTTCATTTGCGCATTCACCGAAGAATAATTTAGTGAAAAATAAAATGTTTTTTTTTTCAAATTCAAGAAAAAGTCATGTTTTTTTTTTTACTTGTGCACAAAATGAACCGTGCATGAACATCACCTTGTTTAAAGAACAAAACCAACACAATGCATGAACTCACAACAAATTACACACCTGACTCACATTACCATGAAGTGATCCACTTGGACCCCGACTTATCCATCCCCATCCATCCATCCATTTTCTACCGCTTATTCCCTTTCGGGGTTGCGGGGGGCGCTGGCGCCTATCTCAGCTACAATCGGGCGGAATGCGGGGTACACCCTGGACAAGTCGCCACCTCATCACAGGGCCAACACAGATAGACAGACAACATTCACACTCACATTCACACACTAGGGCCAATTTAGTGTTGCCAATCAACCTATCCCCAGGTGCAGGTCTTTGGAGGTGGGAGGAAGCCGGAGTACCCGGAGGGAACCCACGCATTCACGGGGAGAACATGCAAACTCCACACAGAAAGATCCCGAGCCTGGATTTGAACCCAGGACTGCAGGACCTTCGTATTGTGAGGCAGACGCACTAACCCCTCTGCCACCGTGAAGCCCGACTTAAACAAGTTGAAAAACGTATTCGGGTGTTACCATTTAGTACGGAATATGTACTGTATTGTGTAAACCGTACTGCTTCATATAATGTATTCTCTTCTGCGTGGCGCAGTGGGAGAGTGGCCGTGCGCAACCCGAGGGTCACTGGTTCAAATCCCACCTAGAACCAACCTTGTCACGTCCGTTGTGTCCTGAGCAAGACACTTCACCCTTGCTCCTGATGGGTGCTGGTTGGCGCCTTGCATGGCAGCTCCCTCCATCAGTGTGTGAATGTGTGTGTGAATGGGTAAATGTGGAAGTAGTGTCAAAGCGCTTTGAGTACCTTGAAAGTAGAAAAGCGCTATACAAGTACAACCCATTTATCATTTTGCAGTATGCTAGAAAAAGTTTCAATCAATTAATCAAAAAACCTGCAAATCAGATGGAAAATTAGAGGGAACATTATTTGGGGGTATCCATAATACGCTGATAGGGAGAAGTTTTTATTTACACGATAAGTCGGATGTGTCTTTACCTCCGTGGCGGAGACTCCGCCGAACCCCTGAGGCTGACTCACCGAACCCCTAGGGTTCGATCGAACTCAGGTTAAGACCCACTGCTCTATATACATATTTTTACTTTTTTCAATACATTTTGGCCAAAGGGGGCGCATTTCAATTTGTTACACACACTTGTTATTGCATATGTTGGCCAGGGGGGGAGCACTTAGAATTTTTACACACACTTTTTATTTCATATGTTGACCAGAGGGGGAGCACTTTTAAAACCAACACACAGTTAATTTGAAAAATCTCTCCTTGTCCATCCACCCTAATTTTGATGGATTCCACCACCAGGGGTGCAAATGAGACATTCTCTATTAAATGCAATTGTTTTCCGTATTAGGGCCATCATTTATGTCCTAACATGTTCACCGGCCCTCATATGGAAGGTCCTTTTCCTAGTTGATGTCTCAAGAAGGGTAGAAATACAAGAACACACACATAGGTAACACCATTGGCAATCTGAGGGAAACCCTGACACTGTTAAAAGTTAATATTGTTAAGTAAACACAATCCTGTTATTCAAGCATGCAGCAAAGTTTGCTCCAGCACAGCACACAGCCCCGAGCTGTACTGTTAGCACAGAGAGTCAGAGAGTAATAACACAATATGAGAGGCGTCTGAGATGCTCCACCAAATAAACAAAGGGGATCCGGGATGACCGTGGAAATGACAGTGATTGTTTTTGAGTTATTTTAAATTCTGGCCGTTACCAGCTTTAGTGCCATCCAAAAGATTTTATGAGCAGGAGCACATTTTATAGACTTGTAACACAACTGCAAATCATTTTTAATTACCAAATATATCAAAACAATAAATGTGTCTAGTTCATGTGGTGTCTGCTTTATTGGTCTTAATTTATAGGGATACAGTATGTGTTTCCTGCAGGACTGCAATCTATTTGTGGCATGTTTGTAAGTAAAAACATCATGAAATGTTTACAGCTTCCTTTCTGTCACTTCTTAGTGTAGTTTGTTGTAAAGTCACAAACAAAACTAAACCTGTGAGTGCTTTGAAATGGGGGAGTGGTCTACTGCAGCCCCTGATGCTTGTTGAGAAGAGTACCGTATTTCCTTGAATAGCCGCCTGGGCGCTAATTAATATGAAACCTCTCCTCACTCTTGTGCTTATAGATAGATAGATAGATAGATAGATAGATAGTACTTTATTTATTCCGTCTGGAGAGTTCCTTCAGGAAAATTACAATTTTCAGCACAATCCCATTCAAGATCAGACAAACATTACAGGGAGACAGAACAGGATCGCTGACGGGTCTGCCGGCTTCCAGCGCCCCTTACAAAAAAGATGACATACAGGTAAACAAGGGGGGGGAGAAAAAAATAGAAGATTAAAATAAAATTTAAAAAATCGGTCTTAGGCTAGGCCCTGGAGAGGGGGTGCAGACTGAGGCCAAGGGGAAAAAAAAAAAAACAACAACTCATAGCCATAGTACACATCCCTCTTACATGTGTGTAAGAGGGAAACATCAAACATCAAAGAACACAGAGGACATTAAAGACATTAAAGCAGCAGATACAACCAGACACTTCTACATACAGCTATGAATAAAAAGTAAAATAAACATATCCACTGTGGTGGCCTCTGCGGTGTTCCACGCCATCGTCTGCTGGGGAGGAGGGAGCCAGAGACAGGAGCAGACCCAACAAGGCAACCAAGACAGCCGACCCCACTCTCGGCCAGTGTCCAGTCCGCATGGATGAGCGAGGATACGTCCTTATTCACAGCATGCGGTAAAAGTAAATAGGCGCTAATAACTTGAAAACCTCTTCTCACCCCTGCGCTTACCAATGGCATGCAGTAAAAAAAAAAAAAAAAATAGAACATTTTTCTGCGGCCGCGGCCCGGTGGTTGGGGACCGCTGCTCTACAGCATGTCATTGCACACACTTTTGCTTCACATTAGAGATTGCGATGCATACTTGGTCAACAGCGATACCTTTTACACTGATGGTTTTGATATAAACAACTTTAACACTCTTAATAATATGCACCACACTCTGTGAACCCACACCAAACACATTTCTGGAGAACATTGGCTCTGTAACACATTATAAATGCAACATAAGAATTACCCATAATGCTGTGCATCCATGACTCTTGGCTATATTATACACGCGCCCCCAACCCCACCCACCTCAACTGACGCAAGGGGACGGGACGGGGGGGGGGGGGTTGTTGCTAGCAGGTGTATAATATAGCCAAGAGTCATGGATGCACAGCATTATGGGTAATTCTTATGTTGCGTTTATAATGTGTTACACAGCCAATGTTCTCCAGAAATGTGTTTGGTGTGGGTTCACAGAGTGTGGCGCATATTATTAAGAGTGTTAAAATTGTTTTATATCACAACCATTAGTGTGATCTGTATGGCTGTGGAACAAGACCCCTGGTTTACACATAGTAAAAGGAAAAAAAAAACTCCTCCACCATTTTGAAAAAGACGACGAGGAAGCGTCACTCGTGACGTCACGAATTTGACCCGGCGGTAAAAGTAACCATGCGCTTATTAATTTGGGGAGCGATTCGGTAATTCAAGGCAGGCGCACATTACATTAAGTGCTAAATAAAATACAAAATAGTCCTCGCAAAACGGTGATGAGTGTTGATAAATCACATTGCGTGTGCTAAATATTAATATTTGCTTCTTTTTCTCCCAGTGGGCGGTTTGATCATCAGCATATATTTTGCATAGAGCTGTCCGATAACGGCTTTTTTGTCGATATCCGATATTCCGATATTGTCCAACTCTTAATTACCGATACCAATATCAACCAATACCAATATATACAGTTGTGGAAATAACACATTATTATGCCTAATTTTGTTGTGATGCCCCGCTGGATGCATTAAAAAATGTGACAAGGTTTTCCCAAAATAAATCAACTCAACTTATGGAAAAAAATGCCAACATGGCACTGCCATATTTATTATTGAAGTCACAAAGTGCATTATTTTTTTTTAACATGCCTCAAAACAGCAGCTTGGAATTTGGGACATGCTCTCCCTGAGAGAGGCGGGGTTGGGAGGGGCTGGGGTTAAGGTGGGGGCGGGTAGCGAGGGCTGTATATTGTAGTGTCCCGAAAGAGTTAGTACTGCAAGGAGTTCTGAGTATTTGTTGTGTTACGGTGCGGATGTTCTCCCGAAATGTGTTTGTCATTCTTGTTTGGTGTGGGTTTACAATGTGGCGCATATTTGTAACAGTGTTAAAGTTGTTTATACGGCCACCCTCTGAGTGACCTGTATGGCTGTTGACCAAGTATGCTTGCATTTACTTCTGTGTGTCTGAAAAGCCGTAGATATTATGTGACTTGGCCGGCACGCAAAGGCAGTGCCTTTAAGGTTTTTTGTCACTCTGTACTCCTCCCTTCGTCCGTGTACACAGCGACGTTTTAAAAAGACAACAATTTTACTGTTATTAAAACCGATGCTGATCATTTTGAAACCGATAGCGATAATTTCCGATATTACATAACAATGTTATTGCATATAGATGCAAAATAGATTGCACCCCTTATCCTGCTCACTTAACAGACGCAATCCACTTTGCACACGTTTAGTAGTTTAGCCTTGCGTGTGCTATCAGGTTTGCACGCGTTTTATTGGATGCAAACGATTAGTAAATCAATCCAATAATCTACCTTGGCATGTATGTTTCACTAGAGAAAAAATACTAAATCTTAAACTTGTGCTTTAAATTGTCCTTCTGTTGTGATTAGTATAGTCTGCCAGTGAAAAGAGTATACTGATGTTCCTGGTGTTCAGTGCCATGACCCCATCAGTGATTGATGACATCACCACAGTTCCAGTATTAAAAAGAGAATTGTATTTTCATTTCAGAACAGAAGTAACGTTGCTGATAGCACAGGCGGAGTCACTGACCCTGTCTCTAGGCCAGACTAGATTAGGGGTTGTTGAAATGGTTGCAACAGTCGTCAGCACCATCGCTAAAGCTCGGACATGTTTGCCCCAAGCGAAGCGTAAAAGATTGTCCATGTTAATCTTCCCTCTGTCCAGTTTAAAAGCAAGATTGGAGAAAAATTCCTGCACCCATAAACCCAATTTATGTTAGAACGCCGCAGTCGTGAAACTGAATTTATCTGCAGGATGTTTCATCAGTGTGTGCAGCAAACTAGTGTCTTAAGGCCTACTGAAATGAGATTTTCTTATTTAAACGGGGATAGCAGGTCCATTCTATGTGTCATACTTGATCATTTAGCGATATTGCCATATTTTTGCTGAAAGGATTTAGTAGAGAACATCGACGATAAAGTTCGCAACTTTTGGTCGCTAATAAAAAAGGCTTGCCTGTACCGGAAGTAGCAGACGATGTGCGCGTGACGTCACGGGTTGTAGGGCTCCTCACATCCTCATATTGTTTATAATGTGAGCCTCCAGCAGCAAGAGCTATTCGGACCGAGAAAGCGAGAATTTCCCCATTAATTTGAGCGAGGATGAAAGATTCGTGGATAAGGAAAGTTAGAGTGAAGCACAAACAAAAAAGCGGCGGCAGTGGGACTGTTTCAGATGTAATTAGACACATTTACTAGGATGTGGAGGTTTCCTGCGTCTCGCCCGGCTTCTTCTGACCACAGTATCACACAGCTCAGGATACAGGTTTGACACAGTATTTAATACATTTTTTACTTTACACAATTGTCCGTCTTTCCAGCTTTCCAGCTGTCTCTTGTTCGTCTCTGTGCGTCTGTCCCGCTTCATGGTCTCCAGCGCTGCTAATAAAGGGAACAGGTGATTAGATAACTCGTTCCAGCTGAGGTATCCACTCACCTGTTGGCTGCTTCATGGCCGGCCCCTGCACATACCCCGCCCGCATAGGACGCGTGGAACACGCCCCTCTCCACATAGGATAATTCTGGAAGATCCCTTATCTGCTTATTGTTTTAATAGTGTTTTAGTGAGATTATAAAGACATACCTGAAAGTCGGAGGGCTGCGGTGAACACCAGTGTCTCTCAGAGAAGCCGATGGAGGAGCCAAGATCACAGATGCCTTTTTGAGCTGCAGGAGGAAGTCCCATAATCCACTAAAGTCCCCGGTAAGAGCCGACTTAATATCATAATTTTCCCATCCAAAAACTTGCTGGTTGACGTAGAAAACATGTTCGCTCGACCGCTTTGTGTTAAAGCTTCACAACAAACAAAGAAACACCGGCTGTGTTTCGGTTGCTGAAGGCAGCTGCAATCCACCGCTTTCCACCAACAGCTTTATTGTTTATAGTCTCCATTATTAATTGAAGAAATTGCAAAAGATTCAGCAACACAGATGTCCAAATTGCTGTGTAATTATGCGATGAAAAGAGACGACATGTACAGTCTGCTTGTCAGCCCAGCAACATGTTGTGTGTGGCTTCCGCAGCAACACGCACACGACTGCAAGGCATACTGGGTGACACAGAGTACACTAATGGTTGTGATATAAACAATTTTAACACTCTTAGTAATATGCGCCACGCTGTGAAGCCACACCAAACAAGATTGACAAACACAATTACGGAGAACATCCTCACAGTAACACAACATAAACGCAACACAACAAATACCCAGAATCCTTTGTATCCGTGACACACCTGACTATTTCATACACCCCGCTAGCAGCAAAATAAATCAACTCAACTTATGGAAAAAAATGCCAACATGGCACTGCCATATTTATTATTGAAGTCACAAAGTGCATTATTTTTTTTAACATGCCTCAAAACAGCAGCTTGGAATTGGGACATGCTCTCCCTGAGAGAGGCGGGGTTGGGAGGGCCCGGGGTTAAGGTGTGGGGGGGGGGGGTGGCGGGGGCTGTATATTGTATTATCCCAAAAGAGTTAGTGCTGCAAGGGGTTCTGAGTATTTGTTCTGTTGTGTTTATGTTGTGTTACGGTGCGGATGGTCTTCCGAAATGTGTTTGTCATTCTTGTTTGGTGTGGGTTCACAGTGTGGCGCATATTTGTAACAGTGTTAAAGTTGTTTATAAGGCCACCCTCAGCGTGACCTATATGGCTGTTGACCAAGTATGCTTGCATTCACTTGTGTGTGTGAAAAGCCGTACATATTATGTGACTGGGCCGGCACGTAAAGGCAGTGCCTTTAAGGCTTATTGTCACTCTGTACTCCTCCCTATGTCTGTGTACACAGCAACGTCTCCTTTATTAATTGAAGAAATTGCAAAAGATTCAGCAACACAGATGTCCAAAAAAAGTCTGCGGGCTATAGAGCGTTTTCCGTTCGGGCTCCAGTACTCTGGAATGCCCTCCCGGTAACAGTTCGAGATGCTACCTCAGTAGAAGCATTTAAGTCTCATCTTAAAACTCATCTGTATACTCTAGCCTTTAAATAGACCTCCTTTTTAGACCAGTTGATCTGCCGCTTCTTTTCTTTCTCCTATGTCCCCCCCTCCCTTGTGGAGGGGGTCCGGTCCGATGACCATGGATGAAGTACTGACTGTCCAGAGTCGAGACCCAGGATGGACCGCTCGTCGGGACCCAGGATGGACCGCTCGCCTGTATCGGTTGGGGACATCTCTACGCTGCTGATCCGCTTGAGATGGTTTCCTGTGGACGGGACTCTCACTGCTGTCTTGGAGCCACTATGGATTGAACTTTCACAGTATCATGTTAGACCCGCTCGACATCCATTGCTTTCGGTCCCCTAGAGGGGGGGGGCTGCCCACATCTGAGGTCCTCTCCAAGGTTTCTCATAGTCAGCATTGTCACTGGCGTCCCACTGAATGTGAATTCTCCCTGCCCACTGGGTGTGAGTTTTCCTTGCCCTTTTGTGGGTTCTTCCGAGGATGTTGTAGTCGTAATGATTTGTGCAGTCCTTTGAGACATTTGTGATTTGGGGCTATATAAATAAACATTGATTGATTGATTGATTGAAATTACTGTGTAATTATGCGATGAAAAGAGACGACTTTTACCCGCAAGTGGTGCTGGGCTTATATGTCTCCTCCAACCAATAACGTCATCATAAGCGTCATCATTCCGCGACGTTTTCAACAAGAAACTCCGCGGAAAATTTAAAATTGTAATTTTTTAAACTAAACCGGCCGTATTGGCATGTGTTGCAATGTTAATATTTCATCATTGATGTATAAATTATCAGACTGCATGGTGGGTAGTAGTGGCTTTCAGTAGGCCTTTAAAGGAAAGTAGTGTGTGTTGCTTATTTATATAGAAGCAGCTGTGCATTTCATCTATTACACAAGTAGTGATTTCATCTATAACGTTATACATATCAAATATGAAATATTTTCTTCCCATATCGCCCAACTGAACTAAATTCTCAATTTCTGATTACCGTATTTTTTGGACTATAAGTCGCAGTTTTTTTCATAGTTTGGCCGGGGGTGCGACTTATACTCCGGTGCGACTTATGTGTGAAATTATTAACACATTGCCATAAAATATCAAATAATATTATTTATCTCATTCGCGGAAGAGACGAAGAAAATGTCAGCAATCGTCACACACACGTCAACCAATAAGAAGTCAGCGGGGGAGGGTCATGGCAGAAGTGCATTGTGGGTCATGGAATGCAAACTGCTATATGCTGTATGCTACTGCCGCAGCTATTAAAATGGATCATTTCAACGTTGGCGGTAACTTATAAAAACTGAGAAGGGCTGAACAAAAATGGCACCGAAAAGGAAATCATGTACTGCCGATTACAAGCTGGACGTAGTGAAATATGCAGCAGAAAATCAATCAATCAATCAATCAATGTTTACTTATATAGCCCTAAATCACTAGTGTCTCAAAGGGCTGCACAAACCACCACGACATCCTCGGTAGGCCCACATAAGGGCAAGGAAAACTCACACCCAGTGGGACGTCGGTGACAATAATGACTATGAGAACCTTAGAGAGGAGGAAAGCAATGGATGTTGAGCGGGTCTAACATGATACTGTGAAAGTTCAATCCACAATGGATCCAACACAGTCGCGAGAGTCCAGTCCAAAGCGGATCCAACACAGCAGCGAGAGTCCCGTTCACAGCGGAGCCAGCAGGAAACCATCCCAAGCGGAGGCGGATCAGCATCGCAGAGATGTCCCCAGCCGATACACAGGCAATCGGATCGGACCGGACCCCCTCCACAGGGGAGAGTGGGACATAGAGGAAGCGGCGCATACGTTCGGAGTTGACATAGTTGTTTAGAAGCGACATCGAGGAAGAACATTTCATTGGATTCATCGATTAGGAGTGACAGATTGTTTGGTAAACGTATAGCATGTTGTATATTTTATGGTTATTTGAATGACTCTTACCATAATACAGGGGTGTCAAACTCAAATACAGAGTGGGCCAAAATTTAAAATTGAACAAAGCCGCGGGCCAAGGTTGAACAAATTAACCTTTTAATAGGGACCCAAACAAGTTTTGCATTGAATATTAAACAAGCAAGGCTTATATAACTTTATAGTGACATGCAAAATCGAGTTTCAAATAATAATAATAATAAAAAATATCAATGACATATGAAATAAAATAAAAATAGAAATCGATTGCCTCTTTTCTATTTGCAGCCTTATGAGGTAAATATCAAAATAAACATTTTCCACAGGCTAATAATACATTTGAAAATAAAATAACAATAATTAATGAATCAAACATTCAAGCCTTGAAGTAACAAGAAAAAGTGCATGAATAAAACGTTAATTATTGCTCAGTTTCCTACACTGATTTGCTTTAACACTGAATATAGAACAAGCAACACTTACATAACTTAATGGTGCAAAACCAACTTTCAAAAAACCTTAATGATATATTAAATAAAATTTAAATAAAAAATGTAATGCCTCTTTTCTATTTGCAGCCTTCTAAGGTAAATATCAACTTTAGCTTTTTCCACACTGTTTGTAGAGAACGCTAACGGCAGTGCAATTAGGGAACGCCCCCAATATTGGGAAAATCGGGAGGAATTCAGGAGAATGGTTGCCCTGGAAGATTTTTGGGAAAGGCATTGAACTTCAGGAGTCTCCTGGGAAAATCGGGATGGTGGCAAGTATGAGTGTTAGCGATAAATGCGGTGTTACACCGGCGCTACCACTGTATAGTACTGGCGGGCCAGCTCTAATGTTAATTTGATATTGCCTCAAGGGCCAAATTAAATTACACGCCGAGCCAGGTTTGGCCCGCGGGCCAGAGTTTGACACCCATGCCATAATATGTTAGGTTAACATAGCAGGCACCTTCTCAGTTGGTTATTTATGCGTCATATAACGTACACTTATTCAGCTTGTTGTTCATTATTCTTTATTTATTTTGAATTGCCTTTCAAATGTCTATTCTTGGTGTTGGATTTTATCAAATAAATGTCCCCCAAAAATGCCATTTATACTCCAGTGCGATTTATAATCCAAAAAATACGGTATATGATCTGGTATTTATTCTTGCTGCTTCAACTCATGCCATTAATGGTTGTCTATCATACCTAAGATGTTGCGTTTTGGGTTTTCAACTCAAAGTGGTTCTCAGAAGCACAACCTTTACGCCTATGTGATTTTATTTTTTATATTGCAATTCCCCTTTTGCATCATGCACACAATAGATTTATGTCACACTGAATTTTATGTTCTCTTGTCGTATTGGCTACATTTAGAGTGTGGCTTAAAGGCCTACTGAAAGCCACTACTACCGACCACGCAGTCTGATAGTTTATATATCAATGATGAAATATTAACATTGCAACACATGCCAATACGGCCTTTTTAGTTTACTAAATTACAATTTTAAATTTCCCGCAGAGTTTCTTGTTGAAAACGTCGCGGAATGATGACGCGTGCGCGTGACGTCACAGACTGTCAGGGAAATATAAGCGCTGCACCACAAGCGGCTAAAAGTCGTCTACTTTAACCGCATAATTACACAGTATTCTGGACATCTGTGTTGCTGAATCTTTTGCAATTTCTTCAATTAATAATGGAGACTATAAAGAACAATGCTGTTGGTGGAAAGCAGAGGATTGCAGCTGTCTTTAGCAACCGAGACACAGCCCGTGTTTCTTTGTTTGTTGTGAAGCTTTAACACAGAGCGGTCAAGCGAACATGTTTTTTCTACGTCAACCAGCATGTTTTTGGATAGGAAAATTGTGATATATCTTACCGGAGACATCATTGGATTATTCGTCATCCTGCAGCAGCTGTCAAAAAAGGCAGCTGTGAGCTTGGCTCCTCAGCTTCTCTCTGAGACACTGGCGTGGTCACCGCAGCCATCCGACCTCGAGGTATGCCTTTACGATCTTTACAATCTCACTAAAACACTATCAATCAATCAATCAATGTTTACTTATATAGCCCTAAATCACTAGTGTCTCAAAGGGCTGCACAAACCACTACGACCTCCTCGGTAGGCCCACATAAGGGCAAGGAAAACTCACACCCAGTGGGACATCGCTGACAATAATGACCCAGTGGGACGTCGGTGACAATGATGACTATGAGAACATGACACTGTGATACTGATGATGCTGATGACTATGAGAACATATGAGAACATGATACTGTGAAAGATCAGTCCATAATGGATCCAACACAGTCGCGAGAGTCCAGTCCAAAGCGGATCCAACACAGCAGCGAGAGTCCCGTTCACAGCGGAGCCAGCAGGAAACCATCCCAAGCGGAGGCTGATCAGCAGCGCAGAGATGTCCCCTGCCGATACACAGGCGAGAAGTACATGGCCACCGGATCGGACCGGACTCCCTCCACAAAGGAGAGTGGGACATAGAAGAAAAAGAAAAGAAACGGCAGATCAACTGGTCTAAAAAGGGAGTCTATTTAAAGGCTAGAGTATACAAATGAGTTTTAAGGTGAGACTTAAATGCTTCTACTGAGGTAGCATCTCGAACTGTTACTGGGAGGGCATTCCAGAGTACTGGAGCCCGAAATGAAAAAGCTCTACAGCCCGCAGACTTTTTTTGGGCTTTGGGGATCACTAATAAGCCGGAGTCCTTTGAACGCAGATTTCTTGCCGGGACATATGGTACGATACAATCGGCAAGATAGGCTGGAGCTAGACCGTGTAGTATTTTATACGTAAGTAGTAAAACCTTAAAGTCACATCTTAAGTGCACAGGAAGCCAGTGCAGGTGAGCCAGTACAGGCGTAATGTGATCAAACTTTCTTGTTCTTGTCAAAAGTCTAGCAGCCGCATTTTGTACCAACTGTAATCTTTTAAAAACAATAAGCAGATAAGGGACCTTCCAGAATTATCCTAGTAAATGTGTCTAATTACATCTGAAACGCTCACACTGCCGCCGCCCGGAGCCGTCACTTTTTTCTTTCTTTCTAGTCCTTCACTATCAATATCCTAATTCACGACTTTCATCCTCGCTCAAATTAATGGGGAAATTGTCGCTTTCTCGGTCCGAATTGCTCTTACTGCTTGTGGCTCCCATTATAAACAATGTGGATATGTGTGGAACCCTGCAACTCGTGACGTCACAGGGCTTTTTTATCAGCGACCAAAAGTTGCGAATTTTATCGTGGATGTTCTCTACTAAATCCTTTCAGCAAAAATATGTCAATATCGCGAAATGATCAAGTATGACACATAGAATGGACCTGCTATCCCCGTTTGAATAAGAAAATCTAATTTCAGTCGGCCTTTAATTATACAACCACCTGATGTTAAAATTCCACATTCTCAGATGGAACTGCACTGCCAAAGTGCTGACATTGTTTGATGTTACGAAGCATCCCATGATGCACACCGTTTACAACACAAACACGGCCGGCGTTTCTTTGTTTACATTCCCGAAGGTGAAGCTTTCTATGGAACAGAGCGGTCAAGCGAACTTGGTTCCCGACCACATGTCAACCGGCAGGTTTCGGTGAGAAAATGGTGGTAATAAGTCAGCTCTTACTGTAGACATGAGCGGAGCTTGCGTCCTCCTGCAGCTGCGGACTCTCTTACCTCCTCCCACCTCAGACACTGGCGGTCACTACACCCGTGGCCACACCCTTCCGTCTTTCAGGTACCATATATTCTCACTACAACACTAGTAACACAGTAAGCAGATAAAGGATTTTCCAGAATTAACCTAGTAAACGTGTTTAATAACATCTGAATCGCTCCTACTGCCCTCGCCTTTTTTTTCCCTCTCTCTAGTCCTTCACTCTCACTATCCTCATCCACGAATCTTTCATTCTCACTCAAATTAACGGGGAAATCGTCGCTTTCTCGGTCTGAATCGCTCTCCCTGCTGGTGGCTATGATTGTAAACAATGTGAGGATGTGAGGAGCTCCACAACCCGTGACGTCACGCGCACATCGTCTGCTACTTTCGGTACAGGCAAGGCTTTTTTATTAGCGACCAAAAGTTGCAAACTTTATCGTCGATGTTCTCTACTAAATCCTTTCAGCAAAAATATGTCAATATCGCGAAATGATCAAGTATGACACATAGAATGGACCTGCTATCCCCGTTTGAATAAGAAAATCTCATTTCAGTCGGCCTTTAATTATACAACCACCTGATGTTAAAATTCTACATTCTCAGATGGAACTGCACTGCCAAAGTGCTGACATTGTTTGATGTTACGAAGCATCCCATGATGCGCACCGTTTACAACACAAACACGGCCGGCGTTTCTTTGTTTACATTCCCGAAGGTGAAGCTTTCTATGGAACAGAGCGGTCAAGCGAACTTGGTTCCCGACCACATGTCAACCGGCAGGTTTTGGTGAGAAAATGGTGGTAATAAGTCAGCTCTTACTGTAGACATGAGCGGAGCTTGCGTCCTCCTGCAGCTGCGGACTCTCTTACCTCCTCCCACCTCAGACACGGGTGGTCACTACACCCGTGGTCACACCCTTCCGTCTTTCAGGTACCATATATTCTCACTAAAACACTAGTAACACAGTAAGCAGATAAAGGATTTTCCAGAATTAACCTAGTAAACGTGTCTAATAACATCTGAATCGCTCCTACTGCCCTCGCCTTTTTTTTTTCTCTTTCTAGTCCTTCACTGTCACTATCCTCATCCACGAATCTTTCATTCTCACTCAAATTAACGGGGAAATTGTCGCTTTCTCGGTCTGAATCGCTCTCCCTGCTGGTGGCTATGATTGTAAACAATGTGAGGATGTGAGGAGCTCCACAACCCGTGACGTCACGCGCACATCGTCTGCTACTTCCGGTAAAGGCAAGGCTTTTTTATTAGCGACCAAAAGTTGCAAACTTTATCGTCGATGTTCTCTACTAAATCCTTTCAGCAAAAATATGGCAATATCGCGAAATGATCAAGTATGACACATAGAATGGACCTGCTATCCCCGTTTAAATAAGAAAATCTCATTTCAGTCGGCCTTTAATTATACAACCACCTGATGTTAAAATTCCACATTCTCAGATGGAACTGCACTGCCAAAGTGCTGACATTGTTTGATGTTACGAAGCATCCCATGATGCGCACCGTTTACAACACAAACACGGCCGGCGTTTCTTTGTTTACATTCCCGAAGGTGAAGTTTTCTATGGAACAGAGCGGTCAAGCGAACTTGGTTCCCGACCACATGTCAACCGGCAGGTTTCGGTGAGAAAATGGTGGTAATAAGTCAGCTCTTACTGTAGACATGAGCGGAGCTTGCGGACTCTCTTACCTCCTCCCACCTCAGACACTGGCGGTCACCACACCCGTGGTCACACCCTTCCGTCTTTCAGGTACCATATATTCTCACTAAAACACTAGTAACACAGTAAGCAGATAAAGGATTTTCCAGAATTAACCTAGTAAACGTGTTTAATAACATCTGAATCGCTCCTACTGCCCTCGCCTTTTTTTTTCTCTCTCTAGTCCTTCACTCTCACTATCCTCATCCACGAATCTTTCATTCTCGCTCAAATTAACGGGGAAATCGTCGCTTTCTCGGTCTGAATCGCTCTCCCTGCTGGTGGCCATGATTGTAAACAATGTGAGGATGTGAGGAGCTCCACAACCCGTGACGTCATGCTCACATCGTCTGCTACTTCCGGTACAGGCAAGGCTTTTTTATTAGCGACCAAAAGTTGCAAACTTTATCGTCGATGTTCTGTACTAAATCCTTTCAGCAAAAATATGGCAATATCGCGAAATGATCAAGTATGACACATAGAATGGACCTGCTATCCCCGTTTGAATAAGAAAATCTCATTTCAGTAGGCCTTTAATTATACAACCACCTGATGTTAAAATTCCACATTCTCAGATGGAACTGCACTGCCAAAGTGCTGACATTGTTTGATGTTACGAAGCATCCCATGATGCGCACCGTTTACAACACAAACACGGCCGGTGTTTCGTTGTTTACATTCCCGAAGGTGAAGCTTTCTATGGAACAGAGCGGTCAAGCGAACTTGGTTCCCGACCACATGTCAACCGGCAGGTTTCCGTGAGAAAATGATGGTAATAAGTCAGCTCTTACTGTAGACATGAGCGGAGCTTGCGTCCTCCTGCAGCTGCGGACTGTCTTACCTCCTCCCACCTCAAACACTGGCGGTCACTACACCCGTGGTCACACCCTTCTGTCTTTCAGGTACCATATATTCTCACTACAACACTAGTAACACAGTAAGCAGAAAAGGGATTTTCCAGAATTAACCTAGTAAACGTGTCTAATAACATCTGAATCGCTCCTACTGCCCTCGCCTTTTTTTTCCTCTCTCTAGTCCTTCACTCTCACTATCCTCATCCACGAATCTTTCATTCTCGCTCAAATTAACGGGGAAATCGTCGCTTTCTCGGTCTGAATCGCTCTCCCTGCTGGTGGCCATGATTGTAAACAATGTGAGGATGTGAGGAGCTCCACAACCCGTGACGTCACGCGCACATCGTCTGCTACTTTCGGTAAAGGCAAGGCTTTTTTATCAGCGACCAAAAGTTGCAAACTTTATCGTGGATGTTCTCTACTAAATCCTTTCAGCAAAAATATGGCAATATCGCGAAATGATCAAGTATGACACATAGAATGGACCTGCTATCCCCGTTTGAATAAGAAAATCTCATTTCAGTAGGCCTTTAATTATACAACCACCTGATGTTAAAATTCCACATTCTCAGATGGAACTGCACTGCCAAAGTGCTGACATTGTTTGATGTTACGAAGCATCCCATGATGCACACCGTTTACGGTACGTCTTGCATCCAAGTAACAAGCAGAGCGCACCTTGCTGGCGAGAAGAAGATGAATAATCTCATTAGGTGAAATAACATTGCCTGCAGCTATAGTCACAGACATGCACCTGAGACCACATGCAACTGTCTAAACCTGTTCATGTCACATGCATCACACAACCCCGCCTCAGTCTAGTCAAGGCTTTACATGCACTTCATGTGCATTGCAAGTTCGGAGAAAAAAAAATCCATATTTTTCCTTACTTAATGTAGATGTGGCTTTGTGATCTCTGGAAGTAAAACTGAAATAACAAATATTTGGTCCACTCGCTGCACCTAGAAGTGCCTCTTCTGGAAAGACTCTCTGGACTTGCGCAGGGGGTGTCCAAACTTTTTGTCTAGGAGGCTGCATTGGCCTTAAAAAATGTGGCAAGGAGCCAAAATCAGGTACAATGGGGCAAAGAAGTATTTAGTCAGCCACCGATTGTGCAAGTTCTCCCACTTAAAATGATGACAGAGGTCTGTAATTTTCATCATGGGCAGTATATCTCGGTTGGTAGAGTGGCCGTGCCAGCAACTTTGAGGGTTGCAGGTTCAATCCCCGCTTCCGCCATCCTAGTCACTGCTGTTGTGTCCTTGGGCAAGACACTTTACCCACCTGCTCCCAGTGCCACCTACACTGGTTTACATGTAAAAATTATATATTGGGTTTCACTATGTAAAGCGCGTTGAGTCAATAGAGAAAAAGCGCTATATAAATATAATTCACTTCACTTCATCATAGGTACACTTCAACTGTGAGAGACAGAATGTGAAAAAAAATATCCAGGAATTCACATTGTAGGAATTTTTAAGAATTTATTTGTAAATTATGGTGGAAAATAAGTATTTGGTCAACCATTCAAAGCTCTCACTGATGGAAGGAGGTTTTGGCTCAAAATCTCACAATACATGCCCCCATTCATTCTTTCCTTAACATGGATCAATCGTCCTGTCCCCTTAGCAGAAAAAAAAACCCCAAAGCATGATGTTTCAACCCCCATGCTTCACAGTAGGTATGGTGTTCTTGGGATGCAACTCAGTCTTCTTCTTCCTCCAAACACGATGAGTTGAGTTTATACCAAAATGGATACATGGATGATACAGCAGAGGATTGGGAGATTGTCATGTGGTCAGATGAAACCAAAATAGAACTTTTTGGTATAAACTCAACTCGTAGTGTTTGGAGGAAGAAGAATACTGAGTTGCATGCCAAGAACACCACACCTACTGTCAAGCATGGGGGTGGAAACATCATGCTTTGGGGCTGTTTTTTTGCTAAGGGGACAGGACGATTGATCCGTGTTAAGGAAAGAATGAATGGGGCCATGTATCCTGAGATTTCGAGCCCAAACCTCCTTCCATCAGTGAGAGCTTTGAATGGTTGACCAAATACTTATTTTCCACCATAATTTATTAAAAAAATCTTTAAAATTCTAACAATGTGAATTTACATTCTGTCTCTCACAGTTGAAGTGTACCTATGATGAAAATTACAGACCTCTGTCATCATTTTAAGTGGGAGAACTTGCACAAACGGTGGCTGACTAAATACTTTTTTGCCCCACTGTGTGTATGAGATAGACTCCAGCACCCGCCGCGACCCCGAACAGGACAAGCGGTAAAAAATGAACGGGTGGATGTAAAATACACAAGTAAAACCCATACAGAAGGGCTGCACCGAATAATTACATGTTGAATCGATTAATTTATAGATTTGATTTTTCTTTTGTATCCAGTAATGTTTTAAAGCAGGCCTGGGCAATTATCTTGACTCTGGAGGCCACATTTAGAGAATTTTTTTTTTAATCTTTTTAGGGATACCAATACAAAACTTCACAATAATGTATGATTGAATGCTAAAAACCTTATGACAGACCGCCTTGAAAAACGTAATGGAATTTTATTTTTTTCTATGAACAATAAAACACTGAATATTGACAAAATATGAATGTCACACCCCCTTTCGATCGACATATTTTACAATCAAGTAAAATGCAACAAACAGTGAAATATGAATTCGAAGGGTACAAAAAAACCCCACCTACAATCTGATATATCACTAAGCTTTAGAACTTTGTTGTGAAAAGCTGATTCCGCATCCGTGGAAACGCTTCCCGCCCACACTGCTTGGTGCCTCGTCTGAGCTGCTGTGACGTAACTCGTTAGTTTACTACAGTACCTGGTATATCCTCCATAAGCGCAGATTCCAACCATTGAAATACTTTGTATAGTTGAAGACTTACGTTCATTAGAAAACATGACTGCACATCATGAAGGCAGCTACAGTTTCCATCTTAAAGATATAAAAAAAATATTTGGGGGAATCTTGATCGACCGAATTGTGGCTTGAAAAAATGATAGCATATACAAACCCTGTTTCCATATGAGTTGGGAAATTGTGTTAGATGTAAATATAAAAATAATACGATGATTTGCAAATCATTTTCAACCCATATTCAGTTGAATATGCTACAAAGACAACATATTTGACGTTCAAACTGATAAACATGTTATTTTTTGCAAATAATAATTAACTTTAGAATTTAATGCCAGCAACACGTGACAAAGACGTTGGGAAAGGTGGCAATAAATACTGATAAAGTTGAGGAATGCTCATCGAACACTTATATGGAACATCCCACAGGTGTGCAGGCTAATTGGGACCAGTTGGGTGCCATGATTGGGTATAAAAGCAGCTTCCATAAAATGTTAAGTCATTCACAAACAAGGATGGGGCGAGGGTCACCAATTTGTAAGCAAATTGTCAAATAGTTTTAGAACAACATTTCTCAACGAGCTATTGCAAGGAATTTAGGGATTTTGCCATCTACTGTCTGTAAAATCATCAAAAAGTTCAGAGAATCTGGAGAAATCACTGCACGTAAGCAATGATATTACAGACTTTTGATCCCTCAGGCAGTACTGCATAAAAACCGACATCGGTGTGTAAAGGATATCACCACATGGGCTCAGGAACACTTCATAAAACCACTGTGGGCCAGATTGAAAAGCTTAACGGTCTGTTTTATAGTAATGGTGCAACACACTTTTATAATGAATTCCACAAACATGCATCTAGAAATTTCAAATGCTTGTTGTTCGGTGGAGATCCAAAGCTAAGTTACTCACAGAGATGATTTACTTAATCCGCCATTTTAGTGGTCCTTAAAGTGCTCGTGCATTGCAGTAATGCAGTGGTGTCCAAAGTGCGGCCCAAGGGCCATTTGCGGCCCGCAGCTAATTGTTCAGTGGCCCGCCACACATTCTGGAAATGCCATTGAGAAAATAAAAATAAAAACACAAAAAAAGTAGAATGAGGTGAAGTTTAACGGGAAAAAGTTGCAATGTTGACACAAAGCTGCCATGCAGGCTGTTTGTTTTTCTTTTGTCTTTCTTTATTTTGCTCTTATTGCCAATACTAATATATATATTTATATTTATTTATTTATTTATTTATTTAATTTTTATAATTAATTATTGACCTATTTAAGGCTCCAGTTACTTCAAATATTTCACTTTATAATGTTTTATTAGGAATATATTATGTGCATATGTTGTGTGGTTGCCATATAAAAACGTTGTTTTGTTTGACATAAGAGCATAACACCAACAAAATAATAGTTCAACTTCAGATATATCTGAAGTTGATCTCTTAACTTAAGTGTTGAAAGTAAAACAAATAATAATAAAAATGTATCACTTTATGAGTGGGGGACCTTTTGGATCCCAAAGATATTTAGTTGGATTTTATTTATTTTTTCCACTGTGATTACTCAGAAATAATAATACATTTTAAATCAATGGTGTCCTGCATTATTGATCTTTTTAGGGCTCCAATTACTTGAGATTTAACATTGCTTTCTGAATGTTTTGGGCAATGTGGGAAATACTGCATATTTCAGTTTTACTATAAAAAACAAAGTCGTCTTAAACTTTATATCAACCTGAAGTTGATATATAGATTTTCTGTAAGCGTAACATAAAAAAAAAATATATATATATATATTTTTTTTTAGATAATGAATTATTGACCTATTAAAGGCTCCAATTACTTCAAATATTTCACTTTATAATGTTTTATGTGGAAAATATTATGTGCATATGTTGTGTGGTTGCCATATAAAAACAGTGTTTTCTTTGACAAGAGCATAAAACCAACAAAATAATAGTTCAAACGTAAAATCGACTGATATATCTGAAGTTGATCTCGTAACTTAAGTGTTGAAAGTAAAACAAATAATAATAAAAATGTATCACTTTATGAGTGGGGGACCTTTTGGATCCCAAAGATATTTAGTTGGATTTTATTTATTTTTCCACTGTGATTACTCAGAAATAATAATACATTTGAATCAATGGTGTCCTGCATTATTCATCTTTTTAGGGCTCCAATTACTTGAGATTAAACATTGCTTTCTGAATATTTTGGGCAATGTGGGAAATTCTGCATATTTCAGTTTTACTATAAAAAACAAAGTTGTCTTAAACTTTATATCAACCTGAAGTTGATATATAGATTTACTGTAAGCGTTTGAATTTGAATCAATGGTGTCCTGCATTATTGATCTTTTTAGGGCTCTGTCACGCCAAATTTCTTCTCCTTACAAACACCCCCCCCCCCCGTTTTGTTAACGCTATATTATTAAAAAAAAATAAAAACAATTTACAAACACAAGCTATGGGATGACATAAGAGGAAACGTGACCCCGGAAGTAAATGCGTCATCCCATAGCTTGTGTTTGTTAATTGTTTTTTATAATATAGCGTTAACAAAACGTCTGTATTTTTCTAATATAGCGTTATATTTTTCTAATGTAGCGTTATATTTTTATAATATAGCGTTAACAAAACGTCTGTATTAATCATGACCCCGGAAGTAAATGGGGGGAAAGGTTTTTGTAGGGGGGGAAGAAATGTGGCGTGACAGCTCCAATTACTTCAGATTAAACATTGCTTTCTGAATATTTTGGGCAATGTGGGAAATACTGCATATTTCAGTTTTACTATAAAAAACAAAGTTGTCTTTGACTGAAAAGGCATAAAAACTTTTTTTTTTTAACTTTATATCAACCTGAAGTTGATATATAGATTTACTCTAAGCGTAACATCCATCCATCCATCCATCCATTTTCTACCGCTTATTCCCTTTCGGGGTCGCCCTCAGCTACAATCGGACGGAAGGCAGGGTACACCCTGGACAAGTCGCCACCTCATCACAGGGCCAACACAGATAGACAGACAACATTCACACACTAGGGCCAATTTAGTGTTGCCAATCAACCTATCCCCAGGTGCATGTCTTTGGAGGTGGGCATAAAAAATGAAAATAATAATTTGACTTATTTTTAACATGTTAATGACGGAGACCCTCTATGGTCCCTGGGAGTCTTAAAGGTAAAAAAAAAAAAAAAAAAAAGAAAAAAGAATCCATATATTTTGTTATGGTTTGAAAAAGAAAAATATCAAAACGGGCCCTGCATGTTATTAATTTTTCCGTGTGTGGCCCTCAGTGGAAAAAGTTTGGACACCCCTGCAGTAATGCTTCTGTGATAAGTCATTATGCCCAGTTTCTAGAGCACTGTGTTGTTTGGGATTTGTTTCCCCTGCCTATGACCTTTCCCCCCCCCCTCTGAAGCAGTGGAATACAACGTGGTCATCTGTTACCTCACATTTATACTTTCTATTTCTGACTGTATTGGTTGTTAAATTTCCTTGTTTGTTTATGTTGAGTGGCTGTCAGGTTTGTACGCAGGCTGTAGATTGTATGAAGTAAAACAAGTTCACTTTGTAACTTAGTCAAATCTTGTTGAAATATTGTCAAATAATCTGGACCCACCACATGCACTTCCACTCTGTGTGCTTTGTAATACTTTGTGACGTGTGGGGGTCTCTTTATGGGACTGACACTGTCCCCCTAAAGTGCTAGAGGCTTTGTCTTCGTTTTCAATGTTCGTCTCTACTGTCACTTTCCATTGTGGAACCCGTCATTCTCCAACTTGAAAAACACGTCATTCTTCATCTCTATATTTCTCTGTCTTCCTCACGTTGCAACTCTTCTACTCCTGAATCGCTGCGCACAAAAAGGTGGAATTTTGGCATAACATGTATCCCTACTGTGTTGCATACAAACCCCGTTTCCATATGAGTTGGGAAATTGTGTTAGATGTAAATATAAACGGAATACAATGATTTGCAAATCCTTTTCAACCCATATTCAATTGAATGCACTACAAAAACAAGATATTTGATGTTCAAACTGATAAACTTTTTTTTTTTTTTTTGCAAATAATAATGAACTTAGAATTGCATGGCTCCAACACGTGCCAAGGTAGTTGGGAAAGGGCATGTTCACCACTGTGTTACATCACCTTTTCTTTTAACAACACTCAATAAATGTTTGGGAACTGAGGAAACTAATTGTTGAAGCTTTGAAAGTGGAATTCTTTCCCATTCTTGTTTTATGTAGAGCTTTAGTCGTTCAACAGTCCAGGGCCTCGCTGTCATATTTTACGCTTCATAATGCACCACACATTTTCGATGGGAGACAGGTCTGGACTGCAAGCGGGCCAGGAAATTACCCGCACTCTTTTTTTTACGAAGCCACGCTGTTGTAACACTTGCTTGGATGACAACATATTTTGTTCCAATACCTGTATGTACCTTTCAGCATTAATGGTGCCTTCACAGATGTGTAAGTTACCCATGCCTTGGGCACTAATGCACCCTCATACCATCACAGATGCTGGCTTTTGAACTTTGCGCCTATAACAATCCGAATGGTTATTTCCCTCTTTGTTCTGGAGGACACCACGCCCTCTTTCTAAATATAATTTGACATGTGGACTCGTCAGACCACAGAACACCTTTCCACTTTGCATCAGTCCATCTTAGGTGAGTTCAGGCCCAGCCTGATATTGTTGATAAATGGGTTTTGCTTTGCATAGTAGAGTTTTAACTTGCATTTACAGATTTAGCGACCAACTGTAGTTACTGACAGTGGTTTTATGAAGTGTTCCTGAGCCCATGTGGTGATATCCTTTACACACCGATGTCGGTTTTTATGCAGTACCGCCTGAGGGATCAAAAGTCTGTAATATCATTGCTTACGTGCAGTGATTTCTCCAGATTCTCTGAACTTTTTGATGATTTTACAGACAGTAGATGGCAAAATCCCTAAATTCCTTGCAATAGCTCGTTGAGAAATGTTGTTCTAAAACTATTTGACAATTTGCTTACAAATTGGTGACCCTCGCCCCATCCTTGTTTGTGAATGACTTAACATTTTATGGAAGCTGCTTTTATACCCAATCATGGCACCCAACTGGTCCCAATTAGCCTGCACACCTGTGGGATGTTCCATATAAGTGTTCGATGAGCATTCCTCAACTTTATCAGTATTTATTGCCACCTTTCCCAACGTCTTTGTCACGTATCGCTGGCATTAAATTGTAAAGTTAATTATTATTTGCAAAAAATAAAATGTTTATCAGTTTGAACGTCAAATATGTTGTCTTTGTAGCATATTCAACTGAATATGGGTTGAAAATGATTTGCAAATCATCGTATTATTTTTATATTTACATCTAACACAATTTCCCAACTCATATGGAAACAGGGTTTGTATATGCTATCATTTTTTCAAGCCACAATTCGGTCGATCAAGATTCCCCCAAAATGTGGTATCTAATTTCCGGGAACTGACAAGCATGTCTGTACTATTAAATAGTGATTGGTTAAAAAAACCATGGCCACCCTTAAGCATAACACCCTTTCAGGGGCATATACTTCACATACCAGGCTTGGCAACTAATTGACCATTTTTGGGGTGCTGATGGGAAGCGGAGCAACCCATCATAGGGGCAATACAACTTTTGTATAACTTGTTTTTTGCCCAAAATTTCGTTTATAGCACTTTTTGTATGACCTGGATTTTGGCGAAAATTATTTGCAGTGTACCGTTTCAGCCAAACATTGCGTGTAATAAACTACAATAGCACAATTTCATTGTTATTATTCTGCAGAATGAAGTGGCAAAATAAAGAATCCCACGCGTTGGCGACTCAATATCGGTGTTTTTTTTGTTTATTTTTGCTCTACAACTGCCAATAAGCCAACGTGAAGCCAAAAAAATGTACAGCTGCCACGATGATAAAGAAAATGAGAAAAATTATTGAATAGGGCCAGAGAAAATAAATCCACATCGGAATTTAGATTTGTATTTATTACAATTCTGAATTGATTAAAACATTTTCCGAATCAATAAAAAAAAAATGTATTCGGTCATCTTTGCCCGACACACATTGCAAAAGAGACTCTGTAACCTGTTTGAGAAATGTTTTATTAAAATGTATATCCCAAATATATTGCAAGGATCTGTTAGAATCCAAAAATAGATTCTGAATTGAATCTTCACCCCAAGAAACAGAATCAAATTGAAGAATTCCTATCGCTACTAACACATTCATGCAAAAACTTATAACAAAGTACAGAGGTGGCGTCCGCTCAGTCATCCTTCAATCAATCAATCAATCAATGTTTATTTATATAGCCCCAAATCACAAATGTCTCAAAGGACTGCACAAATCATTACGACTACAACATCCTCGGAAGAACCCACAAAAGGGCAAGGAAAACTCACACCCAGTGGGCAGGGAGAATTCACATCCAGTGGGACGCCAGTGACAATGCTGACTATGAGAAACCTTGGAGAGGACCTCAGATGTGGGCAACCCCCCCCCCCTCTAGGGGACCGAAAGCAATGGATGTCGAGCGGGTCTAACATGATACTGTGAAAGTTCAATCCATAGTGGCTCCAAGACAGCAGTGAGAGTCCCGTCCACAGGAAACCATCTCAAGCGGATCAGCAGCGTAGAGATGTCCCCAACCGATACAGGCGAGCGGTCCATCCTGGGTCCCGACGAGCGGTCCATCCTGGGTCTCGACTCTGGACAGTTAGTACTTCATCCATGGTCATCGGACCGGACCCCCTCCACAGGGGAGGGGGGGACATAGGAGAAAGAAAAGAAGCGGCAGATCAACTGGTCTAAAAAGGTCTATTTAAAGGCTAGAGTATACAGATGAGTTTTAAGATGAGACTTAAATGCTTCTACTGAGGTAGCATCTTGCGAGCAAAAGTCAATCTTCAATATAGACAAAAGTGATGTAAAAGTTAATTTATTCCCCTTTATTTAATATTTATATGTAATTCACATTATCTGCAAATATAACTTTAATTGTACTCAATAAAATGTGTTGTGTTAATATGTATTGGTATTTGTAACAGACTAATTGGATTCACAATAATTTTTATTGGAAACATTTGTTTGTTCTTTTTATAGTACTGTATTTTCTAGACCATAGGGCGCACTGCCGATAAGCGGGTCTATTCGGGTCTTTTTTCACACAAAAGTGGCTGACTTATGTAAACTCACTACAATGGTACTTTTTACCGCTTCCATAGCGAGATATAAGTTAGAACTTTACGCTACTTTATAATAGAAATGGCAACAGCAGAGGGCGAATGTACCAGACACAAGAAGATAGTGGAAAAAAAAAGAAGCTTATGGAATACGGAATCGTCACAGACTACAGTGGCGGATGTGCGCAAATTTTCAGGGCTTATGCAGATCTCAAATACACATCAGCAGGTACCAGAAGGTAGGAAAAGTTCGTTTTGCATAGTATTGTGAAACAAAAAGCCAGATAATGTCTGCTAATAGGTGCCATATTCCGGTCCTCATAAACACACCATAGTAATTCTTATATCTCTGACTACGGTAGCCGTAATGGGCCGACAATCCATCAAGCGGTCCGGCTTCAAAGTCATACTAAAACATTTTGACAGATTTTTGAGTGCTGTGTATAATGTTCTTTATTTTCAATGGAACATTTAACGTTTTGGTGTTGTTTACTGGCGTCATATTGCAGTCTACACATATCTCTTATGTGTGACTACCATTTACTGGTCACACTTAACATTACACCAATTGCTTCGAGGTCGGTAAGCACAACCAGAATTATTCTGTACATTTGGCGCACCGGATTATAAGGCGCACTGTCGATTTTTGAGAACATTTGGAATGGATTATCATATAATTTATATATTGAAGTATATATGATCCATAATTTCGAATCCAGGATTTTGCATCATCAGGATTGTTTGCAATAACAGGAATACAAAAGCCCACATTTCCTTTCATCAAATGTATTTGTGTCACACTCAAGCTATTGTGCAAGCAGGGTGTATTTCAGCAAGTTGCAGAATATGCCATCTGGTGCCAAAAGCGCCGGCTGCAGAGGGGCATCGGGCCGACCAGCTTGAGCCATGCAGGCTGCCAACTGACTGCAGACAGGAGAAAGGAAGACGTGTGTTCTGGAGGAACAGAAAAAAAACAAACTTGAATTTCAAAACGGAACTGAGGAATGTGAACAAGTATTCTGTCGTCGTTACAATAGCTAATCATGCAGGGAAACATTATCACAATTTCTGAAGGGTTAAAACCAATAATCAGTTCCCGGTGGCTTATTTTATTTTTCAAAGTTTTTCTCAAAATTTTACCCATCACATAGTATCCCGAAAAACAGCTTCAAAGTGCCTGATTTAACCCGTCCATTATCCTGTGACGTCACAGCGTGACCACACAGAAACAAACACAGCGGATAGCACAGAAAGGTACAGCGATATTAGCTCGGATTCAGACTCGGGATTTCAGCGCCATAAGCGATTCTACAGATTCTGCATGTATTGAAATGGATGATTGGAGTGTGGAGGCAGGTAGCCAAAACGAAATTAAAGAAGAAACTGAAGCTATTGAGCCATATCACGACAGACAGCGGCACAAGGAGAAAGCTCGGACGAATTCGGCGATCGCCTTCTAACCAACGATTGGTATGTGTTTGTTTGGCATTAAATGTGAGTGGAGGGAAAGGCTGGATGCAAATATAGCTACAAATGAGGCATAGTGATGCAATATGTACATACAGCTAGCCTAAATAGCATGTTAGCATCGATTAGCTTGCAGTCATGCCGTGACCAAATATGTCTGATTAGCACACTCCACATAAGTCAATAATATCAACAAAACTCACCTTTGTGCTTTCTTTGACTTTATCGTTGGAAATGCATCTGCTTTGAGTGTCGCAGGATATCCACACATCTCTATGCCCTCTCTGTCGTAGCATCGCTATCGTCGGTAAAGTGTGCGAGGGACTTTCGCATCTTTTGACCACTGGTGCGGTGCAACTTGAATCCGTCGATTGGTATGTGTTTGTTTGGCATTAAATGTGGGTGGAGGGAATGGCAGGATGCAAATATAGCTACAAATAAGGCATAATGATGCAGTATGTACATACAGCTAGCCTAAATAGCATGTTAGCATGTATGAGCATGCCGTGACCGTTGATATGTCTGATTAGCACACTCCACATAAGTCAATAATATCAACAAAACTCACCTTTGTGCTTTCTTTGACTTTATCGTTGGAAATGCATCTGCTTTGAGTGTCGCAGTATATCCACACATTCTTGCCATCTCTGTCGTAGCATAGCTGTCGTCAGTACAGTGTGCAGAACAAACGAGGGACTTTCGCATCTTTTGACCACTGTTGCAACTTGAATCCGTCCCTGATGGTGTTGTTACACCCTCCGACAACACACCGACGAGGCATGATGTCTCCAAGGTACGGGAAAACAGTCGGAAAAACGGAAAATAACAGAGCTGATTTGACTTGGTGTGTGTAATGTGTTTGAGAAAATGGCGGGTCGCTTCACGATGTGACGTCACGGGTGAAAGGTCATTGCTCCAACAGGCGAACAATTGAAAGGCGTTTGAATCGCCAAATTCACCCTTTTAGAGTTCGGAAATCGGTTAAACATTTGGTCCATTTTCTGCAACATCAAGGTATATATTGATGCTTACATAGGTCTGGTGATAATGTTCCCCTTTAACTTCTAGTTGAGCGACAGTATACAGTGTGCAGAACAAACGAGGGACTTTCGCATCTTTTGACCACTGTTGCAACTTGAATCCGTCCCTAATCGTGTTGTTACACCCTCCGACAACACACCGACGAGGCATGATGTCTCCAAGGTACGGGAAAACAGTCGGAAAAACGGAAAATAACAGAGCTGATTTGACTTGGTGTGTGTAATGTGTTTGAGAAAATGGCGGGTCGCTTCACGATGTGACGTCACGGGTGAAAGGTCATTGCTCCAACAGGCGAACAATTGAAAGGCGTTTGAATCGCCAAATTCACCCTTTTAGAGTTCGGAAATCGGTTAAACATTTGGTCCATTTTCTGCAACATCAAGGTATATATTGATGCTTACATAGGTCTGGTGATAATGTTCCCCTTTAACTTCTAGTTGAGCGACAGTATACAGTGTGCAGAACAAACGAGGGACTTTCGCATCTTTTGACCACTGTTGCAACTTGAATCCGTCCCTAATCGTGTTGTTACACCCTCCGACAACACACCGACGAGGCATGATGTCTCCAAGGTACGGGAAAACAGTCGGAAAAACGGAAAATAACAGAGCTGATTTGACTTGGTGTGTGTAATGTGTTTGAGAAAATGGTGGGTCGCTTCACGATGTGACGTCACGGGTGAAAGGTCATTGCTCCAACAGGCGAACAATTGAAAGGCGTTTAAATCGCCAAATTCACCCTTTTAGAGTTCGGAAATCGGTTAAACATTTGGTCCATTTTCTGCAACATCAAGGTATATATTGATGCTTACATAGGTCTGGTGTTAATGTTCCCCTTTAACTTCTAGTTGAGCGACAGTATTGGCGTGCCCTGCAAGCAGCGGGGGGTGTGACCTCAGCGGCATGTGCCAGTGACACCTGTGGTAGCAGATGTTGCTGCCTCCAGCCAGCCAGTGCTTCCCTTGCAAGTGAGAGTGTTGGATTTATAAAAAAAAAAAAAAAAAAAGAGCATTCGATATTCCAACAGAGCAAACGCAGGGTGGAAATCACATCATACTAATAAGTTGGTTATAATTCATCCATCCATTTTCTACCGCTTATTCCCTTTTGGGGTCGCGGGGGGCGCTGGCGCCTATCTCAGCTACAATCGGGCGGAAGGCGGGGTACACCCTGGACAAGTCGCCACCTCATCGCAGGGCCAACACAGATAGACAGACAACATTCACACTCACATTCACACACTAGGGCCAATTTAGTGTTGCCAATCAACCTATCCCCAGGTGCATGTCTTTGGAAGTGGGAGGAAGCCGGAGTACCCGGAGGGAACCCACGCATTCACGGGGAGAACATGCAAACTCCACACAGAAAGATCCCGAGCCTGGATTTGAACCCAGGACTGCAGGACCTGCGTATTGTGAGGCAGACACACTAACCCCTCTTCCACCGTGAAGCCCGGTTATAATTCAGTGTGGCCATTTTAAATTTAAATATTTTTTCCAGTACAGTTCTTCACACTTGAAAATGACCACAATAGAGTAGACGAGGCGTTTGTATTTTTGATCAAACTCTCTTTATGGGATCAGAATGTACTGTAAGTCATCTGCAAGTGTAGGTCAAATGTTATGTAGTTTTACTATTGTTCTGTGTACATTTTTTTTTAAAAATCATTATCATTTTAAATGACATAACACAGTAAAAGCCACTTTTTATTATTTAAATTGAACATTTTCTGATTTGTTTCTACATTTCAAACATTTTACTTGTGGTCGTCATAACATTTAATGGTAATTCTTTGTTTAAAATGTTGCATAGGTTAAAGTGGGGCAAAAAAGTATTTAGTCAGCCAGCGATTGTGCAAGTTCTCCCACTTAAAATGATGACAGAGGTCTGTAATTTTCATCATAGGTACACTTCAACTGTGAGAGACAGAATGTGGAAAAAAATCCAGTGATTCACATTGAGAATTTATTTGTATATTATGGTGGAAAATAAGTATTTGGTCAACCATTCAAAGCTCTCACTGATGGAAGGAGGTTTTGGCTCAAAATCTCACGATACATGGCCCCATTCATTCTTTCCTTAACACGGATCAATCGTCCTGTCCCCTTAGCAGAAAAACAGCCCCAAAGCATGATGTTTCGACCCCCATGCTTCACAGTAGGTGTGGTGTTCTTGGGATGCAACTCAGTATTCTTCTTCCTCCAAACACGACAAGTTGAGTTTATACCAAAATGGATACATGGATGATACAGCAGAGGATTGTGAGAATGTCATGTGGTCAGATGAAACCAAAATAGAACTTTTTGGTATAAACTCAACTGTTCTTTTTAGAATGTAAAATTGTTGGCTATTGTTGTTAATTATAAGCATTTTAATAAGCAAAATATAGTTTATTTTTGATATACTTGGAGACTATTGGCCACTGCTTTTCACATATTCACCATTAATTAGTTGCATATTCACCATTAATTAGTTGCTTAATAAAGCAACAAAGAGTTATTTGGACACCAGGGGAACATATAAGGGTTAGGGTTATTTATATTTATATATAGTGGGGCAAAAAGTATTTAGTCAGCCACCGATTGTGCAAGTTCTCCCACTTAAAATGATGACAGAGGTCTGTAATTTTCATCATAGGTACACTTCAACTGTGAGAGACAGAATGTGAGAAAAAAAATCCAAGAATTCACATTGTAGGAATTTTAAAGAATTTATTTGTAAATTATGGTGGAAAATAAGTATTTGGTCAACCATTCAAAGCTCTCACTGATGGAAGGAGGTTTTGGCTCAAAATCTCACGATACATGGCCCCATTCATTCTTTCCTTAACACGGATCAATCCTCCTGTCCCCTTAGCAGAAAAACAGCCCCAAAGCATGATGTTTCCACCCCCATGCTTCACAGTAGGTGTGGTGTTCTTGGGATGCAACTCAGTATTCTTCTTCCTCCAAACACGACAAGTTGAGTTTATACCAAAATGGATACATGGATGATACAGCAGAGGATTGGGAGAATGTCATGTGGTCAGAATTGTGACGTCTCGGTGGCATTGTGGTGATGAGTTGTTCTCTCGTGGGTGCAGCGGAAGATGAAACACAGCGTGAGGGTAAGGATAATGATTTATTTACACACTAAAGAACAAAATAAAACAGACTAGGAAACAAAACACTTTGCATGAAGGCACTAACAAACAAAACAACAGAACTAGCTTGGAAGCTAGGAAGAACAGAAAGCGCTAGCGTGAACTAGGGAAAAGAACAAACAAAATAGCGTGGAAGCTAATCGAGCGCTAATAGTTACCACAATGCTGGAATGTGACGTCATCTGTTGCGTGGGAGCAAACAAGAGTCCGAGACTGAATGTCAAACAGAGGCGGGCATATATAGGGAGTTAAATAATCAAGGGCAGGTGCGCGTGATCAAAGCAGAGACCGGTGACACTAAGTGGGTAACTATGACAACGGAAACAAAACCAGGAAGTGCCACAAAGAATTGAGGAAGACAAATACAAGACAGAATGTGATAAACAGAACCAAAACCAGAATATGCCATGATCCAATACGTGGATCATGACAAAAATAGAACTTTTTGATATTAACTCAACTTGTCGTGTTTGGAGGAAGAAGAATACTGAGTTGCATCCCAAGAACACTATACCTACTGTGAAGCATGGGGGTGGAAACATCATGCTTTGGGGCTGTTTTTATACTAAGGGGACAGGACGATTGATCCGTGTCAAGGAAAGAATGAATGGGGCCATGTATCGTGAGATTTTGAGCCAAAACCTCCTTCCATCAGTGAGATAATGAAAATTACAGACCTCTGTCATCATTTTAAGTGGGAGAACTTGCACAATCGGTGGCTGACTAAATACTTTTTTGCCCCACTGTATATCATTTACTGACCTTTTTATAATAAAATAACATCTGTGAATTAGTATATACAACAGTTTTTTAATATGTAATTAATTAATTCAGTCATTATTAATATACTGAGATGAAGAGTATCTTTTTTTCCATAAGGTTGAAAGTATTTCTCATAATTCTTCTCTGTACTTTGTAAGCACTATTAATTTGAACAACCTCTTAAAGTGGATCATATCGGTACATCCCAAGAACACCACACCTACTGTGAAGCATGGAGGTGGAAACATCATGATTTGGGGCTGTTTTTCTGCTAAGGGGACAGGACGATTGATCCGTGTTAAGGAAAGAATGAATGGGGCCATGTATCGTGAGATTTTGAGCCAAAACCTCCTTCCCTCAGTGAGAGCTTTGAATGGTTGACCAAATACGTATTTTCCACCATCATTTAAAATTCCTACAATGTGAATTTCTGGATTTTTTTTTCACATTCTGTCTCTCACAGTTGAAGTGTACCTATGATGAAAATTGCAGACCTATGTCATCATTTTAAGTGGGAGAACTTGCACAATCGGTGGCTGACTAAATACTTTTTTGCCCCACTGTACATCATTTACTGATCTTTTTATAATAAAATAACATCTGTGAATTAGTATATACAACAGTTTTCTAATATGTAATTAATTAATTCAGTCATTATTAATATACTGAGATGAAGAGTATCTTTTTTTCCATAAGGTTGAAAGTATTTCTCATAATTCTTCTCTGTACTTTGTAAGCACTATTAATTTGAACAACCTCTTAAAGTGGATCATATCGGTACATCCCAAGAACACCACACCTACTGTGAAGCATGGGGGTGGAAACATCATGCTTTGGGGCTGTTTTTCTGCTAAGGGGACAGGACGATTGATCCGTGTTAAGGAAAGAATGAATGGGGCCATGTATCGTGAGATTTTGAGCCAAAACCTCCTTCCATCAGTGAGAGCTTTGAATGGTTGACCAAATACTTATTTTTCACCATAATTTAAAATTCCTACAATGTGAATTCCTGGATTTTTTTTCCCACATTCTGTCTCTCACAGTTGAAGTGTACCTATGATGAAAATTACAGACCTCCGTCATCATTTTAAGTGGGAGAACTTGCACAATCGGTGGCTGACTAAATACTAAACAGTGATTTTCAATCAGTGTCCTTTCCCTAAGCGTATGGTTCTAAGAATGTAAACGTTATGAACGGAATTAGCGTTGCATCCAGCTGACCTTTTTGCTCTTTTGTAGCCATAATGAGCTGGCATGATAACATGAGCACACTGCTGCAAACTGCACTCCCACAAGTCAGCGGCATGACGAAGCATCCGCTACTCCTGCTGACCAATCCTAACCCTGGCTGTCGCGGGCGCTCGGCCAATGGGAAGGCGAGAAAAAAACCGAGACTGTAGCAACCGGGAGGAGAAGGGAGGAGGAGAGGGGGGGGGGACAGTAGCAGACTGCAGTAACAGAACCAAGGTCCCCGTGGGTACTCTGCGAATCAACCGCTGGAGGCTGCGTGTGATTGAGCAGCTGACCCTGTTGTTGCCACGACGATGACGCAAAAAGGTTCCACGTTTCCTCTGCATGTCTGTATTTCGTTGCCGAGTGATACAGACACCCAGAAAGTGAGGGATGGAGGGAAAAATAAGCACGCCCTGGAGTCCAACCCAGACACATACTCGGCCCACACCGCCCACCCCACCTCCGCGTCTAGTGGCAGTTGAGATAATTCCTCTGTGAGTCATCTGAAAAGCTCTGACCCGATGGCAGTTTCTGTGTCGTATCGATACGACCGTGCAAGATGAATAGTAGCCTTTTGCCGCCAGCGGGAGATTTATAGACATTTTTGTCATCAAAATGGAGCAGTTTGACACATGCTGCTAAGTGATGGAGAAATAATGAGACACAGCTTGGCTGCTGGTTGACTGGTGAGACGTTAGATTCGCTCGAGGTATTTGTTTTGGTGAACGCTAACTGGAAACATTTAAGTGTTACGGATGTGTTGTGGCTGCACGGCAGTGCTGTAGTCGTTTGCTTTAGGTATGTGCAAATAAGGCTGTTCGGTAAATTGTAAGAGTGATGTCAACTACACATCAGTGTCTTTCTTACATTCAAATTAAAAAACATATACTGTATTGGCCCTGTACTCTTCAGCATCTACATGCTGCCGCTAGGTGACGTCATACGCAAATACGGTATTAGCTTTCACTGTTATGCTGATGACACCCAACTCTACATGCCCCTAAAGCTGACCAACACGCCGGACTGTAGTCAGTTGGAAGCGTGTCTTAATGAAATTAAACAATGGATGTCCGCTAACTTTTTGCAACTTAATGCCAAAAAAACGGAAATGCTGATTATCGGTCCTGCTAGACACCGACCTCTATTTAATAATACAACTTTAACATTTGACAACCAAATAATAAAACAAGGTGACTCTGTAAAAAATCTGGGTATTATCTTCGACCCAACTCTCTCCTTTGAGTCACACATTAAAAGCGTTACTAAAACGGCCTTCTTTCATCTCCGTAATATCGCTAAAATTCGCTCCATTTTGTCCACTAAAGACGCCGAGATCATTATCCATTTTTTGTTACGTCTCGCCTCGACTACTGTAACGTATTATTTTCGGGACTCCCCATGTCTAGCATTAAAAGATTACAGTTGGTACAAAATGCGGCTGCTAGACTTTTGACAAGAACAAGAAAATTTGATCACATTACACCTGTACTGGCTCACCTGCACTGGCTTCCTGTGCACTTAAGATGTGACTTTAAGGTTTTACTACTTACGTATAAAATACTACACGGTCTAGCTCCAGCCTATCTTGCCGATTGTATTGTACCATATGTCCCGGCAAGAAATCTGCGTTCAAAAGACTCCGGCTTATTAGTGATTCCCAAAGCCCAAAAAAAGTCTGCGGGCTATAGAGCGTTTTCCGTTCGGGCTCCAGTACTCTGGAATGCCCTCCCGGTAACAGTTCGAGATGCTACCTCAGTAGAAGCATTTAAGTCTCATCTTAAAACTCATCTGTATACTCTAGCCTTTAAATAGACCTCCTTTTTAGACCAGTTGATCTGCCGCTTCTTTTCTTTCTCCTATGTTCCCCCCTCCCTTGTGGAGGGGGTCCGGTCCGATGACCATGGATGAAGTACTGACTGTCCAGAGTCGAGACCCAGGATGGACCGCTCGTCGGGACCCAGGATGGACCGCTCGCCTGTATCGGTTGGGGACATCTCTACGCTGCTGATCCGCTTGAGATGGTTTCCTGTGGACGGGACTCTCACTGCTGTCTTGGAGCCACTATGGATTGAACTTTCACAGTATCATGTTAGACCCGCTCGACATCCATTGCTTTCGGTCCCCTAGAGGGGGGGGGGTTGCCCACATCTGAGGTCCTCTCCAAGGTTTCTCATAGTCAGCATTGTCACTGGCGTCCCACTGGATGTGAATTCTCCCTGCCCACTGGGTGTGAGTTTTCCTTGCTCTTTTGTGGGTTCTTCCGAGGATGTTGTAGTCGTAATGATTTGTGCAGTCCTTTGAGACATTTGTGATTTGGGGCTATATAAATAAACATTGATTGATTGATTGATATTATCCCAACCCTAGGGACCACCGGGTTATAAGGCGCTCTGCTGATGGTCTATTTTCAATCAAATAATCAATCAATGTTTATTTATATAGCCCTAAATCACTAGTGTCTCAAAGGGCTGCACAAACCACAACAACATCCTCTCTAGAGCTTACATAAGGGCAAGGAAAAACTCACACCCAATGGGACGTCGGTGACAGTGACAATGATGACTATGAGAAACCTAGGAGAGGACCGCATACGTGGGCAACCCCCGCCCCCTAGGGGACCGAAAACAATGGATGTCAAGCAGGTCTAACATGATGTTGTGAAAGTCCAATCCATCGTGGATCTAACATAACGGTGAGAGTCCAGTCCAAAATGGATCCAATATAGTAGCGAGAGTCCTGTCCATAGTGGAGCCAACAGGAAACCATCCCAAGCGGAGGCGGCTCATCAGCGCAGAGATGTCCCCAACCGATACATGGGGGAGCGGTCCATCCTGGGTGCCGACTCTGGACAACCAGTAGTGAATTATATTTATATAGCGCTTTTCTGACTATGAGAAACCTTGGAGAGGACCGCATATGTGACACTATTGTTCTTTTTTTAAATTTTTTATAAATGTCTAATGATAATGTCAATGAGGGATTTTTAATCACTGCTATGTTGACATTATAATTAATATTGATACTGTTGTTGATAATATTCATTTTTGTTTCACTACTTTTGGTTTGTTCTGTGTCATGTTTGTGTCTCCTCTCAATTGCTCTGTTTATTGCAGTTCTGAGTGTTGCTGGGTCAGGTTTGGTTTTGGAATTGGATTGCATTGTTATGGTATTGCTGTGTATTGTTTTGTTGGATTGATTAATTAAAAAATATAAATAAAATTAAAATAAATAAATACTTTGCCTTCTGCCCGATTGTAGCTTAGATAGGCACCAGCGCCCCCTGATTCCCTAAAGGGAATAAACGGTAGGAAATGGATGGATGGATGGTTGGATAAATAAATAAAATATTTTTTTGAAAATGCAAATCAAATCTGAATCGCACAACGTGAGAATCGCGATTCGACTTTGAATCGATTTCTCCCCACGCCCCTAGTGGGCGGTCTTATTTACCTGGCTCAACTTTGGCAGCATCTTCTCTCCGTCATCTTTGTAGTAGCGGTGTAGCGTGCAAGGACGCGAGTGGATGAAGTGTCAAAATATGGAGCTAACTGTTTTAATGACATTCAGACTTTACTTAAATCAATAACGGAGCCGCATCTCCTCATCCGGAAACAACAACACAGGAAATGTGTCCCGTGAAAAAACGTTCAACCGGAACTCTCTAACAACTAAAGTTGCTTGGGTGAATAATGTGGACTCACTACTACCAGTATGTTTTAGCTCTTTCCTGGTGTTTGCAAATCATTGTATTTTCTACTGGAGAGGAGGCTACGTCGGATAGTCGAACCTCGGATTCAGGAGGAACAGTGTGGTTTTCGTCCTGGTCGTGGAACTGTGGACCAGCTCCATACTCTCGGCAGGGTTCTTGAGGGTGCATGGGAGTTTGCCCAACCAGTCTACATGTGCTTTGTGGACTTGGAGAAGGCATTCGACCGTGTCCCTCAGGAAGTCCTGTGGGGAGTGCTCAGAGAGTATGGGGTATCGGACTGTCTTATTGTGGCGGTCCGTTCCCTGTATGATCAGTGCCAGAGCTTGGTCCGCATTGCCGGCAGTAAGTCGAACACATTTCCAGTGAGGGTTGGACTCCGCCAAGACTGTCCTTTGTCACCGATTCTGTTCATAACTTTTATGGACAGAATTTCTAGGCGCAGTCAAGGCGGTGAGGGGTTCCGGTTTGGTAACCGCAGGATTAGGTCTCTGCTTTTTGCAGAGGATGTGGTCCTGATGGCTTCATCTGACCGGGATCTTCAGCTCTCGCTGGATCGGTTCGCAGCCGAGTGTGAAGCGACCGGAATGAGAATCAGCACCTCCAAGTCCGAGTCCATGGTTCTCGCCCGGAAAAGGGTGGAATGCCATCTCCGTGTTGGGGAGGAGACCCTGCCCCAAGTGGAGGAGTTCAAGTACCTAGGAGTCTTGTTCACGAGTGGGGGAAGAGTGGATCGTGAGATCGACAGGCGGATCGGTGCGGCGTCTTCAGTAATGCGGACGTTGTACCGATCCGTTGTGGTGAAGAAGGAGCTGAGCCGGAAGGCAAAGCTCTCAATTTACCGGTCGATCTACGTTCCCATCCTCACCTATGGTCATGAGCTTTGGGTCATGACCGAAAGGATAAGATCACGGGTACAAGCGGCCGAAATGAGTTTCCTCCGCCGTGTGGCGGGGCTCTCCCTTAGAGATAGGGTGAGAAGCTCTGCCATCCGGGAGGGACTCAAAGTAAAACCGCTGCTCCTTCACATCGAGAGGAGCCAGATGAGGTGGTTCGGGCATCTGGTCAGGATGCCACCCGAACGCCTCCCCAGGGAGGTGTTTAGGGCACGTCCAACCGGTAGGAGGCCACGGGGAAGACCCAGGACACGTTGGGAAGACTATGTCTCCCGGCTGGCCTGGGAACGCCTCGGGATCCCCCGGGAAGAGCTAGACGAAGTGGCTGGGGAGAGGGAAGTCTGGGTTTCCCTGCTTAGGCTGTTGCTCCCGCGACCCGACCTCGGATAAGCGGAAGATGATGGATGGATGTATTTTGTCTTTATTTACGATTTTCACAACGTGCCATTTTCACCGGTTTTGGGGTTTGCACATGTAGCTTGTGATCCCTTTTCATTCATCCTGGCGTCAGTGTTGTCGCTGGCCTTTAGCTGCTATTTCTTTGACGTGGAGATTTAAAGCCTCATTGGTCAAAACTGCCCAATAACCCTGTGACACAGAATTGCTGCTGTGGCATTTAGCAAGGGCAGATGGGTGTAATGCGGCGTGGTGCTCCATACATCATTATGCGCAGGTGTCCGACAGCACGGCAGAGTGTGGCCAGGTTCAGCCGTACTTTCATTAGGCTCCCGGATGCAATAGAAGGCCTCATTAACATGCGTGGCCACAGGTTGTTGTTGCCCTCGTTCTCTGGGTGTCTGAAACAGGAGGCCAGCCGTGACTTGCACATTCTAATTAAGCTTAAGATAGTCACAGTTTCCCAATTGTTTTTTTTTAATAATTGCCCGCCTGGTAGGAGGCAGGAATTTCAATTCCTTCAGTCCATTTGAGATATTTGATACGAGGCAAATAGATGGATCTTGATGAGATGATTAGCAGAGATTATTCCCACATGTTGTTGTAATGAATTGCCTCGTACAAATTGTATCCGAATTGAACAGGGTAGTTGCCAAGCTGCATGATTTTGTAATTATAGCGTCATTAAATTTATATATATCTTCACATTTACACTACAATACAACTGTGGTAGTAGACCGTGTGTCTGTATCCCTCTGGGAGAAACCTCTTATTTGTAAATAATGCACCGCATCATATTGAGAGCTATTTCTGGTCAGGTCTAAGCACTGCAATCTAAAACCACTGTAGTACTGTATTATTCATTTATCTTCCTAAGTCCAAGGTAAGTAATCATAAGCTACGTTCACAGTGCATGGTCGGATGTCCAATTTGGATTTTTTTTGGGTCAAATCTGATCTTTTTAGTGGTTTATACATTAAAAAAAAAAATCAATTTCTAACGTGATTGCAATCTGACCCGCATGCGGACATGACGTCATGACTGCAGTGTTTACCAAAGTAAACATGGCTTCCACTCTAGTCGGTCTAAGTCAGGGGTGTCAAACTCAAATACAGAGTGGGCCAAAATTTAAAACTGATCAAAGCCGCGGGCCAATGTTGAAAGAATTAACCTTTTAACAGGGACCCAAAAAAGTTTTGCATTGAATATTAAACAAGCAAGGCTTATATAACTTTATAGTAATATGCAAAATCGAGTTTCAAATTATAATAATGGTTAAAAAATATCAATGGCATATCAAATAATATTTTAATAAAAATTGTGGGGGGTTGGTAGTAGCTGGGGTGTATATTGTAGCGTCCCGGAAGAGTTAGTGCTGCAAGGGGTTCAGGGAATTTCTTCTGTTGAGTTTATGTTGTGCAACGGTGCGGATGTTCTCCCGAAATGTGTTTGTCATTCTTGTTTGGTGTGGCTTCACAGTGTGGCGCATATTTGTAAAAGTGTTAAAGTTGTTTTTATGGGCACTCTCAGTGTGACCCTTATGGCTGCAGTGTTTACCAAAGTAAATATGGCTTCCACTCTAGTCGGTCTAAGTCAGGGGTGTCAAACTCAAATACAGAGTGGGCCAAAATTTAAAACCGATCAAAGCCGCGGGCCAATGTTGAACAAATTAACCTTTTAACAGGGACCCAAAAAAGTTTTGCATTGAATATTAAACAAGGAAGGCTTATATAACTTTATAGTAATATGCAAAATCGGGTTTCAAATTATAATAATTATGGTTAAAAAATATCAATGGCATATCAAATAAAATTTAAATAAAAATTGTGTGTGGGGGTTGGTAGTAGCTGGGGTGTATATTGTAGCGTCCCGGAAGAGTTAGTGCTGCAAGGGGTTCAGGGAATTTATCCTGTTGAGTTTATGTTGTGCAACGGTGCGGATGTTCTCCCAAAATGTGTTTGTCATTCTTGTTTGGTGTGGCTTCAGAGTGTGGCGCATATTTGTAAAAGTGTTAAAGTTGTTTTTATGGGCACTCTCAGTGTGACTCTTATGGCTGCAGTGTTTACCAAAGTAAACATGGCTTCCACTCTAGTCGGTCTAAGTCAGGGGTGTCAAACTCAAATACAGAGTGGGCCAAAATTTTAAACCGATCAAAGCCGCGGGCCAAGGTTGAACAAATTAACCTTTTAACAGGGACCCAAAAAAGTTTTGCATTGAATATTAAACAAGCAAGGCTTATATAACTTTATTGTAATATGCAAAATCGAGTTTCAAATTATGATAATAATGGTTAAAAAATATCTATGGCATATCAAGCCATTGATATTTTGGGGAGCGGGGTTTGGTGGTAGCTGGGGTGTATATTGTAGCGTCCCGGAAGAGTTAGTGCTGCAAGGGGTTCAGGGAATTTCTTCTGTTGAGTTTATGTTGTGCAACGGTGCGGATGTTCTCCCGAAATGTGTTTATCATTCTTGTTTGGTGTGGCTTCACAGTGTGGCGCATATTTGTAAAAGTATTAAAGTTGTTTTTATGGGCACCCTCAGTGTGACCCTTATGGCTGCAGTGTTTACCAAAGTAAACATGGCTTCCACTCTAGTCGGCCTAAGTCAGGGGTGTCAAACTCAAATACAGAGTTGGCCAAAATTTAAAACTGATCAAAGCCGCGGGCCAAGGTTGAACAAATTAACCTTTTAACAGGGACCCAAAAAAGTTTTGCATTGAATATTAAACAAGCAAGGCTTATATAACTTTATTGTAATATGCAAAATCGAGTTTCAAATTATAATAATAATGGTTAAAAAATATCAATGGCATATCAAATAAAATTTCAATAAAAATTGTGGGGGGGGGGTTTGGTGGTAGCTGGGGTGTATATTGTAGCGTCCCGGAAGAGTTAGTGCTGCAAGGGGTTCAGGGAATTTCTTCTGTTGAGTTTATGTTGTGCAACGGTGCGGATGTTCTCCCGAAATGTGTTTGTCATTCTTGTTTGGTGTGGCTTCACAGTGTGGCGCATATTTGTAAAAGTGTTAAAGTTGTTTTTATGGGCACACTCAGTGTGACCCTTATGGCTGCAGTGTTTACCAAAGTAAATATGGCTTCCACTCTAGTCGGTCTAAGTCAGGGGTGTCAAACTCAAATACAGAGTGGGCCAAAATTTAAAACTGATCAAAGCCGCGGGCCAATGTTGAACAAATTAACCTTTTAACAGGGACCCAAAAAAGTTTTGCATTGAATATCAAACAAGCAAGGCTTATATAACTCTATAGTAATATGCAAAATCGAGTTTCAAATTATAATAATAATGGTTAAAAAATATCAATGGCATATCAAATAAAATTTCAATAAAAATTGTGGAGGGGGAGCGGGGTTTGGTGGTAGCTGGGGTGCATATTGTAGCGTCCCGGAAGAGTTAGTGCTGCAAGGGGTTCAGGGAATTTCTTCTGTTGAGTTTATGTTGTGCAACGGTGCGGATGTTCTCCCGGAATGTGTTTGTCATTCTTGTTTGGTGTGGCTTCACAGTGTGGCGCATATTTGTAAAAGTGTTAAAGTTGTTTTATGGGCACCCTCAGTGTGACCCTTATGGCTGTTGATCAAGTATGCCTTGCATTTACTTGCGTGAGTTAAAGCCACATACTGTATATTATGCGACTGGGCCGCCACGTTGTTTGTATGGCGGAAAAGCGGACGCAACGACAGGCTGTAGAGGACGCTAAAGGCAGTGCCTTCAAGGCACGCCCCCATTATTGTAGTTCAGGTGGAAATCGGGAGAAATTCGGAGGAATGGTTGCCCCGGGAGATTTTCGGGAGGGGCTCTGAACTTTGGGAGTCTCCCGGGAAAATCGTGAGGGTTGGCAAGTACGAGTATCAGCGGTGAATGCAGTGTTACAGAGGCATCGCCGCTCTATAATACCGGCGGGCCAGCTCTAATCTTAATTTGATATTACCTCAAGGGCCAAATGAAATTACACGGCGGGCCAAATTTGGCCCGCGGGCCAGAGTTTGACACCCATGGTCTAAGTAATGGCGCATTTGTGGCAATTTAAAGACCCACTGAAATGAGATTTTCTTATTCAAACGGGGATAGCAGGTCCATTCTATGTGTCATACTTGATCATTTTGCGAAATTGCCATATTTTTGCTGAAAGGATTTAGTAGAGAACATCGACGATAAAGTTCGCAACTTTTGGTTGCTCTTAAAAAAAAGCCCTGCCTTTCCCAGAAATTGTGCGCGTGACGTCACAGATTGTCGGACTCCTCACATCCACCCATTGATTACGATCATGGACGCCAGCAGCGCGAGCGATTCTGATCGAGAAAGCGACAATTTCCCCATTAATTGGAGCGAGGATGAAAGATTCGTGTTTGAGGGTATCGATAGCGACGGACTAGAAAAATAAATAATAAAAATAAAAAGCAACACCTCCGGGCGACGGCAGTGTGAGCGTTTCAGATGTAATTAGACACATGTACTCGGATAATTCTGGAAGATCCCTTATCTGCTTATTATTTTAATAATTGTTGCTTTTTATTTTTTATTCGTATTGTAATATTTCTTTATTTTGTTTCCATTTAAACCCCCATTATTTACTTTTTACTTTCTTTAAATTGATCTCAACTCTGTACACTGCTGATGGAATTTAAATTTTCCTGAAGGAACTCTCCTGAAGGAATCAATAAAGTACTATCTATCTATCCATCTATCTATCCATCCATCTATCTATCTATCTATCTATCTATCTATCTATCTATCTATCTATCTATCTATCTATCTATCTATCTATCTATCTATCTATCTATCTATCTATCTATCTATCTATCTATCTATCTATCTATCTCTCTATCTAATAGTGTTTAAGTGAGATTTTAAAGATTGTAAAGACATACCTCGAGGTCGGATGGCTGCGTTAAACACAGTGTCTCAGAGAGACAAGCTCACAGCTGCTGCAGGATGACGAATAATCCACGGATGTCTCCGGTAAGATATACGGTATATCACAATTTCCCCATCCAAAAACAGGCCTGTTGACATAGAGAAAACATGTTCGCTTGACCGCTCTGCTTTTACAACAAATAAGGAAACGCCGGCTGGGTCTCGGTGCTAAAGACAGCTGCAATCCACCGCTTTCCACCAACAGCTTTGTTCTTTATAGTCTCCATTATTAATTGAACAAATTGCAAAAGATTCAGCGACACAGATGTCCAAAATACTGTGTAATTATGTGGTTAAAGCAGACGACTTTTAGCTGTGTGTGTGCGCAGCGCTGATATTTCCTCCGTGACGTCACGCGTTTACGTCGTCGTTCCGCGACGTTTTCAACAAAAATCTTCCGGTAAATTTAAAATTGCAATTTAGTAAACTAAAAAGGCCGTATTGGCATGTGTTGCAATATTAATATTTCATCGTTGATATATAAACTATCAGACTGCGTGGTTGGTAGTAGTGGGTTTCAGTAGGCCTTTAAAGACTTTGTGCAATCAAAGTCAACATTTTATGAAATATAATTGTGCGCAGAAAGATAAAAAGATAATTGGCTACAATGTTAGCTTGAAGGGCGTTTCTGTGGGTGAACAGTCAGAAACATGAGTGGTGAGACTTTCACTTGAGGTCCTGAAATATATTATTTCCACCCGTTTTCTGCTCCATTGTCAACTATTCATTTTGTATTTGTCTATTTTGGCGAATATTTAGGACACGTATCGCTTCTTGATGACGTTCGTGTCGGATGCATGCAAAGCTGGCGTGCACAAGCGATCCCTCAGAAAGCTGGCGTGCACATCACTTGTGCTCGCCAGCTTTCCGAGACTCTTATTTTGTTAGCGCAGGCAGCATGAAACAGGGCTTTTATTGTGAAGATAGGAAATGTGCAGTCGGCCTTTAGAGTTCTGACGGAAGGGACGGCGCAAAAGTCTGTTGAAATAAAAAGTGTTTCTCGCCTTCCTCTCTGTCATTTTTTCATAATAATGAACTGGCAGCAGCCAGCGTCATCTCACAAGACCCTCCGGTACCGTGAATGTCAATCAAGCAAGCTACGGAATTTGCCGCCAATGTTTTTCTTGTAAAGTGTATGGAAGCTGGATGAATTAGATGCCAAAAACCAACCACTTTCATGTGGTATTGTACAGAAAGGACAACTTTTTTTCTCCTCCATTTGAAAATGTGGGCGTTATCATCATTACTGTCTGATTCCAATCAATGCAAGTCATCAGAATCAGGTAATACACCAACTTATATTCTTGTCTTTGTGAAAGAAAGACATCTATATGTGTTACACATGCTTGTATTATCATTAAACACATTTAACTTGTTTACAAAAATGTCTCTTTCATAAATAAATAAATATAAATGATATATATAAATGAGGTAGATCCCCTCGAGTTGGTCAATTGAAAAGTAGCTCGCCTGCAGAAAAAGTGTGGGCACCCCTGCCGTATACTGTACAACTCCAGTATGGTCTGCTCTTTTTTTTTTTTCATTCCACAAGTACAACACAATTTTATTTTCACCACAAAACCATTTAAGATTAGACAAACAAACATTGTACAGGTGGACAGAACAGGAACGATGATGGATCACTACTTAACAGCGCCCCATAAAAGGTGGAGAAAAGGTAGAAGCTGGGGAAGAATGTGTAAAAACAAGGTGTGAACAAAGCTATAGTTATTAAAATAACATGCAAAACCTCCACTTATTTAGACGAATGATCAAATATTGATAAAACCGTATTAACCCCAAACTCCTGATGGTTAGTATTACTGTTTGAGATTACAATTATGGAAAAAACTTGATTTGATAAACTCACGGACTGACTGCTAGCTTAAATGCCAACATGAAACAACATTGTGAAACAACATACCCGAATCTAAACTTATACAAATACATTACTGTTTGTGCAAATAAGATATTAAATGGTGCACATAGGACCTACTAGCTGTGCTGTCTTAGAACAAAGTGATCGATTTATACGTCGAGGAATACCAGATGGAGATGTTTGTAAGGTGCGTTCAAGGACCGCTCAACAGAGTAGAACTTTTTAGTTTAAAAAAAATAAAAACTTGGCCAAAAGATTTCAGTGTGTTTTAAGTATTTTTTAGCACTATATTTGGAATTAAAATGATAACCGCGATATAAAATGTTCATATTGTTACATCCCCACTACCATGCGTCTTCATTCAGTTTTGACTGGTATGACAGATGTGGTCTGCCCTGAATAAAAAAGAAGTACAATAAGTCATCATGTACTATACAGTATTCTGCAATGCTTAAACACTGTTTTCACTTCACTTAGGTCATGGTGATTAGATTCTTCAGGGTTTTTTTTTCATGAACAAACTGTTTTTTTTGGCTTGGATATGTTCGTGATCGCAATCCAAATGATAAAACTACAGCCTAAAAGAAACTTAGACTTAGACTTAGGCAAACTTTATTGATCCACAAGGGAAATTATTTCACACAGTAGCTCAGTTACAAAGGATGGAAAGGGTAATGCACACAAGGGCACGAAAAGAGGGCAAAAACAAAAGGTATAAAGTAGACTAAAAATGTACCATGGTAGCAATATAAAATATAACATATTATATGTACAGTATATAATGTAAACTGATATATTATGTTATTTTATACAAACCCCGTTTCCATCCATCATCTTCCGCTTATCCGAGGTCGGGTCGCGGGGGCAGCAGCCTAAGCAGGGAAGCCCAGACTTCCCTATCTCCAGCCACTTCGTCCAGCTCTTCCCGGGGGATCCCGAGGCGTTCCCAGGCCAGCCGGGAGACATAGTCTTCCCAACGTGTCCTGGGTCTTCCCAGTGGCCTCCTACCAGCTGGACGTGCCCTAAACACATCCCTAGGGAGGCGTTCGGGTGGCATCCTGACCAGATGCCCGAACCACTTCATCTGGCTCCTCTCGATGTGGAGGAGCAGCGGCTTTACGTTGAGCTCCTCCCGGATGGCAGAGCTTCTCACCCTATCTCTAAGGGAGAGCCCCGCCACACGGCGGAGGAAACTCATTTCGGCCGCTTGTACCCGTGATCTTATCCTTTCGGTCATGACCCAAAGCTCATGACCATAGGTGAGGATGGGAACGTAGATCGACCGGTAAATTGAGAGCTTTGCCTTCCGGCTCAGCTCCTTCTTCACCACAACGGATCGATACAACGTCCGCATTACTGAAGACGCCGCACCGATCCGCCTGTCGATCTCACGATCCACTCTTCCCCCACTCGTGAACAAGACTCCTAGGTACTTGAACTCCTCCACTTGGGGCAGGGTCTCCTCCCCAACCCGGAGATGGCACTCTGCCCTTTTCCGGGCGAGAACCATGGACTCGGACTTGGAGGTGCTGATTCGTGAAGCGAAATTGTGTTATATGAAATATAAACGGAATACAATGATTTGCAAATCCTTTTCCACTTTGCATCAGTCCATTTTCAATGATTTCGGGCCCAGAGAAGCCGGCGGCGTTTCTGGATGTTGTTGATAAATGGCTTTCGATTTGCATAGTAAAGAGCTTTAACTTGCGCTTACAGATGTAGCGAGAAACTATATTTAGTGACAGTGGTTTTCTCATGTGTTCCTAAACCCATGTGGTGATATCCCTTAGAGATTGATGTCTGTTTTTGATACAGTGCCGTCTGAGGGATCAAAGGTCATGGTCATTCAATGTTAGTTTCCGGCCATGCCGCTTACGCGGAGGGTTTTCTCAAGATTCTCTGAACCTTTTGATGATATTTTGGACCGTAGATGTTGAAATCCCTAAATTTCTTGCAATGTCACTTTGAGAAAGGTTGTTCTTAAACTGTTTGACTATTTGCTCACGCAGTTGTGGACAAAGGGGTGTACCTCGCCCCATCCTTTCTTGTGAAAGACTGAGCATTTTTTGGGAAATTGTTTTTATACCCAATCATGGCACCCACCTGTTCCCAATTAGCCTGCACACCTGTGGGATGTTCCAAATAAGTGTTTGATGAGCATTCCTCAACTTTATCAGCATTTATTGCCACCTTTCCCAACTTCTTTGTCACGTGTTGCTGGCATCAATATCTAAAGTTAATGATTTGCAAAAAAAATTAATCAGTTTGAACATCAAATATGTTGTCTTTGTAGCATATTCAACTGAATATGGGTTGAAAATGATTTGCAAATCATTGTATTCTGTTTATATTTACATCGAACACAATTTCCCAACTCATATGGAAACGGGGTTTGTATAAAAAATCCCAATTAATATATACAATATTACAGTGTATGTAACAGTTGCAGCAAAAAAAAAGGGCATTATAAAATAGATAAAATAAAGTAAAACAAACTCATCTTAGATTAAAAATATGTAAGTGCAATCAGCTGCCTTGAGCAGAACTACATCTATTTGACTTTGGTAGACATTTTAAAAGTCAAACAACTCCAAAATGTAAAGTAACGTAAACGCTATTCAGACTGTGGCGAAACTTAAAGGCCTACTGAAAGCCACTACTACCGACCACACAGTCTGATAGTTTATATATCAATGAGGAAATATTAACATTGCAACACATGCCAATACGGCCTTTTTAGTTTACTCAATTACAATTTCAAATTTTGCGCAAAGTATCTTGTTGCAAACGTCGGTATGATGACGCGTGCGCGGGACGTCTCGGATTGTAGCGGACATTTTTTTCCAGCCCGATCTAAGCTATAAATAGTCTGCTTTAATCGCATAATTCCACAGTCTTCTGGATATCTGTGTTGCTGAATCTTTTGCAATTTGTTCAATTAATAATGGAGAATTGAAAGAAGAAAGATGGAGGTTAGCAACACAAACACAGTCGGTGTTTCCTTTTTTACATTCCCGAACGGGAAGCTTTACTATGGAACAGAGCGGTCAAGCGAACATGTCAAACGGCAGGTTTCGGTGAGAAAATGGTGGTAATAAGTCGGCTCTTACCGTAGACATGAGCGGAGCTTGCGTCCTCCTGCAGCTGCGGACTCTCTTACCTCCTCCCACCTCAGACACGGGTGGTCACCACACCCCTCCGACTTTCAGGTACCATAATAATCTCACTAAAACACTAGTAACACAGTAAGCAGATAAGGGATTTTCCAGAATTATCATTGTAAACGTGTTTAATAACATCTGAATCGCTCCTACTGCTCTCGCCTTTTTTTCTCTCTCTCTAGTCCTTCACTCTCACTATCCTCATCCATGAATCTTTCATTCTCGCTCAAATTAATGGGGAAATCGTCGCTTTCTCGGTCTGAATCGCTCTCGCTGCTGGTGGCTATGATTGTAAACAATGTGAGGATGTGAGGAGCTCCACAACCCGTGACGTCATGCTCACATCGTCTGCTACTTCCGGTACAGGCAAGGCTTTTTTATTAGCGACCAAAAGTTTTGAACTTTATCGTCGATGTTCTCTACTAAATCCTTTCAGATAAAATATGGCAATATCGCGAAATGATCAAGTATGACACATAGAATGGACCTGCTATCCCCGTTTGAATAAGAAAATCTCATTTCAGTAGGCCTTTAAAGCATCGTTACTGTCAGATGGTGAATGTGCTGCCAGCGCGGACTTTGACGTCATCCCATTTTAGAACCGCAAGCTTTATATAGCCTGGCTGAGTCTGTATGTAAAAACCCCTCGCCCTGTAAAAAAAACAAAAAACAAACAAACCTGCAACTGCCGCTGCAAGGTATGAGAAGCAAACAGAGGATGAAAAGACGCTATTGCAAAGCCGGCCTCCTTTTTCTGAGTTTAATCTGTCTTAGTAGCAGTGTGATAAGTGTTTTGACTCAGCCTCAAATTTCCTCTTGTTTACGCATCCTTTGCCAAACCACGTGGATCCCTGTAGAGTCGGATAATCTCAGCGATGCCAATTTGGCAGGGCTGCAAATATACCACAACCTCCTGGCCCAGGTCAGATGACAACAACGGGGTAGAAAGCAAAGTACCTGCGTCTGTTTCCCGTCATTATTCCTTCTCTCCTTCCTGTCATCTTTGTTGGTAGCAATCTGCCCGCCATTGGTGTCTTCATTGATGCGCGTCCCTCATTCCTCCCTGGTGCCTGCCAGCGCTTTTTGCTTGCAGGGGGAGATTGGTGCAATCATGGCTTGTGACGAAGCCTATTTACCCAGATGGAGCGAGGAAAAAAAAAAAGAAACCACCCGTATGCTAAGCCAACACTGTCCCAGTTCCCCACTGGTGTGAGAGGAAAAGCCTCTTTAATTTGCGGTATTTTCCCCAGTGGAGTCTTTTCTGGTTTTCATACATTTGCACAATTCAGTTTGTCGTTTTTGCTGTTGTCCTCGGTATCGTATCCTCATTGTATCGTTTGAGAAGTGTAAGCTTTCAATGATGCAAAGATTCCTATTACGATGTCAGTCATTAAAGGCCTACTGAAAAATGGAACACTCTTTGAAAGATTTAAACTATTCATCATCACTAAGACGTTACTGCTCGCTACTTCAATCAATCAATCAATCAATGTTTATTTATATAGCCCCAAATCACAAATGTCTCAAAGGACTGCACAAATCATTACGACTACAACATCCTCGGAAGAACCCACAAAAGGGCAAGGAAAACTCACACCCAGTGGGCAGGGAGAATTCACATTCAGTGGGACGCCAGTGACAATGCTGACTATGAGAAACCTTGGAGAGGACCTCAGATGTGGGCAACCCCCCCCCTCTAGGGGACCGAAAGCAATGGATGTCGAGCGGGTCTAACATGATACTGTGAAAGTTCAATCCATAGTGGCTCCAAGACAGCAGTGAGAGTCCCGTCCACAGGAAACCATCTCAAGCGGATCAGCAGCGTAGAGATGTCCCCAACCGATATAGGCGAGCGGTCCATCCTGGGTCTCGACTCTGGACAGTCAGTACTTCATCCATGGTCATCGGACCGGACCCCCTCCACAAGGGAGGGGGGGACATAGGAGAAATAAAAGAAGCGGCAGATCAACTGGTCTAAAAAGGAGGTCTATTTAAAGGCTAGAGTATGCAGATGAGTTTTAAGATGAGACTTAAATGCTTCTTGGGTACTGATTAATGCGAAGCGCTACCAGTTTGATACACACTTAAATAAATTGCCAGAAGTAGCCAAATTTGCTCAATTTACCTTTAATAAATACATTTATATATATATATATATAAAAAGATTGGTATTTCTGTCTGTCATTCCGTCGTACATTTTTTTTCCTTTTACGGAAGGTTTTCTGTAGAGAATAAATGATGAAAAAAACACTTAATTGAACGGTCTAAAAGTGGAGAAAACAGGAAAAAAATGAAAATTTGATTTTGAAACAGTTTATCTTCAATTTCGACTCTTTAAAATTCAAAATTCAACCGAAAAAAAGAAGACAAAAATTAACTAATTTGAATCTTTTTGAAAAAATGTAAAAAATAATTTATGGAACATCATTAGTAATTTTTCCTGATTAAGTTTAATTTTAGAATTTTGATGACATGTTTTAAATAGGTTAAAATATAATCTGCATTTTTTTTTTTACAATATATAATGAATTGGACCAAGCTATATTTCTAACAAAGACAAATCATTAATTCGTCCATATTTTCTAAAAGAAATTCAGAAGACTTTGAAATAAGATTTAAATTTAATAATTAAAGATTTTCTAGATTTGCCAGAATAATTGTTTTGAATTTTAATCATAATAAGTTTGAAGAAATATTTCAAAAATATTCTTCGTCGAAAAAAACAGAAGCTAAAATGAAGAATTTAATTCAAATGTATTTATTATTCTTTACAATAAAAAAAAAAAATCCACTTGAACATTGATTTAAATTGTCAGGAAAGAAAAGGAAGGAATTTGAAAGGTAAAAAGGTAAATGTGTTTAAAAATCCTAAAACCATTTTTAAGGTTGTATTTTTTCTCTAAAATTGTCTTTCTGAAAGTTATAAGAAGCAAAGTAAATAAATAAATCAAGTCTTTAAAATATTTTCTTGAATTTTCATATTCTATTTGAGTTTTGTCTCTCTTAGAATTAAAAATGTCCAGCAAAGTGAGACCAGCTTGCTAGTAAATAAATACAATTTTAAAAAATAGAGGCAGCTCACTGGTAAGTGCTGCTTTTTGAGCTATTTTTAGAACAGGCCAGCGGGCTACTCATCTGGTCCTTACGGGCTACCTGGTGCCCGCGGTTACCGCGTTGGTGCCCCCTGTGCTAGACCATCGTGTGAATTAAGCCGCAAAGAAGAAAAACAAATTTGACGTCATATCTCCTGTCCAAAGGCAAAACCCAGTAACTCAATTTTGGTCAAAACTGAGCTGATAATAATTTTGGAGTTCCTAGGTGATATGCTTTACATTAGTGTATGCGATATTGTAATTTGTTCCGTAAGTAAGCTGTTACGCGCATGGCAGGACCTAGCAACTACCACATAACCGCGTAGATACAACAGAAAAACCTAGTATCTCAAGGGAGCTTCTTTGTCAGTCGCCTTATTGTCTTTAATGAGACATTTGCACGAATGGGGGCCGACGGTCAACCTGATTATGTGATATTATGGCACCAGGGGATATTTGGAAGATTGGCCCAGGACGTTGCAAGCACCTTCATTAAATGTATTGTTCTTGATTCTTCCCCTTGCATACTCTTATGGGGCAGATAACTGTGGAGGTCAAAATAAAAACTGGACGCTGTACACGGCTCTTGCCCAATGTGCAAACGCAGAATGGGGCCCACCCGAGATTGTGATAAAATATCTGGAGAAAGGGCACACGTTCATGAGAGCAGATTCAATCCATGGCTCAATCGGCAAGAAAATGAAAGCTCAAGAACACATCCGGTTTCAGGGCAAATCACTCGACGGAGACAGCCCTCGCAAAAATGACTAATGATCTATTGCTAACAAAACACGAATTGGTATGTCAGACTTAGCCCTGTCTTGGTTTAACTCTTATCTTACTGATAGGATGCAGTGTGTCTCCCATAACAGTGTGACCTCGGACTACGTTAAGGTAACGTGTGGAGTTCCCCAGGGTTCGGTCCTTGGCCCTGCACTCTTCAGCATCTACATGCTGCCGCTGGGTGACATCATACACAAATACAGTGTTAGCTTTCACTGTTATGCTGATGACACCCAACTCTACATGCCCCTAAAGCTGACCAACACGCCGGACTGTAGTCAGCTGGAGGCGTGTCTTAATGAAATTAAACAATGGATGTCCGCTAACTTTTTGCAACTCAACGCCAAAAAAACGGAAATGCTGATTATCGGTCCTGCTAGACACCGACCTCTATTTAATAATACAACTCTAACATTTGACAACCAAACAATTAAACAAGGCGACACGGTAAAGAATCTGGGTATTATCTTCGACCCAACTCTCTCCTTTGAGGCACACATTAAAAGCGTTACTAAAACGGCCTTCTTTCATCTCCGCAATATCGCTAAAATTCGCTCCATACTGTCCACTAAAGACGCTGAGATATGCCGTAGTGGTTTGTGCAGCCCTTTGAGACACTAGTGATTTAGGGCTATATAAGTAAACATTGATTGATTGATTGATCTATACGTTTGATGACTTTGTAGATCTTTGTAAGACAGCATCAAGATAGATTGGTTTTCCTTTGTTCTCTCAAAACCAGCTAGAAGGGAGTTACTAGGTTTTGCCTTTGGACGGGAGATACGCAACCGAGCAATTATTACGTTTTTTTTTTTAGTTTTGGTTTTATTATGAAAAATAATTGGGCTTCACGGTGGCAGAGGGGTTAGTGCGTATGCCTCACAATACGAAGCTCCTGCAGTCCTGGGTTCAAATCCAGGCTCGGGATCTTTCTGTGTGGAGTTTGCATGTTCTCCCCGTGACTGCGTGGGTTCCCTCCGGGTACTCCGGCTTCCTCCCACTTCCAAAGACATGCACCTGGGGATAGGTTGATTGGCAACACTAAATTGGCCCTAGTGTGTGAATGTGAGTGTGAATGTTGTCTGTCTATCTGTGTTGGCCCTGCGATGAGGTGGCGACTTGTCCAGGGTGTACCCCGCCTTCCGCCCGATTATAGCTGAGATTGGCGCCAGCGACCCCAAAAGGGAATAAGCGGTGGAAAAATGGATGGATGGATGAAAAATAATTGAACGAATAATACACGGACTGTAGACAACTGGAGTTTTAGGGAGTATTTTTTTTTAAACCTACCTTTGTGTCGCACTTGGATCCAGTACCATCTTTAAAGCCTCTGACATAAGAAAATTAAAGCCCCTTTTAAAGAATAATAATGAACCATATCTAAAAACCCTTCCATAAAAATGTGAATGAAAGTTGTCCAAAGCGTCAGTCTTTTCTGCTGTCTCTACCAAAGGTTTTATTCAGAAGAAATTATGCTTTTGTTCCTACCAGAAATATAGAAAGAGACAATTGCCTCTTTGTCTTTTGTTTGAAGTATTTGGCAGCAGTGCCGACTTCCTGCTGTGATATGCATGGAATGGATCAAACACACTCTATGTCCATGCAGTCACGTTCCAACTGTATTTAAAATCGAACACAAATGTCCTCAATAGATTCCTTTGTCTCTTTCCTTGGAGGGACTGTGACGTGTCAGGTCGACAATCAACATAACCTCTGGAACTACAGAATAACTGCGCTAGAATATTTATCTGGAAAAAAAAAAAAGTCATGCAGAGAAAGAAGCAACAATGTGCCAGTAAGTTTGATTAAGGTGTGGATAAGTCAACTGACGACATACCAAAATTATTTTGGTACTTTTCGGTACTTTTCTAAATAAAGGAGACCACAAAAAATTGCATTATTGGCTTTATTTTAATAAAAAAAAATCTTACGGTACATCAAACATATGTTTATTATGGGAGTAAAGTCCTTAAATAAAATAGTGAACATACTAGACAACTTGTCTTTTAGTAGTAAGTAAACAAACGGTGGCAGAGGGGTTAGTGCGTCTGCCTCACAATACGAAGGTCCTGCAGTCCTGGGTTCAATTCCAGGCTGAGGATCTTTCTGTGTGGAGTTTGCATGTTCTCCCCGTGACTGCGTGGGTTCCCTCCGGGTACTCCGGCTTCCTCCCACTTCCAAAGACATGCACCTGGGGATAGGTTGATTGGCAACACTAAATTGGCCCTAGTGTGTGAATGTTGTCCGTCTATCTGTGTTGGCCCTGCGATGAGGTGGCGACTTGTCCAGGATGTACCCCGCCTTCCGCCCGATTGTAGCTGAGATAGGCGCCAGCGCCCCCCGCGACCCCGAAAGGGAATAAGCGGTAGAAAATGGATGGATGGATAAACAAACAAAGACTCCAAATATAGTCTGCTGACATATGCAGTAACATATTGTCATTTTCCATTCTATTATTTTGTCAACATTATCAAAGACAAGTGGTAGAACATCAATTATTAATATACTGAATTAGTGAAGTGAATTATATTTTATATAGCGCTTTTCTCGAGTGACTCAAAGCGCTTTACATAGTGAAACCCAATATCTAAGTTACATTTAAACCAGTGTGGGTGGCACTGGGAGCAGGTGGGTAAAGTGTCTTGCCCAAGGACACAACGGCAGTAACTAGGATGGCACAAGCGGGAATCGAACCTGCAACCCTCAAGTTGCTGGCACGGCCGCTTTACCAACCGAGCTATGCCGCCCCTATCTACTTGTTCATTTACTGTTTATATCTGCTTACTTTCTCTTTTAGCATGTTCTGTCCACACTTCTGTTAAAATGTAATAATACCTTATTTTTCTGTAGTTTGATACTTTACATTAGTTTTGGATGATACCACAAATTTAAGTATCAATCCGATACCAAGTCGTTACAGGATCAAACATTGGTCTTATTCAAAGTCCTCATGTGTCCAGGGACATATTTCCTAAGTTTATAAACATAAAATTTGACGTTCTTCTTGGGACCATTTTTCAACCTGAGGTAGTTCCAAAAAGAAGCTCCGGGAAGGACCTGCTGGCACCACTGTGGACTGGACTCTCACTATCATATTAGAGCAGGGGTGTCAAACTCAAATACAGAGTGGGCCAACATTTAAAACTGAACAAAGCTGCGGGCCAAGGTTGAACAAATTAACCTTTTTTATTGGGACCCAAACAAGTTTTGCATTGAATATTGAACAAGCAAGCTTTATATAACTTTATAGTGTCATGCAAAATCGAGTTTCTAATAATAAATAAAAATCAATGGCATATCAAATAAAACTTGAATGCCTCTTTTATTTTTGGAACCTTCTGAGGTAAATATCAAAATTAGCTTTTTTCCAGGGATAATAATATTGAGAAAAAAAAAATAATGAATGAATCAAACATTCAAGCCTTGAGAAAGTGTATGAATTAAACTTGAATTATTGCTCAGTTTGCTACACTGATTTGCTTCAACACTGAATATGGAACAAGCAACGCTTATATAACTTAATAGTGCAAAATCAACTTTCAAAAAGCAAACGAAAAAACATCAATGGTATATAAAATTAAATTTAAATTAAAAAAAATGTATAGCCTCTTTTCTATTTGCAGCCTTCTGAGGTAAATATCAACATTAACTTTTTCCACAGGCGGATAAATTTGAAAATAAAATAATGAGGTGGGCGGGGTTCGGTGGTAGCGGGGGTGTATATTGTAGCATCCTGAAAGAGTTAGTGCTGCAAGGGATTCTGGGTATTTATTCTGTTTGTTGTGGTTACGGTGCGGATCCATCCATCCATTTCCTACCGCTTATTCCCTTGTGGGGTTGAGGGGGGCGCTGGCGCCTATCTCGGCTACAATCGGGCGGAAGGCGGGGTACACCCTGGACAAGTCGCCACCTCATCGCAGGGCCAACACAGATAGACAGACAACATTCACACTCACATTCACACAGTAGGGCCAATTTGTTCTCCCGAAATGTGTTTGTCATTGTTGTTTGGTGTAGGTTCACAGTGTGGCACATATTTGTAACGGTGTTAAAGTTGTTTATACGGCCACCCTCAGTGTGACCTGTATGGTTGTTGACCAAGTATGCCTTGCATTCACTTGCGTGTGTGTGTGTGTGTGTGTGTGTGTGTGTGTGTTAAAGCTGCATATATTATGTGACTTGGCCGGCACGCTGTTAATAAGGAGGAAAAGCGGACGTGACGACATGTTGTAGAGGACACTAAAGACAGTGCCTTTAAGGTACGCCCCCAATATTGTTGTCCGGATGGAAATCGGGAAAAATTTGGGCTAATGGTTGCCCAGGGAGATTTTCGGGAGGGGCACTGAACTTCAGGAGTCTCCCAGGAAAATCGGGAGGGTTGGCAAGTATGAGTATCAGCGGTGAATGCCGCTGTATAATACCAGAGGGCCAGCTCTAATGTTAATTTGATATTGCCTTAAGGGCCACATTTAATTACAGGTCGGGCCAAAATTGACCCGCAGGCCAGAGTTTGACACCCATGTATTAGAGCCACTATGGACTGGACTTTCACAATATTATGTTAGACCCACTCGACGTCCATTGCACCGGTCTCCCCTAGAGGGGGGGGTTACCCACATTTGCAGTCCTCTCCAAGGTTTGTCATAGTCATTCTCAACGACGTCACACCGGGTTGTGGGTTTTTCCTTGCCCAGTATAGCTCGGTTGGGAGAGCGGCCGTGCTAGCAACTTGGGGGTTGCAGGTTCGATCCCCGCTTCCTCCATCCTAGTCACTGCCGTTGTGTCCTTGGGCAAGACACTTTACCCACCTGCTCCCAGTGCCACCCACACTGGTTTAAATGTAACTTAGATATTGGGTTTCACTATGTAAAGCGCTTTGAGTCACTAGAGAAAAGCGCTATATAAATATAATACACTTCACTTCACCTTATGTGTGCACTGATCCGCGGATGTCGGTGTGGCTTGTGCAGCCCTTTGAGACACTTGTGATTTAGGCTATATAAATAAACATGGATTGATTGAAACATTGAATATATATTTAAAAAAACGAAAGATGTTGTGTTGCCAAAAAATATCGACGTAATAATACTAGTATCGACTAGATACGTGCCTGTACTTGGTGTCATTACAGTGGATGTCAGGTGAAGATCCACCAATGGCGTTTGTTTCCATTTGGATGCCGGTGAGCTACTGTGTGTAGTGAAGCATGTTCAGCTAATCCTCGTCCTGCTGGGATGATACTTGTAAGAAACTTACTTTATTTGTCGCCATGGAGACGAGGATTGGTGATTTAGAAGTAGCTAAAACACTGCAGACTGCATAAATTGATTAACGTGGACCCCGACTTAAACAAGTTGAAAAACTTATACGGGTGTTACCATTTAGTGGTCAATTGTACGGAATATGTACTGTACTGTGCAATCTACTAATAAAAGTCTTAATCAATCAATCAAAGCTGCTAGCTAGCTGGCCATGTCTTAAAGCAACTTTTTCCTTAGGGCATGGGTGTCAAACTCTGGCCGTTTAATTTAATTTGGCCCTTGAGCCAATATCAAATTAACATTACAGCTGGCCCGCCGTTATTACACAGCAGGTAACACCTTAATTTCTCACACTTGCCAATCCTCCCAAAGTTCAGTGCCCCTCCCAAAAATCTCCCAGGGCAAGCATTCTCCCGATTTTTACCCGGACAACAATATTGAGGGCCTTTAGCATTCTCTACAACCTGTCGTCACGTCCGCTTTTCCTCCATACATACAGCGTGCAGGCCCACTCGCATAATATATGCAGACATTACACACACATACGTGAATGCCAGGCATACTTGGTCAACAGCCATACAGGTCACACTGAGGGTGGCCATATAAACAACTTTAACACTGTTACAAATATGCGCCACACTGTGAACTCACACCAAACAACATTTTCGGGAGAACATCTGCACTGTAATATAACATAAACACAACAGAACAAATACCCAGAAACCCTTGCAGCACTAACTATTTCGGGACGCTACAATATATTTTGATATTTACCTCAGAAGGCTGCAAATAGAAAAGATGCATTAAATTTGTATTAAAATTTTCTTTGATATGCCATTGATATGTTTTAATTATTATTATTATTATTTAAAACTGGATTTTGCATGTCACTATAAAGTTTTATAAGCCTTGCTTGATAATATTCAATGCAAAACTTGTTTGGGTCCCTATTAAAAGGTTAATTTGTTCAACCTTGGCCCGCGGCTCTGTTCAGGTTTAAGTTTTGGCCCACTCTGTATTTGAGTTTGACACCCCTGCCTTAGCGCATCGGTCGGCAAACCAAAATGTTGAAAGAGCCATATTGGACCAAAAATACAAAAACAAATCTGTGTGGAGCTGCAAAAAATTAAAGGCCATATTACATACAGATAGTGTGTCATGCGATATAAATTGAATTAAGAGGACTTAAAGGAAACTAAATGAGCTCAAATATAGCTACAAATGAGGCATAATGATGCAATATGTACATACAGCTAGCCTAAATAGCATGTTAGCATCGATTAGCTTGCAGTCAGGCGGTGACCAAATATGTCTGATTAGCACTCCACATAAGTCAATAACATCAACCAAACTCACCTTTGTGCATTCATGCACATTGTTAAAAGTTCGGTGAACAAAATGAAAAAGAAGTGGAATAACACAGGTCCTAGAAAGTCGGAGAAAGTTGTACATGTAAACAAACTATGGTGAGTTTAAGGACCGCCAAAATTAGTAGGACAAAACGGCGCTCGCCAAATACTTGAATCAGTGAAGCATGTTTTATACAAACAGTGTGCTTTATAGCAATCATGGAGGTTTGATTACATGAATTGATTAACGTGGACCCCGACTTAAACAAGTTGAAAAACTTATTGGGGTGTTACCATTTAGTGGTCAATTGTACGGAATATGTACTGAACTGTGCAATCTACTAATAAAAGTATCAATTAATCAATCAATCAGTTTGTGTCATGTTTGTCCTGCAGAAACCATATTAAAACAAAAAATATATTGTTTCCCCCTCATCTTTTTCCATTTTTCATACATTTTTGAAAAAGCTCCAGGTAGCCACTAGGGCGGCGCTATGCGGCTCAATAGCCGCGGGTTGCCGACACCCGTCTTAGGGTGTTTCAGTGTTTTACCTTCACCTTTTTATTTACTTTTTAAGCCAAATGCGTCCGTACTCCCTTTTCTGTCTACTAACTGTGTCTGTTTGTAAGTACTCTGTGATTGTGTGCCGCCGAACATGCTCCTCTGCTCTTAAACCAGCAATGACACGACGTAACTTTGACGCGGGTGAATGCGGGACCGGTACGTTTCAGAGACTGTATCGTACCGAAAATTATTCATTAGTATCGAGGTACTATACTAATACCAGTTTACCGTACAACCATAGTTTACACACACACACACAAGCAATGATGGTTGCGTTAATATTCATCTATCTTGCAAGTCACCAGATGTATTCTTTTCCCTGGTTACACACACACACACACACACACGCACACAATAATAGTTGCGTTACTATTCATCTATCCTGCAAGTCACCAGATGTATTTTTTCCCCTGGTTAAACACACACACACACACACACACACACACACACACACACACACACACACACACACACAATGATGATTGCGTTACACACACACACATACACACTTAAACACACACAATGATGGTTGCGTTACTATTCATCTATGTTGTAAGTCACTAGATGTATTTTTTCCCCCTGGTTACACACACACACACACACACACACACTCACACACACACACACACACACTTACACACACACACACAATGATGGTTGCGTTACTATTCATCTATGTTGAAAGTCACCAGATGTATTCTTTCCCCTGGTTACACACACACACACACACACACACACACATAGACACACACACACACACACACATACACACACACACACACACACAATGATGGTTGCGTTACTATTCATCTATGTTGCAAGTCACCAGATGTATTTTTTCCCCTGGTTACACACACACACACACACACACACACACACACACACACACACACACACAATGATGGTTGCGTTACTATTCATCTATGTTGCAAGTCACCAGATGTTTTTTTTCCCCTGGTTACACACACACACACACACACACACACACAATGATGGTTGCGTTACACACACACACACACACACACACACACACACACACTTACACACACACAATGATGGTTGCGTTACTATTCATCAATTCTGCAAGTCACCAGATGTATTTTTTCCCCTGGTTACACACACACACACACACACACACACACACACACACACACACACACACAATGATGGTTGCGTTACTATTCATCTATGTTGCAAGTCACCAGATGTTTTTTTTCCCCTGGTTACACACACACACACACACACACACACACAATGATGGTTGCGTTACACACACACACACACACACACACACACACACACACACACACTTACACACACACAATGATGGTTGCGTTACTATTCATCAATTCTGCAAGTCACCAGATGTATTTTTTCCCCTGGTTACACACACACACACACACACAATGATGGTTGCGTTACTATTCATCTTTGTTGCAAGTCACCAGATGTATTTTTTCCCCTGGTTACACACACACACACACACACACACACACGATGGTTGCGTTACTATTCATCTATGTTGCAAGTCACCAGAAGTATTTTTCCCCTGGTTACACACACACACACACACACACACACACACACGATGGTTGCGTTACTATTCATCTATGTTGCAAGTCACCAGATGTTTTTTTCCCCTGGTTACACACACACACACACACACACACACAATGATGGTTGCGTTACACACACACACACACACACTTACACACACACAATGATGGTTGCGTTACTATTCATCAATTCTGCAAGTCACCAGATGTATTTTTTCCCCTGGTTACACACACACACACACACACAATGATGGTTGCGTTACTATTCATCTTTGTTGCAAGTCACCAGATGTATTTTTTCCCCTGGTTACACACACACACACACACACACACACACGATGGTTGCGTTACTATTCATCTATGTTGCAAGTCACCAGAAGTATTTTTCCCCTGGTTACACACACACACACACACACACACACACACACACACGATGGTTGCGTTACTATTCATCTATGTTGCAAGTCACCAGATGTTTTTTTTCCCCTGGTTACACACACACACACACACACACACACACACACAATGATGGTTGCGTTACACACACACACACACACACACACACACACACTTACACACACACAATGATGGTTGCGTTACTATTCATCAATTCTGCAAGTCACCAGATGTATTTTTTCCCCTGGTTACACACACACACACACACACAATGATGGTTGCGTTACTATTCATCTTTGTTGCAAGTCACCAGATGTATTTTTTCCCCTGGTTACACACACACACACACACACACACACACACACACGATGGTTGCGTTACTATTCATCTATGTTGCAAGTCACCAGATGTATTTTTGCCCCTGGTTACACACACACACACACACACACACACACACACACACACACACACACACACACACACACACACACATCCATATTATACCAGTTGGCCTTGTAACTCAGTGAAAAAAGAAGTTGAGCTTGAGAAGTGAAGAGTCCGCTTTACCTACGAGAAAGTAATTAGTAGCAACTCCTAAGGGAGTGGAGATAGACTTCATACAGCTTGGCACTATCCTTCCTTCTCAGCAGCTGCAGGTCTCTGCTTTTTGCACACCCTCATTATGTCTTGTCTAAACAACCACACTGCCTGGGAAAGGCAGTCATCAACACAATATCATTCATTTAAAGGCCTACTGAAATGAGATGTTCTTATTTAAACGGGGATAGCAGGTCCATTCTATGTGTCATACTTGATCATTTCGCGATATTGCCATATTTTTGCTGAAAGGATTTAGTAGAGAAATAGACGATAAAGTTCGCAACTTTTGATCTCCAATAAAAAAGCCTGGCCTGTACCGGAAGTAGCAGACGATGTGCGTGTGACGTCACCGCTGTGAGGGCTCCTCACATCCTCACATTAAATACACTCAAGGACACCAGCAGCGCGAGCGATTCTCACCGAGAAAGCGACATTTTCCCCATTAATTGTAGTGAGGATGAAATATTTGTGGATTAAAATAGTGAGAGTGAAGGACTAGAAGAAAAAATAAAGACAAGGGCAGGAGCGATTCAGATGTTATTAGACACATTTACTAGGATAATTCTGGAAAATTCCATATCTGATTATTGTGTTACTAGTGTTTTAGTGACATTATAAAGCGGTGGTACCCAACCACCGGGCCGTGGCCCGATTCGTACCGGGCCGCAGAAGAATTTTTTATTCATTTTTATTTAAAAAAAAAAAAAAAAAAAAAATGTATTTATTCTTTTTATTTATTAAATCAACATAAAAAACACAATATACACTTACAATTAGTGCACCAACCACAAAAACCTCCCTTTTTCATGACAAAGGAAAAAATAAAATAAAAAATATATAAGGATTTCCCCCCCCCCCCCCCCCCCCCCCCCCCCCCCCCCTGGCCGCGGGACAAATTATTAAGCGTTGACCGGTCCGCGGATACAAAAAGATTGGGGACCACTGTTATAAAGTCATACCTAAAAGTCGCCAGTGTCTCTGAGTGAAGCCATGGAGGAGCCAAGAAAGTGGCAGCTGCCTTTTTGACAGCTGCAGGAAGAACAACACAAGCTCCGCTCATGTTTACGGTAAGAGCCGACTTATTACCACAATTTTCTCACCGAAACCTGCCGGTTGACATGTGGTAGAGAAACATGTTCACTTGACCGCTCTGTTCCATATTAAAGCTTCACAACTAACAAAGAAACACCGGCTGTGTTTGTGTTGCTACAGCCGGCCGAAATACACCGCTTTCCACCAACAGCATTCTTCTTTGACGTCTCCATTATTAAATGAACAAATTGCAAAAGATTCAGCAACACAGATGTCCAGAATACTGTTTAATTATGCGATTAAATTGGACGACTTTTAGCCGTGAGTGGTGCTGGGATAAAATGTCTGCTACAAGCAATAACGTCACAAGCACGCGTCAACATAAGCGTCATCATTCCGCGACGTTTTCAACAGGACAGTTCGAGGGGAATTTAAAATCGCAATTTAGTAAACTAAAAAGGCCGTATTGGCATGTGTTGCAATGTTAATATTTCATCATTGATATATAAACTATCAGACTGCGTGGTGGGTAGAAGTGGCTTTCAGTAGGCCTTTAATATCGCTTTTTCAAAGTGAAACAATACATGCATTATACTAGTGTTGTACGGTATACAGGTATTAGTATAGTACTGCGATACTAATGAATCATATTCGGTACTACACCGCCTCTGAAAAGTATCGGTCCGCTGCGCCCCCGTTGTCTTCACGTCGTGTCATTGCTGGTTTACGAGCAGAGGAGCATGTTCGGCAGCGCACAACCACTGAGTATCAATCAATGTTTATTTATATAGCCCCAAATCACAAATGTCTCAAAGGACTGCACAAATCATTACGACTACAACATCCTCGGAAAAACCCACAAAAAGGCAAGGAAAACTCACACCCAGTGGGCAGGGAGAATTCACATCCAGTGGGACGCCAGTGACAATGCTGACTATGAGAAACCTTGGAGAGGACTTCAGATGTGGGCAACCCCCCAACTCTAGGGGACCGAAAGCAATGGATGTCGAGCGGGTCTAACATGATACTGTGAAAGTTCAATCCATAGTGGCTCCAACACAGCCGCGAGAGTTCAGTTCAAGCGGATCCAAGACAGCAGCGAGAGTCCCGTCCACAGGAAACCATCTCAAGCGGAGGCGGATCAGCAGCGTAGAGATGTCCCCAACCGATACAGGCGAGCGGTCCATCTTGGGTCCCGACGAGCGGTCCATCCTGGGTCTCGACTCTGGACAGCCAGTACTTCATCCATGGTCATCGGACCGGACCCCCTCCACAAGGGAGTGGGGGACATAGGAGAAAGAAAAGAAGCGGCAGATCAACTGGTATAAAAAGGTCTATTTAAAGGCTAGAGTATACAAATGAGTTTTAAGGTGAGACTTAAATGCTTCTACTGAGGTAGCATCTCGAACTGTTAGCGTACTTACAAGCAGACACAGTGTGTAGACAGAAAAGGGAGAACATACGCACTTTGGCTTAAAAACTAAAGGTAAAGGTGAAGTTATAACACTGAAACACCCTCAAAAAGAGGTGCTTTAAAACATGGCTAGCTCGCTAGCTACTAAAGTCCAGGCCCAGTCTGCAGTGTTTTAGCTACTTTTAAATCACTAATCCTTGTTTCCATGGCGACACATAAAGTAAGTTTCTTACAATTATCATCACTGCAGGACGAGGAATACTGTAGCTAAACATGCTTCACTACACACTAGAGATGCGCGGACAGGCAATTATAACATCCGCAACCACATCACCAAAGTCGTCATCCACCCACCATTTACCCGAACCAACATTTTATCAGAACAGCAACCGCCCGCTGAAATACATCAGAGGTCGGCCACCTTTATCACTCACAGAGCTATTTAAACCCGTTTCACAGAGTAATGAAAATAATTGGGCCGCTAACGTTCTCGCGAACATCAAATTGGTGTTCATCCTGATGACAAGAAATATGGCGTGCTGTGAAGCCATTGCTTTTGACACCTTCAACAACATGTACAAACCGAATGTTAGTCCGGCAACATGTTGTGTGCAGCTTCCGCAAACACACGTACAAGATTGAAAGGCATACTGGGTGATACAGAGTACACTGATGGTTGTGATATAAACAACTTTAACATTTACTAACATGCGCCACGCTGTGACGCCACACCAAACAAGAATGACAAACACATTTCGGGAGAACATCCTCACAGTAACACAACATAAACGCAACACAACAAATACCCAGAATCCTTTGTATCCGTGATAATTCCTGAATATATTTTACACCCCTGCGCCCCAAACCCCGTCCACCTTACCGACGCACGGGGTGTATAAAATCTCTACTACACACCGTAGCTCAACAACGTCAAAATGTAAACAAATGTAAAAATACCAAGTACAGTAGCGTATCTAGTCAATACGACTATGATTACGTCGATATTTTTGGGCATCACAACATCTTTTGTTTTTTTTTGTAATTTATGTTATGTTTATAAAGTCAGGGAATATGTCCCTGGACACATGAGGACTTTGAATATGACCAATGTATGATCCTTTAACGATTTGGTATCGGATCGATACTCAAATTTGTGGTATCTTCCAAAACTGAAGTATCAAACTACAGAAGAATAAGTGATTATTACATTTTAACACGAGTGTAGATAGAACATGTTAAAAAAGATTAATAAGTCATTTTCTACCACTTGTCCTTAATAATGTTGACAAAATAATAAAATGATAAATGATACAATATGTTAGTGCATATGTCAGCAGCTAAATTAGGAACCTTTGTTTGCTTACTTACTACTAAAAGACAAGTTGTCCTTTATGTTCACTATTTTATTCAAGGACAAACTTGCTATAATAAACATATGTTTAATGTACCCTAATATTTTTTTGTTAAAATAAAGCCAATAATGCAAAGTTTCGTGTTCCCCTTTATTTAGAAAAGTATCGAAATAATTAATCTTGGTATCGGGACAACACTACATTATAGGGATGGGCGATACGGCCTAAAATCTATATCGCGACATAAGCGGTAACATATTACGTTATTTCTGGTTGTAATATTTTTTCAAAACTGTTAATAAATCACTTTGAATTAACTCTAAATATCTGGTTAGTTTCTGTTGTAACATGGTTCTATCTGCACTTCTGTTAAAATGTAATAAGTACTTGACATCAGTTTTGACTGATACTGCAAATGTGGATGCAGTATTGGATTGATACCTATATCAGTGCTAATAGTGATACTTAAAATGTTCTAAGTCATTTGAGTGATGGATTTTTGGATCAGATTTAGAACCAGACAAAAACCCCGAATGGCAGTTTAACAATATCAATTCATTTTAATTATGAATTGGATTAATTCCTACTACTGACTCTGATTTATCCTTTGGGTTTCTTCCCCAGAAAACCCTCCTGTGCCTAGGGACTCAGGCCTGAGTTGGTAAACAACAACAAAAACAATTTTGGGAAAATAAAAAATATTGATCCAAGCACTGTAGTATTGACCATATACCAAAACTATATTATATTGTTACTATCAATATTCATATGATCTACCCACCTCTGTTTATATTAAAGAGCTCTATCTTATTGGTTGAGATTGAGATTTAGTTTATTTAACAGGGACAATACATATTAAAGAACATTTGACATGTAACTCAGTGACATTATAGCCAATGGCTACTTTACATTTTCAGTCCCCTGGCAAGTTAGTGAAGTGTGTGAAGTGAATTATATTTATATAGCGCTTTTCTCGAGTGACTCAAAGCGCTTTACATAGTGAAACCCAATATCTAAGTTCCATTTAAACCAGTGTGGGTGGCACTGGGAGCAGGTGGGTAAAGTGTCTTGCCCAAGGACACAACGGCAGTGACTAGGATGGCGGAAGCGGGAATCGAACCTGCAACCCTCAAGTTGCTGACACGGCCACTCTACCAACCGAGCTATGCTGCCCCAAGTTGATGTTAAAATGAATACAAACACATTAACAAAAAGTACACCAATTGGCAATATTAAATGCAAAATTCCAAGGTTTAGTTGTAAAAGATTATGTTGAAGACACTCACTGTCACAAATGTACCTTTTGCATTTGATGAATACATAAAACAACTGATAAAATCCATATTTGAGTGTATACACTTTCATTTATACTAGTAGACTATCCACTGTGATCACAATATTGGTTTCCAAGCAGCCAATTGTTCAAGGTCTTATTAAATGCTGCCTGTGTTGCAATAGTTCCCTCATGTTTACTGGAATTGTGCTCCATGTTTGAAAATGAGCGTTGCCCAACCACACTTTTTCTTATACGGCACCCTCTGGAGCCGGACCTCGTTGTTCTGTTGGCCTTCCTCTTCACAACCTTTTTAAAAGGAGGCGGTGCTAGGTCGTTAAGAATTTTATATACAAGAACTGAATCAGCATGTTTTATTAGGTTTTCACAATCGAGTAGATTGTATTAGTCCAGTATTCTGTAATGATGACACATGATTGGACTTTTAATCCACAAACCCTGTTTCCATATGAGTTGGGAAATTGTGTTAGATGTAAATATAAACGGAATACAATGATTTGCAAATCCTTTTCAACCCATTTTCAATTAAATGCACTACAAAGACAAGATATTTGCTGTTCAAACTCATAAACTTTATTTTTGTTTTGCAAATAATAATTAACTTAGAATTTCATGGCTGCAACAAGTGCCAAAGTAGTTGGGAAAGGGCATGTTCACCACTGTGTTACATCACCTTTCCTTTTAACAACACTCAATAAATGTTTGGGAACTGAGGAAACTAATTGTTGAAGCTTTAAAAGTGGAATTCTTTCCCATTCTTCTTTTATGTAGAGCTTCAGTCGTTCAACAGTGCGAGGTCTCCGCTGTCGTATTTTATGCTTCATAATGCGCCACACATTTTGGATGGTAGACAGGTCTGGACTGCAGGCGGGCCAGGAAAGTACCCGCACTCTTTTTTTTTTTTTTACGAAGCCACGCTGTTTTAACACGTGCTGAATGTGGCTTGGCATTGTCTTGCTGAAATAAGCAGGGGCGTCCATGAAAAAGACGGCGCTTAGATGGCATCATTTGTTGTTCCAAAACCTGTATGTACCTTTCCGCATTAATGGTGCCTTCACAGATGTGTAAGTTACCCATGCCTTGGGCACTAATGCACCCCCATACCATCACAGAGTGGTATAGCTCGGTTGGTAGAGCGGCCGTGCCGGCAACTTGAGGGTTGCAGGTTCGATCCCCGCTTCTGCCATCCTAGTAACTGCCGTTGTGTCCTTGGGCAAGACACTTTACCCACCTGCTCCCAGTGCCACCCACGCTGGTTTAAATGTAACTTAGATATTGGGTTTCACTATGTAAAGCGCTTTGAGTCATTAGAGAAAAGCGCTATATAAATATAATTCACTTCACTTCACAGATGCTGGCTTTTTAACTTTGCGTCGATAACAATCTGGATGGTTCGCTTCCCCTTTGGTCCAGATGACACAATGTCGAATATTTACAAAAACAATTACAAATGTGGACTCGTCAGACCACAGAACAGTTTTCCACTTTGCTTCAGTCCATTTTAGATGATCTCGAGCCCAGAGAAGCCGGCGGCATTTCTGGATGTTGTTGATAAATGGCTTTCGCTTTGCATAGTAGAGCTTTAACTTGCACTTACAGATGTAGTGACGAACTGTATTTAGTGACAGTAGTTTTCTGAAGTGTTCCTGAGCCCATGTGGTGATATCCTTTAGATATTGATGTCGGTTTTTGATACAGTGCCGTCTGAGCGATCAAAGGTCAGGGTCATTCAATGTTGGTTTCCAGCCATGCCGCTTACATGGAGTGATTTCTCCAGCTTCTCTGAACCTTTTGATGATATTATGGACCTTAGATGTTGAAATCCCTAAATTTCTTGCAATTGCACTTTGAGAAACGTTGTTCTTAAACCGTTTGACTATTTGCTCACGCAGTTGTGGACAAAGGGGTGTACCTCGCCCCATCCTTTCTTGTGAAAGACTGAGCATTTTTTGGGAAGCTGTTTTTATACCCAATCATGGCACCCACCTGTTCCCAATTAGCCTGCACACCTGTGGGATGTTCCAAATAAGTGTTTGATGAGCATTCGTCAACTTTATCAGTATTTATTGCCAAATTTCCCATTTTCTTTGTCACGTGTTGCTGGCATCAAATTCTAAAGTTAATGATTATTTGCACAAAAAAAATGTTTATCAGTTTGAACATCAAATATGTTGTCTTTGTAGCATATTCAACTGAATATGGGTTGAAAATGATTTGCAAAAACAATTGCATTCCGTTTATATTTACATCTAACACAATTTCCCAACTCGTATGGAAATGGGGTTTGTAAATACTTTATTGACATATCATTTCCAGGTGTTTGCAGGCCAGATAAAATGATGTGGCGGGCCAGATCTGACCCCCCGGGCCTTGGGTTTGACACCTGTGCCCTAAGACTTAGGGGGAACACTTGTGTGATGCGAAACATATACTTTTTTTTTTTTCTCTCTCAAACTACTACTCAAACTTTGGGGTTCAACATCCCGCGAACACACTCTGTGATGGAAAGCATTTCCATAGAGATTAGGCATTTTCATTGGGGAAAAAAGAAAAAAAAAAGAACACTATGTCATGTGCGGAGCTTTGGTCCATGGGGGATGAGCATTTGGGCAAAATGGCCAGAAAAGATTCTGTGGGCTTCAGCAGTTCTGCCGGAATGATTGAAAGTGTGTGTGAGTGAGTGAGAGCAGGGGATCGTGTATTGCTTGCTGTTGCAGGACTTTAACAGACTAAAGATACAGAAGTATTGGGCCACCTTATCACTACACCTAGGAATTAACAATGAGAGATAATGTAGTTGTTACATTTGCAGATATCAATCAATCAATCAATCAATGTTTACTTATATAGCCCTAAATCACTAGTGTCTCAAAGGGCTGCACAAACCACTACGACATCCTCGGTAGGCCCACATAAGGGCAAGGAAAAATTCACACCCAGTGGGACGTCGGTGACAATGATGACTATGAGAACCTTGGAGAGGAGGAAAGCAATGGATGTCGAGCGGGTCTAACATGATACTGTGAAAGTTCAATCCATAATGGATCCAACACAGTTGCAAGAGTACAGTCCAAAACGGATCCAAGATATAAGCGCTATCCCTCTTCTCTGAAGACTTGCTAGCATGGTTGTGTGTTTACCTACAGTTAGTGCAGGGGTCGGCAACCTTTACCACTCAAAAAGCCATTTTGACCCGTTTCACAAAATTAAGAAGACAATGGGAGCCGCAACCATCCTCGCGAATATCTGCTGATGGCCACCCGGATAACAATAATAAGCGTGTGTTATGAAGCCATTTACTTTGATGCCTTCTACAAAAAGTACAAAGTTTGCCAGCCCAGTAACATGCTGTATGTGGCTTCCGCAGATACACGTACACGACTGCAAGGCATATGGTCAACAGCCATACAGGTTACACTGAAGGTTGTGATATAAACAACTTTAACACTCTTAACATAAAAGCAACATAACAATTACCCAGAATCCCATGCATCCATGACTATTCTTGGCTATATTATACACCCTGCTAGCACCAAACCCTGCCCCCTCAAAAATGGGATTTACGGTGGCAGAGGGGTTAGTGCGTCTGCCTCACAATACGAAGGTCCTAAATAGTCAGGGTTCAATCCCGGGCTCGGGATCTTTCTGTGTGGAGTTTGCATGTTCTCCCCGTGACTGCGTGGGTTCCCTCCGGTTACTCCGGCTTCCTCCCACTTCCAAAGACATGCACCTGGGGATAGGTTGATTGGCAACACTAAATTGGCCCTAGTGTGTGAATGTGAGTGTGAATGTTGTCTGTCTATCTGTGTTGGCCCTGCGATGAGGTGGCGACTTGTCCAGGGTGTACCCCACCTTCCGCCCGATTAGAGCTGAGATAGAGGCACCAACGCCCCCCACGACCCGAAAGGGAATGCAAGCGGCAGATAATGAATGGATGGATAAAAATAAAAAAAGTTTTATTATCATTTTTTTACCAAATAGTATATAGGCAGAATCAGTTTAAATCATGGATGTCAAACTCTGGCCCGCCCTGTAATTAAATGTGGCCCTTGAGGCAATATCAAATTAACATTAGAGCTGGCCCGCCGGTATTATACAGCGGCATTCACCGCTAATACTCATACTTGCCAACCCGCCCGATTTTCCTGGGAGACTCCTGAAGTTCAGTGCCCCTCTCGAAAATCTCCCTGGGCAACCATTAGCCCAATTTTCTCCCGATTTCCATCCGGACAACAATATTGGGGGCGTACCTTAAAGGCACTGTCTTTAGCGTCCTCTACAATCAATCAATCAATCAATGTTTACTTAAATAGCCCTAAATCACTAGTGTCTCAAAGGGCTGCACAAACCACCACGACATCCTCGGTAGGCCCACATAGGGGCAAGGAAAACTCACACCCAGTGGGACGTCGGTGACAATAATGACTATGAGAACCTTGGAGAGGAGGAAAGCAATGGATGTCGAGCGGGTCTAACATGATACTGTGAAAGTTCAATCGACAATGGATCCAACACAGTCGCGAGAGTCCAGTCCAAAGCGGATCCAACACAGCAGCGAGAGTCCCGTTCACAGCGGAGCCAACAGGAAACCATCCCAAGCGGAGGCGGATCAGCATCGCAGAGATGTCCCCAGCCGATACACAGGCGAGCAGTACATGGCCACCGGATCGGACCGGACCCCCTCCACAAGGGAGAGTGGGACATAGAAGAAAAAGAAAAGAAACGGCAGATCAACTGGTCTAAAAAGGGAGTCTATTTAAAGGCTAGAGTATACAAATGAGTTTTAAGGTGAGACTTAAATGCTTCTACTGAGGTGGCATTGCGAAAGTTGCTGGCACGGCCACTCTACCAACCGAGCTAAACCGCCCCAGGGGTTAAAACAGGGGCCTGTTGCCTAGTGCAGTGTTTTTCAACCACTGTGCCGCGGCACATTAGTGTACCATGAGATACAGTCTGGTGTGCAGTGTGAGATTATGTCATTTCACCTAACTGGGTTACAATTTTTTTTTTTTTTTTGCAAACCAGTAATTACAAGCCGCAAATAATGTGCCATTGTTGTGTCTGTGCTGTCTAGAGCAGGGGCGCTCACACTTTTTCTGCAGGCGAGCTACTTTTCAATTGACCAAGTCGAGGAGATCTACCTCATTCCTATTTATAATTTATATTTATTTATTTATGAAAGAGACATTTTTGTTAACAAGTTAATGGTGTTTAATGATAATACAAGCATGTTTAACACACAGATTCCTTTCTTTCATGAAGACAAGAATATAAGTTGGTGTATTTGATTCTGATGACTTGCATTGATTGGAATTAGACAGTGGTGTTGATAACGTCCGCATTTTCAAATGGAGGAGAAAAAAAAGTCCTCCTTTCTGTCCAATACCACATGAAAGTGGTTGGATTTGGCATCTCATTTGTCCAACTTGCATACTCCTTTTTAAACACTTTGTTATGAGAGTAGCATATGTGTGTGGCCCTTTAATGTCTGGCAGCAGGTGAGTGACGTCAGTGAGTGTGCGGGTGGGCAAGCAAGTGAGAAAGCGGTCGCTGAGGGCGGGGGAGAAATACATTGGCATCAAACTCCGTAGCTTGTGCACGCTAGCTTTCTGAGACTCTTATTTTGTTAGCACAGGCAGGATGAAACAGGTCTTTTATGGTGAAGACAGGAACTGTGCAGTCGGTCTTTAGAGTTTTGACAGTAGGTACGGAGTCTCTAGAAATAAAATGTGTTTCTCTGCGTCCGCCCTGTTAGTGATTTTTTTCTTAAATATGAGCTCGCAGCAGCCAGCGTCATCTCACAAGATCCTCGGGTGCCGAGAATGTCAGACAACTGACGAAAGTGAAGTCTTGGTATGATTGATGATTGCTCATTTTTATGTCTATTTTTTAATGCCTGGCTTGAGATCGACTGACACACCCTCCGAGATCGACCAGTCGATCGCGATCGACGTAATGCCCACCCCTGGTCTAGAGCTTGGCAGAGTAAACGTGTAATACTTTGCCATATAAGTGCTTTCTAGATGTCGGGAACATGGTTTGTCGTGATCACAATTTGCGGGAGGCAGTGTGCAGGTAAAAAGGTATCAAACGCTTAAACCAAAAATACCGTATTTCCTTGAATTGCCACAGGTCATATAGTACGCGCCTGCCTTGAATTACTGCCGGGTCAAACTCGCTTCGCAAAATAATTAGTGCATGCTTAGTATTACCGCCTGGTCAAACTCGTCACGTCAGGAGTGACACTTCCCCTGTCATCATTTTCGAAATGTAGGAGGCTGATTACCGGTAATTTGAAATCGCATAAAGGGAAGAAAATTAAGAGCTATTCAGTAGGATTTAAGGTCCAAGCTTACATCACACTCAAATTGTTACTGCATGCCTTTGGTAAGTGCCGGAGTGAGAAAAGGTTTTAAAATAATCAGCGCATGCTTACTTTTTACCGCATGCCTTTGGTAAGCGCAGGAGTGAGAAGAAGTTTTAAATTAATTAGCGCCCCGGCGGCAATTCAAGGAAAAACGGTAAACAAAAGACGCTGAGAAAGGGCATTGAAGCTTAGGGAAGGCTATGCAAAATGAAACTAAAATTGAACTTGCTGCAAAGTAAACAACAACAGAATGCTGGACGACAGCAAAGACTTACGGCGCGTCCACAAAGTACATCCGTACATGACATGGCGATCAACAATGTTCCCATAAAGGAGGATAGCGTCCATTTAACATTGTCTTGCTGGAATAAGCAGGGGCGTCCATGAAAAAGACGGCGCTTAGATGGCAGCATATGTTGTTCCAAAACCTGTATGTACCTTTTAGCATTAATGGTGCCTTCACAGATGTGTAAGTTACCCATGCCTTGGGCACTAATGCACCCCCATACCATCACACATGCTGGCTTTTGAACTTTGCGTCAATAACAGTCTGGATGGTTCGCTTCCCCTTTGGTCCAGATGACACAATGTCTAATATTTCCCCAAAAAATTAGAAATTTGGACTCGTCAGACCACAGAACAGTTTTCCACTTTGCATCAGTCCATTTTAGATGATCTCGGGCGGCGTTTCTGGATGTTGTTGATAAATGGCTTACGCTTTGCATAATAGAGCTTTAACTTGCACTTACAGATGTAGCGACAAACTATATTTAGTGACAGTGGTTTTCTGAAGTGTTCCTGAGCCCATGTGGTGATATCCTTTAGAGATTGATGTCGGTTTTTGATACAGTGCCATCCGAGGGATCGAAAGTCACGGTCATTCAATATTGGTTTCCAGCCATGCCGCTTTGCGTGGAGTGATTTCTCCAGATTCTCTGAACCTTTTGATGATATTATGGACCGTAGATGTTGAAATCCCTAAATTTATGATTTAAGGTCCAAGCTTACATCACACTCAAATTGTTACTGCATGCCTTTGGTAAGTGCCGTAGTGAGAAAAGGTTTTAAAATAATCAGCGCATGCTTACTTTTTACCGCATGCCTTTGGTAAGCGCAGGAGTGAGGAGAAGTTTTAAATTAATTAGCGCCCCGGCGGCAATTCAAGGAAATACGGTAAACAAAAGACGCTGAGAAAGGGCATTGAAGCTTAGGGAAGGCTATGCAAAATGAAACTAAAATTGAACTTGCTGCAAAGTAAACAACAACAGAATGCTGGACGACAGCAAAGACTTACAGCGCATCCACAAAGTACATCCGTACATGACATGGCGATCAACAATGTTCCCATAAAGGAGGATAGCGTCCGCTTAACATTGTCTTGCTGGAATAAGCAGGGGCGTCCATGAAAAAGACGGCGCTTGGATGGCAGCATATGTTGTTCCAAAACCTGTATGTACCTTTTAGCATTAATGGTGCCTTCACAGATGTGTAAATTACCCATGCCTTGGGCACTAATGCACCCCCATACCATCACACATGCTGGCTTTTGAACTTTGCGTCAATAACAGTCTGGATGGTTCGCTTCCCCTTTGGTCCAGATGACACAATGTCGAATATTTCCCCCAAAAATTAGAAATGTGGACTCGTCAGACCACAGAACAGTTTTCCACTTTGCATCAGTCCATTTTATATGATCTCGGGCGGCGTTTCTGGATGTTGTTGATAAATGGCTTACGCTTTGCATAATAGAGCTTTAACTTGCACTTACAGATGTAGCGACAAACTATATTTAGTGACAGTGGTTTTCTGAAGTGTTCCTGAGCCCATGTGGTGATATCCTTTAGAGATTGATGTCGGTTTTTGATACAGTGCCATCCGAGGGATCGAAAGTCACGGTCATTCAATATTGGTTTCCAGCCATGCCGCTTACGTGGAGTGATTTCTCCAGATTCTCTGAACCTTTTGATGATATTATGGAACGTAAATGTTGAAATCCCTAAATTTATGATTTAAGGTCCAAGCTTACATCACACTCAAATTGTTACTGCATGCCTTTGGTAAGTGCCGTAGTGAGAAAAGGTTTTAAAATAATCAGCGCATGCTTACTTTTTACCGCATGCCTTTCGTAAGCGCAGGAGTGAGAAGAAGTTTTAAATTAATTAGCGCCCCGGCGGCAATTCAAGGAAATACGGTAAACAAAAGACGCTGAGAAAGGGCATTGAAGCTTAGGGAAGGCTATGCAAAATGAAACTAAAATTGAACTTGCTGCAAAGTAAACAACAACAGAATGCTGGACGACAGCAAAGACTTACAGCGCGTCCACAAAGTACATCCGTACATGACATGGCGATCAACAATGTTCCCATAAAGGAGGATAGCGTCCGCTTAACATTGTCTTGCTGGAATAAGCAGGGGCGTCCATGAAAAAGACGGCGCTTAGATGGCAGCATATGTTGTTCCAAAACCTGTATGTACCTTTTAGCATTAATGGTGCCTTCACAGATGTGTAAGTTACCCATGCCTTGGGCACTAATGCACCCCCATACCATCACACATGCTGGCTTTTGAACTTTGCGTCAATAACAGTCTGGATGGTTCGCTTCCCCTTTGGTCCAGATGACACAATGTCTAATATTTCCCCAAAAAATTAGAAATTTGGACTCGTCAGACCACAGAACAGTTTTCCACTTTGCATCAGTCCATTTTAGATGATCTCGGGCGGCGTTTCTGGATGTTGTTGATAAATGGCTTACGCTTTGCATAATAGAGCTTTAACTTGCACTTACAGATGTAGCGACAAACTGTATTTAGTGACAGTGGTTTTCTGAAGTGTTCCTGAGCCCATGTGGTGATATCCTTTAGAGATTGATGTCGGTTTTTGATACAGTGCCATCCGAGGGATCGAAAGTCACGGTCATTCAATATTGGTTTCCAGCCATGCCGCTTACGTGGAGTGATTTCTCCAGATTCTCTGAACCTTTTGATGATATTATGGACCGTAGATGTTGAAATCCCTAAATGTATGATTTAAGGTCCAAGCTTACATCACACTCAAATTGTTACTGCAGGCCTTCGGTAAGTGCCGTAGTGAGAAAAGGTTTTAAAATAATCAGCGCATGCTTACTTTTTACCGCATGCCTTTGGTAAGCGCAGGAGTGAGAAGAAGTTTTAAATTAATTAGCGCCCCGGCGGCAATTCAAGGAAAAACGGTAAACAAAAGACGCTGAGAAAGGGCATTGAAGCTTAGGGAAGGCTATGCAAAATGAAACTAAAATTGAACTTGCTGCAAAGTAAACAACAACAGAATGCTGGACGACAGCAAAGACTTACGGCACGTCCACAAAGTGCATCCGTACATGACATGGCGATCAACAATGTTCCCATAAAGGAGGATAGCGTCCACTTAACATTGTCTTGCTGGAATAAGCAGGGGCGTCCATGAAAAAGACGGCGCTTAGATGGCAGCATATGTTGTTCCAAAACCTGTATGTACCTTTTAGCATTAATGGTGCCTTCACAGATGTGTAAATTACCCATGCCTTGGGCACTAATGCACCCCCATACCATCACACATGCTGGCTTTTGAACTTTGCGTCAATAACAGTCTGGATGGTTCGCTTCCCCTTTGGTCCAGATGACACAATGTCGAATATTTCCCCAAAAAATTAGAAATGTGGACTCGTCAGACCACAGAACAGTTTTCCACTTTGCATCAGTCCATTTTAGATGATCTCGGGCGGCGTTTCTGGATGTTGTTGATAAATGGCTTACGCTTTGCATAATAGAGCTTTAACTTGCACTTACAGATGTAGCGACAAACTATATTTAGTGACAGTGGTTTTCTGAAGTGTTCCTGAGCCCATGTGGTGATATCCTTTAGAGATTGATGTCGGTTTTTGATACAGTGCCATCCGAGGGATCGAAAGTCACGGTCATTCAATATTGGTTTCCAGCCATGCCGCTTACGTGGAGTGATTTCTCCAGATTCTCTGAACCTTTTGATGATATTATGGACCGTACATGTTGAAATCCCTAAATTTATGATTTAAGGTCCAAGCTTACATCACACTCAAATTGTTACTGCATGCCTTTGGTAAGTGCCGTAGTGAGAAAAGGTTTTAAAATAATCAGCGCATGCTTACTTTTTACCGCATGCCTTTGGTAAGCGCAGGAGTGAGAAGAAGTTTTAAATTAATTAGCGCCCCGGCGGCAATTCAAGGAAATACGGTAAACAAAAGACGCTGAGAAAGGGCATTGAAGCTTAGGGAAGGCTATGCAAAATGAAACTAAAATTGAACTTTCTGCAAAGTAAACAACAACAGAATGCTGGACGACAGCAAAGACTTACGGCGCGTCCACAAAGTGCATCCGTACATGACATGGCGATCAACAATGTTCCCATAAAGGAGGATAGCGTCCACTTAACTTAAATAGTCCAAAACAAAGCAGGTGAAGGGAATAGCGTTCAAGGATGACATGAAAGTGCTACAGGAAAATACCAACAAAACAGGAAAAGGCACCGAAATAGGAGCGCAAGACAAGAACTAAAACAGGACACACTGGAAAACGTCAAAAACCTCAAAATAGGTCATAACATGATGTGACAGGTGGTGTCAGTACACCTACTTCGAGACAAGAGCTATAGTGATGCACGGTTGGTTATGGTTTGAATTCATATCCAACAATTATCCAACAACTATCTTGCCGATTGTATTGTACCATATGTCCCGGCAAGAAATCTGCGTTCAAAGGACTCCGGCTTATTAGTGATCCCCAAAGCCCAAAAAAAGTCTGCGGGCTTTAGAGCTTTTTTATTTCGGGCTCCAGTACTCTGGAATGCCCTCCCGGTAACAGTTCGAGATGCCACCTCAGTAGAAGCATTTAAGTCTCACCTTAAAACTCATTTGTATACTCTAGCCTTTAAATAGACTCCCTTTTTAGACCAGTTGATCTGCCGTTTCTCTTCTTTTTCTTCTATGTCCCACTCTCCTTTGTGGAGGGAGTCCGGTCCGATCCGATCCGGTGGCCATGTACTGCTCGCCTGTGTATCGGCTGGGGACATCGCTGCGCTGCTGATCAGCCTCCGCTTGGGATGGTTTCCTACTGGCTCCGCTGTGAACGGGACTCTCGCTGCTGTGTTGGATCCGCTTTGGACTGGACTCTCGCGACTGTGTTGGATCCATTATGGATTGATCTTTCACAGTATCATGTTCTCATATGTTCTCATAGTCATCAGTATCATCAGTATCACAGTATCATGTTCTCATAGTCATCATTGTCACCGACGTCCCACTGGGTGTGAGTTTTCCTTGCCCTTATGTGGGCCTACCGAGGATGTCGTAGGGGTTTGTGCAGCCCTTTGAGACACTAGTGATTTAGGGCTATATAAGTAAACATTGATTGATTGATTGATTGAACAATTGCGAAAACAAGTTTTTGCTGTCAATATCGGCTGCTGAGTTTCATTTTTCAATGATTTCCTCGATGACGTGTGACATCATCGAGGGTTTCAACAGAGCTGTGTTTGTTAGCTTTAGCAGTTAGCCGCGATAGTTTGTCTCTCTGACGCCAGCAATTTTCAATCTTTTCACCAGATTGTGTTACTTCTGGGGCTTCACGGTGGCAGAGGGGTTAGTGCGTCTGCCTCACAATACGAAGGTCCTGCAGTCCTGGGTTCAAATCCAGGCTCGGGATCTTTCTGTGTGGAGTTTGCATGTTCTCCCCGTGAATGCGTGGGTTCCCTCCCACTTCCAAAGACATGCACCTGGGGATAGGTTGATTGGCAACACTAAATTGGCCCTAGTGTGTGAATGTGAGTGTGAATGTTGTCTGTCTATCTATGTTGGCCCTGCGATGAGGTGGCGACTTGTCCAGGGTGTACGCCGCCTTCCGCCCGATTGTAACTGAGATAGGCGCCAGCACCACCTCGACCCCAAAAGGGAATAAGCGGTAGAAAATGGATGGATGGATGTTACTTCTGGTAAGTAAAGAGATTGAATGTGCTTCGATCATACTTGCATACCGTCTCGATTTTCCCGGGAGACTCCCAAATTTCAGTGGCCCTCCCGAAAATCTCCCAGGGCAACCATTTTCCCGAATTTCTCCCGATTTCCACCCAGATAACGATTTTGGGGGCGTGCCTTTAAGGCACTGCCTTTAGCGTCCCCTCACCCCTAAACAGCCGCATGCTGTCCTCACTCAGGTCGTCACGTACGCTTTTCCTCCATACCTACTCAGTGGCCTAGTGGTTAGAGTGTCCGCCCTGAGATCGGTAGGTCGTCGGCCGAGTCATACCAAAGACTATAAAAATGGGATCCATTATCTCCCTGCTTACCACTCAGCATCAAGGGTTGGAATAGAGGGATAAATCACCCAAAATGATTGCCGGGCGTGGCCACCGCTGCTGCCCACTGCTCCCCTCACCTCCCATGGAGTGCTCAAGGGTGATGAGTCAAATGTAGAGAATAATTTCACCACACCTAGTATGTGCGGAGCCAGCAGGAAACCATCCCAAGCGGAGGCGGATCAGCATCGCAGAGATGTCCCCAGCCGATACACAGGCAAGCAGTACATGGGCACCGGATCGGACCAGACCTGTTGTCAACATGTCGTCACGTCCGCTTTTCCTCCTTATTAACAGCGTGCCGGCCAAGACACATAATATATGCGGCTTTAACACACACACACACACACACACAAGTGAATGCACAGCATACTTGGTCAACAGCCATACAGGTCACACCAAGGGTGGCCGTATAAACAACTTTAACACCGTTACAAATATGCGCCACACTATGAACCCACACCAAACAAGAATGACAGACACATTTCTGAAGAACATCCGCACCGTAACACAACAGAACAAATACCTAGAACCCCTTTGCAGCACTAACTCTTCCGCTATCCCCCGACCCGCCCACCTCAACCCCGCCCCCCCATCTCCCGAATTCTTAGGTTGGCAAGTATGGCTTCGATGGCTGTCATATCTTCTTGTCAACAAACGGTGTATTGTTTGGATAGCAAGTTGGTCGCTTCAATCATGCGCGTATGTTGTTGTCTGCTGTGTCACAGCGTGATGTAGGGGTGTTAAAAAAAAAATGTGGGTTTTCGAACATGCGTGCGAGCCCTTAAAGTTGACTAATCGCGGCATCACCTATGGTCACTCACCTTAACAAGTTTTAAATATATCACAGCACGTTTTATTGAGTCGTAGCAGTCATATTCTGTTTTTGAATCAAGTTAAAATGTTTTATGTTTTTCTTTTTAAGTTTGACTTTGTTGTCTTTATGGCATCCTGCTGAGTTCCTGCTTGCTGTGCTATCAGTGCGTCTGATAAATTCCACCTCAACAAGGATGCGATTAGCCTATTGATTTTTATTTTTTTATTTTTTTTTGCTGACTCCCTGCCTTGCATGTTTTAATTCCTATGACAAACCGTTACAATCAACAACGTCAAATGCAAACACGCTTTGAGTACTTTGCCTCTGAATAGGCAAAGTACTGAATGGGACTGCGTGGCGCAGTGGGAGTGTGGCCGTGCGCAACCCGAGGGTCCCTGGTTCAAATCCCACCTAGTACCAACCTCGTCACGTCCGTTGTGTCCTGAGCAAGACACTTCACCCTTGCTCCTGATGGGTGCTGGTTGGCGCCTTGCATGGCAGCTCCCTCCATCAGTGTGTAAATGTGTGTGTGAATGGGTAAATGTGGAAGTTGTGTCAAAGCGCTTTGAGTACCTTGAAGGTAGAAAAGCGCTATACAAGTACAACCCATTTAATAGTTGAGGACGTGCAAATGTATTCTCGCAATCCACTGAGCATTTGTACAACATCCTTGGCACATTCAGTTCGGGGCTTCAAATGCCATACCTGTGTATTATATCCGTATGAACGTTTGTTTGTTCTCTGTGGATTACTTCTCACTGCAGACTGAAGCAGAAGTCTCAGTCGGTGGACATTGCCAGTCAAGGCTTCTCCCCGACTCTGGTGCCGGCTTCACCCCTTGACAAACCTGCATCACCTGTTGCCAAGACAACCACCGTCCTCGCGCTGCAGGAAAACAACACCACCAACTCCCAGCGCCGCAGTCCGCGTTGTGGGGAGCTGAAGAGAGGCTACACCATTGGTAAGTGACTTGTTGCTTTGCTCGGGGGTGAAAACACTATGCAGGAGTATTACGCTCCTTGTGCCGTAGTTAGGACAAAATATACATTTGTATATACACAAACTGGCCACAACATTATAGTGGGCGAAAGTAACTAAATATAAATAAGTTCTGAATACCTTTTTCTAAACATGTAATAGCGCCCTTTAGTCACCGTCACCCTGTTTTTAATCTGATATAGTAATACTTGCTGAGTGGACACAATACTGAACAGCACACTTTTATTGGTTTGGTCTCCTCTAGATCAGAGGTCGGCAACCTTTACCACTCAAAGAGCCATTTTGACCCGTTTCACAAAATAAAGAAAATAATGGGAGCCACAAGACTCTTGAAATTTATAATGAAATAAGACTGTATACAGAGTTTTTTTGTTGCTTTGTGCTATGTATAAACTAGGGGTCTCAGACACGCGGCCCGCAATTAAATATGAAGATTAAATGTTAGTGCAGCCAGTGAGTTTTATATGAATGCCACTTTTTAGCATCAAGCATATTATTCCTCACGATTTGTCCGGGAGACTGGCGGGTTACAGAGTGACTATTCCCTCGGACGTCTGGTGAGTTAAACCCAATCAACACAAATAAGGGCGTGCTACGATGGCAATGTCTTTACGGCCCTCCACAACTTTTAAAAACACATACAAACGTGTTGTATGTGGCTTCTGCAGACGCACACATGCGACTGCAAGGCATTCTTGTTCAACAGCCATACAGGTCACACTGAGAGTGCCAGTCAAAACAACTTTAACACTGTTACAAATATGCGCCACACTGTGAACCCACACCAAACAAGAATGACAAACACATTTCGGGAAAACATCCCCACTGTAACACAACATAGACACAACATAACAAATACCCAGAATCCCATGCAACCCCGACTATTCCAGGCTATATTATACACCCCGCTACCATCAACCCAACCCCCTTCCCCCCTCCTGCGTATATTAGAGGATGTTATGAGTATTGTCATTGTAGCCCGCTTTTAATGTTGCTGTCCGAGTGAAAATCGCAGTATGCAAACCTCAGGCAATTTTAGGGAAAGTCACTGAAGTCAGAAATCTCCCACTGAATTCGGGAAGCTCAGCAAGTTTACAGCTGAGCCACACCAGAGTGATTAAAGAGCCGCATTCGGCTCCGGAGCCGCGGGTTGCCGTTCCTTGCTCTAGATAGATAGATAGATAGATAGATAGTACTTTATTGATTCCTTCAGGAGAGTTCCTTCAGGAAAATTACAATTCCAGCAGCAGTGTACCGAGTTGAGATCAATTTAAAAATTAAATAATGGGGGTAAAAACGGAAACAAAATAAAGAAATATTACAATTAGAATAAAAATAAAAAGCAAACAATGTGAATAGAAATATAACAGTAAAATAAGAATATAACAAGAGAAACTAGGCAGTAGGGACCATGTTAGGGTGGACAATACTACTGGAGTATTGAAATATTTATTTTATTTAGCCATTTTATGCTTGACAATGCTTAGTTTAGGACCAAAAAATTGTAGAATAAGCTTAAAAAAAATAAAAACATATTTAAAAATCCGCGATGTGCTGAAGCGGGAATATTTGAAAGGCGATGTGTGGAGAGACGACTGTGTAGAGCAGGGGTGCCCACACTTTTTCTGCAGGCGAGCTACTTTTCAATTGACCAACTCGAGGGGATCTACCTCATTTATATATATCATTTATATTTATTTATTTATGAAAGAGACATTTTTGTAAACAAGTTAAATGTGTTTAATGATAATACAAGCATGTGTAACACATATAGATGTCTTTCTTTCACGAAGACAAGAATATAAGTTGGTGTATTACCTGATTCTGATGACTTGCATTGATTGGAATCAGACAGTAATGATGATAACGCCCACATTTTCAAATGGAGGAGAAAAAAAGTTGTCCTTTCTGTACAATACCACATGAAAGTGGTTGGTTTTTGGCATCTAATTCATCCAGCTTCCATACACTTTACAAGAAAAACATTGGCGGCAAATTCCGTAGCTTGCTTGATTGACATTCACGGCACCCGAGGGTCTTGTGAGATGACGCTGGCTGCTGCCAGTTCATTATTATGGAAAAATGACAGAGAGGAAGGCGAGAAACACTTTTTATTTCAACAGACTTTCGCGCCGTCCCTTCCGTCAAAACTCTAAAGGCCGACTGCACATTCCTATCTTCACAATAAAAGCCCTGCTTCATGCTGGCTGCGCTAACAAAATAAGAGTCTCGGAAAGCTGGCGTGCACAAGTGATGTGCACGCCAGCTTTCTGAGGGATCGCTTGTGCACGCCAGTTTTCCGAGACTCTGTATTTAGTTAGCGCAGGCAGCATGAAGCAGGGCTTTTATTGTGAAGATAGGAAATGTGCAGTCGGCCTTTAGAGTTTTGACGGAAGGTACGGCGCGAGAGTCTGTTGAAATAAAAAGTGTTTCTCGCCTTCCTCTCGGTCATATTTTCATAATAATGATCTTGCAGCAGCCAGCGTCATCTCACAAGACCCTCCGGTACCGTGAATGTCATTTAAGTGACGTCTTGGTGAAGATTGATGATCACTAATTTTTAGGTCTATTTTTTTTTAAAAGCCTGGCTGGAGATCGACCGACACACCCCCCGCGGTCGACTGGTAGCTCGCGATCGACGTAATGGGCACCCCTGGTGTAGAGTATTTGCACTGTTGTTTTTCGTTGTCTTTCTGGGGCGAAATGATTATTTGGACATATGCTTCGGTAGTTACATTCTTAATTGTAATTTTCCCTAATCTGGAAAAAATTTCAGCACAAGAGCATTTTACAATTCAGAAAAAATACACTTACTATAAGAATAAAATATCTGTACAGTACAGGCCAAAAGTTTGGACACACCTCCTCATTCAAGGCATTTTCTTTATTTCCATGACTAATTTACCTTGTAGATTGTCACTGAAGGCATCGGAACTATGAATGAACACATGAGGAGTTATGTACTTAACAAAATAATTTATATTCCAGTTTTTTCAAAATAGCCACCCTCTGCTCTGTTTACTGCTTTGCACACTCTTGGCATTCTCTCGATGAGCTTAGAGCACACCTGTGAAGTGAAAACCCTTTCAGGTGACTACCTCTTGAAGCTCGTCGAGAGAATGCTAAGAGTGTGCGAAAGAGTAATCAGAGCAAACTTGTGTTCAGTTATTTCAATTTTTTTTTGTTAATGCATAACTCCACATGTGTTCATTCATTGTTTTGATGCCTTCAGTGAAAACCCACAATTTAAATAGTCATGAAAATAAAGAAAACGCATTGAATGAGAGGGTTTGTCCAAACTTTTGGCCTGTACTGCAAGTATCTAAAAAGTATACATAAAACTAGGAAATGATGCAAATGTGAATACAAAATAGTAGTACACTAGCTTGTGTGTGTTAACGATTGAACCACTTTAAATATCTGCTTTAGAACAATGAACTGGATAATTGCTGGGCAATAACCAATACTATCTGCATAAAAAAGGTCTCGCAAATGAACAGTTTGCAACTGCGAATTGGTTAACATCGTTGACTTAAAAGAGCCGTTCGAAAGACTCGATTTGTTCGCGAACGCCTCATGTCTACTGCATGATAGTTATCTTTTAGACATTTTGTTTTAGTTTGGTTTCCTAGTAAAAATAATATAAATTACAGACAATGAGGACATCCCCATAAACATAGTATCATCTATTTTTTTTATTAACCTTGATTTAACCAGGAAAGTCCCATTAAGATAAAAAAATAATAATAATAACACATTTCAGGGAGTCCCAGCCAAGAAGCAGCAAAAGATAGTTACATAAAAATGCATGTCATGCACATTAAGAAAACAGTTACAATTTAAAAAACATAATCTTAAATGCTCAAAATCCAGACTTAAAAGTGTTCAATGAAATCAATTCAGTTCTTTTCCAGTTGTTTTGCAACATGTTCCTTGTAGTGAATTGAAACGTGAAGTGAATTATATTTACATAGCGCTTTTTCTCGAGGGACTCAAAGCGTTTTACATAGTGAAACCCAAAATCTAAGTTACATTTAAAGTTAAAGTACCAATGATTGCCACACACACACTAAGTGTGGTGAAATTTGTCCTCTGCATTTGACCCGTCCCCTTGATCGCCCCCTGGGAAGTGAGGGGAGCAGTGGGCAGCAGCGGTGCCGCGCCCGGGAATTATTTATGGTGATTTAATCCCCAATTCCAACCTTTGATGCTGAGTGCCAAGCAGGGAGGCAATGGGTCCCATTTTTTTATAGTCTTTGGTATGAGTCAATAACGTGTTTTTTTGGGTTTTTTTTTTTTACATATGTAGCATAATGTACAAAAATACAAGGAATTGCTATTGCGACATCTAGTGGACACATTTACAACAGTAGTTTACATATGTAGCATAATCTACAAAAATAGAAAGAATTGCTATCGTGACATCTAGTGGACACATGCTATTGCGACATCTAGTGGAGACATTTAGAACAGTAGTTTACATATGTAGCATAATCTACAAAAATAGAAAGAATTGCTATTGCGACATCTAGTGGACACATGCTATTGCGACATCTAGTGGAGACATTTAGAACAGTAGTTTACATATGTAGCATAATCTACAAAAATAGAAAGAATTGCTATTGCGACATCTAGTGGACACATGCTATTGCGACATCTAGTGGACACATTTAGAACAGTAGTTTACATATGTAGCATAATCTACAAAAATACAAGGAATTGCTATTGCGACATCTAGTGGACACATTTAGAACAGTAGTTTACATACATAGCATAATCTACAAACATAGAATTTCTATTGCGACATCTAGTGGACACATTTAGAACAGTAGTTTACATATGTAGCATAATCTACAAACATAGAATTTCTATTGCGACATCTAGTGGACACATTTAGAACAGTAGTTTACATATGTAGCATAATCTACAAACATAGAATTTCTATTGCGACATCTAGTGGACACATTTAGAACAGTAGTTTACATATGTAGCATAATCTACAAAAATAGAAAGAATTGCTATTGCGACATCTAGTGGACACATGCTATTGCGACATCTAGTGGAGACATTTAGAACAGTAGTTTACATATGTAGCATAATCTACAAAAATAGAAAGAATTGCTATTGCGACATCTAGTGGACACATTTAGAACAGTAGTTTACATATGTAGCATAATCTACAAAAATACAAGGAATTGCTATTGCGACATCTAGTGGACACATTTAGAACAGTAGTTTACATACGTAGCATAATCTACAAAAATAGACAGAATTGCTATTGCGACATCTAGTGAACACATGCTCTTGCGACATCTAGTGGACACATTTAGAACAGTAGTTTACATATGTAGCATAATCTACAAAAATAGAATTTCTATTGCGACATCTAGTGGACACATTTAGAACAGTAGTTTACATATGTAGCATAATCTACAAAAATACAAAGAATTGCTATTGCGACATCTAGTGGACACATGCTCTTGCGACATCTAGTGGACACATTTAGAACAGTAGTTTCTTTAATTTCAAAAAGTTGGCTCATTTTTATACTGAGCAAACTCATCCCGCGGGCCGGATAAAACCTGTTCGCGGGCCTGATCCGGCCCGTGGGCCATGGATTTAACACTCCTGTTCTAAATAAAAGTATACCAATGACCCAGCCTTCTGGAGGACAAAGAAGGCCATCCCACTCTAGAATACAGCTCTCAACACTAAAGTCTAGGGGTGTGCATAGCGGTTCAACTAAAGCAGTGGTTCTCAAATGGGGGTACGAGTACCTCTGGGGGTACTTGAAGTTATGCCAAGGGGTACGTGAGCTTTTTCAAAAATATTCTAAAAATAGCAACAGTTCAAATAGCCTTTATAAATATATTGATTGAATAATACTTCAACAAAATATGAATGTAAGTTCATAAACTGTGAAAAGAAAAGCAACAATGCAATATTCAGTGTTGACAGCTAGATTTTTTGTGGGCATGTTCCATAAATATTGATGTTAATTTCTTTTTTTGTGAAAAAACATTTAGAATTAAGTTCATGAATTCAAATTGTTCTCTATTACAATCCTCAAAGAGGGCACTTTAAGTTGATGATAACTTCTATGTGTAGAAATCTTTATTTATAATTGAATCACTTATTTACTTTTCAACAAGTTTTTAGCTATTTTTTTCATATATTTTTTTCCAAATAGTCCAAGAAAGACCACTACAAATGAGCAATTTTTTTGCACTGTTATATAATTTAATAAATCAGAAACTGATGACATAGTGCTGTATTTTACTACTTTATCTCTTTTTTTTCTACCAAAAATGCTTTGCTCTGATTAGGGGGTACTGGAATTAAAACAATGTTCACAGGGGGTACATCACTGAAAAAAGGTTGAAAACCACTGAACTATCCATCCATCTTCTTCCGCTTATCCGAGGTCGGGTCGCGGGGGCAACAGCCTAAGCAGGGAAAATTCTGAACTCCGATCTCCTCCCATGTCGGAGTTTTTGCCTCAGCGACCGCTGAAGCCGCACACCGCTTGGCCTGTCGGTACCTGTCCACTGCCTCCGGAGTCCTATGAGCCAAAAGGACCCGATAGGACTCCTTCTTCAGCTTGACGGCATCCCTCACCGCTGGTGTCCACCAAGGGGTTTTAGGATTGCCGCCCCGACAGGCACCAACTACCTTGCGGCCACAGCTCCGATCAGCCGGCTCGACAATAGAGGTGCGGAACATGGTCCACTCGGACTCAATGTCCAGCACCTCCCTCGTGACGTGTTCGAAGTTCTTCCGGAGATGGGAATTGAAACTTTCTCTGACAGGAGACTCTGCCAGACGTTCCTAGCAGACCCTCACAATGTGTTTGGGCCTGCCAGGTCTGTCCGGCATCCTCCCCCACCATCGCAGCCAACTCGCCCCTATATCGGTAGAAATTTCCGCCCCTCATTTCTATTTATTATTCAAACACTAAACACATGTTTCATTTAGCACATTTTAAGCTTCAAAACCAATGCAAAAAAAAAGTTGCGAGGGAGATGTAATTCCCCCTTTTAAATGGACTTTCTGTGAGCTTATGCTTGTATCTGAGGCTATGTTTCTGTGTGACACCATAGCCCCCCACATCCCGCCATCTCTATAACTGCACACGGGCCAAGGTTGGGATTTCAGGAGAATCCTGAGGTTTTAGAGTAGCGCTATAGAGAAAGTCTAGAGTAGGTGAAGATGTGTCATTCTGCTGAGTTGACACTATGATAAGCTCACTACACAGTCATCACGTATCGACTGCCGCCTGGTCGAGGCCCTGCGGTTATATATAGCCGATTGACCTGCCTTCATACCAGTTCAGTTGACAATCAGCGGAGGATAAAGATGAGATAATGGGTCCACTGTTGACATTTTACCTTCTCTCATCATCCATGATCTGTTCAATGGCATATGCAGGCTTTTAAAAGAAAGAAAGATCGGAAGTAATTCAACCATTAAATGAAATGTGGCCGTGGCTTTTTCTGTCTCTATATTTAACCGCTTAGTAACAAATTATACAAGCTTCTCTAAAGAATGAGTCATAGTAGTTAATCATTTACCGTAGCTTATTTCTACCTGGATAACAGGTAGAAACATTCCGAGTTAACAGACAGTAGGACTGTCTTCAAAGCAGGATTTCCATGGTCTAATCGGATTTGCTTATTGTCGACAATCAGCCAAAGCTATCTGACTGGCAGGGATGTAACGGTATCAAAAATCTCTCAGTGGATGGATGTTGATAGTCCAACTCATACTGACTGGTATACACAGGCTATGGAAATGATATCAGTAGAAAAACTGCATTTAGTTTGGATAATAATTGGTCATATATTGGAATATTTTCTACGGCTTATTCCCTTCGGGGTCACGAGGAGTGCTGGCGCCTATCTCAGCTACAATCGGGCAGAAGGCGGGGTACACCCTGGACATGTCGCCACCTCATCACAGGGCCAACACAGATAGACAGACAACATTCACACACTAGGGCCAATTTAGTGTTGCCAATCAACCTATCCCTGGGTGAATGTTTTTGGGAAGTGGGAGGAAGCCGGAGTACCCGGAGGGAATCCAGGCTGTCACGGGGAGAACATGCAAACTCACAGAAAGATCCCGAGCGCAGGATCGAACCCAGGACCTTCCTATTGTCAGTAACTACAGTTGGTCGCTACATCTGTAAGTGCAAGTCAAAACTCTACAATGCAAAGCCAAACCAATTTATCAACAACACCCTGAAACGCCGCCGGCTTCGTTGGGCCCGAGCTCATCTGAGATGGACTGATGCAAAGTGGAAAAGTGTTCTGTGGTCTGACTAGTCCACATTTCAAATTTAATTTGGAAACCGAGGATGTGGTGTCCTTCAGAACAAAGAGGAAAATAACCATCCGGATTGTTAAGGCGCAAAGTTCAAAAGCCAGCATCTGTGATGGTATGGGGGTGTATTAGTGCCCAAGGCATGGGTAACTTACACATCTGTGAAGGCACCATTATTGCTGAAAGGTCCATACAGGTTTTGGATCAACATATGTTGTCATCCAAGCAACGTTATCATGGACGCCCCTGCTTATTTCAGCAAGACAATGCCAAGCCACGTGTTACAACAGCATGGCTTCGTAGTAAAAGAGTGCGGGTACTTTCCTGGCCCACCTGCAGTCCAGACCTGCTCCCATCGAAAATGTGTGGCGCATTATGAAGCGTAAAATACGATAGCGGAGACCCCGGACTGTTGAACAACTGAAGCTCTACATAAAACAAGAATGGGAAAGAATTCCACTTTCAAAGCTTCAACGATTAGTTTCCTCAGTTCCCATACGTTTATTGAGTGTTGTTAAAAGAAAAGTGGTGAACATGCCCTTTCCCAACTACTTTGGTTATTATTTGCAACAAAAAAAAAAGTTTGAGTTTGAACATCAAATATCTTGTCTTAGTAGTGCGTTTAATTGAATATGGGTTGAAAATGATTTGCAAATCATTGTATTCCGTTTGTATTTACATCTAACACAATTTCCCAACTCATATGGAAACAGGGTCTGTAGTTTTTGCTTTTGTTCTGTTATTTTCTATTATCGACTTGATAAAATGTTTTTTGTAATAAAAGGGAATGAGGAAATAATATAAAAACAAATTGATATTGTTACACGTGCCATCTTTTGTTTTGTCTGATTATGATTATGATCGAAAATTCATTAATATGAACAATGGTATGACCGATATCGCCCCTGTAACCACGTTGTATCAGATTTGTAGTGAATGTCCAAATCCAATGTAAAGTATCAAATAACGGAAGAATAAGTGCTTAGTACATTTGAACAGAAGTTTAGAATCACGTCACAGCAGGAAGTGACCTAATATTAACAGTCAATTAGCAAGTACTTTGTCATTATTAACCATTTTCAATCAGTCAAAGTTTACTTAAATATCCATCTATTCATCCATCCATTTCCTACCACTTATTCCCTTTTGGGGTCGCGGGTGCCTATCTCAGCTACAATCGGGCGGAAGGTGAGGTACACCCTGGACAAGTCACCACCTCATCGCAGGGCCAACACAGATAGACAGACAACATTCACACACTAGGGCCAATTTAGTGTTGCCAATCAACCTATCCCCAGGTGCATGTCTTTGGAAATAAAATATCCCTTAATCACAAATGTCTCAAAGGGCTGCATAAACCACAAGGACATCCTGTTTCAATGTTACAATATCGTTTTATGTTTCAGTAAGTCTCTCAGTTGCTTTCCAGCAATTGTCTTTTTCTCTTTCGTTCTCGCTCTGGCTCCAGCTCCAACCCCGTCTCTCCTCCTGGCTGCTGCTTATAACAGAGCAACAGGTGATTAGATAACAAGGCCCAAGTGGGCCGTCTATGCATCTGTCGCTGGTTTCGAGGCTGATCCTGGCAACACCCCGCTTCGCTGCAGGTCCGCAGGCCACGCCCCCTTCAGAATAACAATGTTATTACAAAAAATAAGAGACCTATTATACTCTAGAAATGTTGGTCTTACTTAAAAAGGCACACGTTTAGTTGTGTTCAGTGTTAAAAAAATATTATATGGCTCTTACGTAAATACATTTTAAAATATTTGGCTTCTTGGCTCTCTCAGCCTAAAAGGTTCCCGACCCCTGAGCTAGGGCCTCCTCCGCGAAGGCTGATCCATGGCGACCTGATAACCTCTCTCAGGAGAGGGGGGCAGAGTAGATTAGAGAGACAGCAGATCACATGGTCTAACATGGGGTCTATTTAAAGGCAAGAGCAGTGGCCTCGCCAGACAGATTTCACTGGGGCACGTGCCCCAGTGTTGATCTGCAGTGCCCCAGTAAAAATGTCAGCAATAAAAAAAAAAATAATAATAATTTCAGGTGGTTAATCAAAGATCCATACAACATAATCTGATATGATTTCATAGTTTAAAGCACTATTTATGTATTTTTTATTATAAATAAGTGCTAAAAATGTTTTTGCTTGCGCGCTTTGCACGCTCACATGAATTATTTGTGCCCCAGGTGTGCCCCAGTACAGTATTAGGTCTAGTGACGCCCCTAGGCAAGAGTATACAAATGATGGTAAATGGGTGGTACCTGTATAGCGCTTTTCTACCCCTTTTTAGGAGCCCAAAGCGCTTTGACAGTATTTCCACATTTGCCCATTCACACACACATTCACACACCGATGGTGAGTGTCTTAAGATGGGACTTAAATGCTTCTCCTGAGGTAGCATCTCTCTTACCATTCCATAGTACTGGAGCTCGAATAGCAAACACTCTAAAGCCTCAGACTTTTTTTTTAAAACTCTGTAAATCACTAATAAGCCGGAGTTCTTTGAACCCAGATTTCTGGCCAAGACGTCTCAGCAAGATATGATGGAGCGAGGCCGTTTAGTATTTCATACGTAAGTACGAAAACCTTAAAGTCGCAGTGCAGGTGAGCCAGCATAGGCGTAATATGATCAAACTTTCCTGTTCTTGTCAAAAGTATTTTACAAAGTCAAGTCGTCGAAAGTCTGAGTTTGGATAGAACATAATACATCTGGAAATGGTGCAATATGTTACCACTTACGTCTGCGGCTAAATTACAACCTTTTAGAGCCCGTTTTCATCCATCCATCCATTTCCCACCGCTTATTCCCTTTCGGGGTCGCGGGGGGCGCTGGCACCTATCTCAGCTACAATCGGGCGGAAGGCAGGGTACACCCTGGACAAGTCGCCACCTCATCACAGGGCCATCACAGATAGACAGACAACATTCACACACTAGGGCCAATTTAGTGTTGCCAATCAACCTATCCCCAGGTGCATGTCTTTGGAAGTGGGAGGAAGCCGGAGTACCCGGAGGGAACCCACGCATTCACGGGGAGAACATGCAAACTCCACACAGAAGGATCCCGAGCCTGGATTTGAACCCAGGACTGCAGGAACTTTGTCGTATTGTGAGGCAGACGCACTAACCCCTCTCCCACCGTGAAGCCCCAGCCCGTTTTCAATCAGTGTTAACTTATATAGCCCTAAATTACGTGTCTCAAAGGGCTGCACAAACCACAACAACATCCTCTGCTCAGATCCCAGAAAAACTCAACTCAATGGGGCAATCAGAAACCTTGGAGGGGAACGGAGATGTGGGACCCCTCCCCGCCCCCCTTTCGACCGGTGCAATGGACGTTGAACGGATCTATCAATCATTCAATCAATGTTTACTTATATAGCCCTAAATCACTAGCATCTCAAAGGGCTGCACAAACCACAACACAAACCACTACGGCATCCTCGGTAGGCCCACATAAGGGCAAGGAAAACTCACACCCAGTAACCGTTCGAGATGCCACCTCAGTAGAAACATTTAAGTCTCATCTTAAAACTCATTTCTATACTCTAGCCTTAAAATAGACTCCCTTTTTGGACCAGTTGATCTGCCGTTTCTTTTTTTTGTCTCCTATGTCCCACCCTCCCTTGTGGAGGGGGTCCGGTCCGATGTCCATGGGTGAAGTTCTGGCTGTCCTTAGTCGGGACCTTGGATGGACCACTCGTCTGGAGTCGGGACCCAGGATGGACCGCTCGGCTGGGGACATCTTTGCGCTGCTGATCCGCCTCCGCTTGGGATGGTTTCTTGCTGGCTCCGCTGTGGACGGGACTCTCGCGGCTGTGTTGGATCCACTATAGACTGAACTTTTCACAGTATCATGTTAGACACGCTCGACATCCATTGCTTTCAGTCCCCTAGAGGGAGGGGGGTAGAATAATATTGTGAGAGTCCAGTCCATAGTGGAGCCAGCAGGAGACCATCCCGAGCGGAGACAAGTCAGCAGCACAGAAATGTCACAACGGATGTACCGGACAAGCGGTCCACTCCGGGTCCCGACTTTGGACAGCCAGCTTAGCATCCGTGGCCACCGAACCTGTGCCCCCCTCCCCCTTCACGAAGGAGAGGGGGGCAGAGCAGAAAAGAAGCGGCAGATCAACTGCTCTAAAAGAGGGTTCTATTTAAAGGCTAGAGTATACAAATGAGTATTAAGGAGAGACTTAAATGCTTTTACTGAGGTAGCATCTCGAACTGTTACCGGGAGGGCATTCCAGAGTACTGGAGCCCGAATAGAAATCGCTCTATAGCCAGCAGACTTTTTTTGGGCTCCAGTAATCAGTAAAAAGCCGGAGTTCTTTGAACGTAGATTTCTTGCCAGGACATATCGGCAAGATAGGCTGGAGCTAGACCGTGTAGTATTTTATACGTAAGTAGTAAAACCTTAAAGTCACATCTTAAGTGCACAGGAAGCCAGTGCAGGTGAGCCAGTACAGGTGTAATGTGATCAAACTTTCTTGTTCTTGTCAAAAGTCTAGCAGCCGCATTTTGTACCAACTGTAATCTTTTAATGCTAGACATGGGGAGACCCGAAAATAATACGTTACAGTAATCGAAGACCAGACGTAACGAACGCATGAATAATGATCTCGGCGTCGCTAGTGGACAAAATGGAACACATTTTAGCGATATTATGGAGAACTTTGAAATGGTTCTATCACTATTTATATAGCAAATAACATGATATACATTTTTATCGCAGGAGGCTGAAGTATATATTGCAATATAGCGTTTAGGCCATATTGCCCATCCCTAGTACATATACTGTAAATAGAGGAAGGAAACTTAGGACACTTAAAGGCCTACTGAAAGCCACTACTACCGACCACGCAGTCTGATAGTTTATATATCAATGATGAAATATTAACATTGCAACACATGCCAATATGGCTTTTTTAGTTTACTAAATTGCAATTTTAAATTTCGCGCAAAGTATCCTGTTAAAAACGTCACGGTATGATGACGCGTGCGCGTGACGTCACCGGTTGTAGCAGACATTTTTTTCCAGCCCGATCCCAGCTATAAGTCGTCTGCTTTAATCGCATAATTACACAGTATTCTGGACATCTGTGTTGCTGAATCTTTTGCAATGTGTTCAATTAATAATGGAGACGTCAAAGAAGAAAGATGTAGGTGGGAAGCGGTGTATTGCAGCTGCCTTTAGCAACACAAACACAGCCGGTGTTTCCTTGTTTACATTCCCGAAGGTGAAGCTTTACTATGGAACAGAGCGGTCAAGCGAACATGGTTCCCGACCACGTGTCAACCGGCAGGTTTCGGTGAGAAAAGTGTGTTTATAAGTCGGCTCTTACCGTAGACATGAGCGGAGCTTGCGTCGTTCCTCGTGCACCTGTCAAAGAGGCAGCTGCGGACTGTCTTGCCTCCTCCGACCGGCCACTCCCGAACGTTGGATGCTTCCACCGTGGAAGAGGGGGGGAAAAAAGCTCAGCCCGGCCCGACCGGCTGCCTTAGCTTCGCCTCGTCAAGACCATGGCGGTCACCATACGCGTGGCCACACCCCTCCAATTTCAGGTGCGACAGTATAATCTCACTACAACACTAGTAACACAATAAGCAGATAAGGGATTTTCCAAAAGTATCCTAGTAAATGTGTCTAATAACATCTGAAACCCTCCCACTGCTCTGTCTTTTTTTTTTTCTTCTAGTCTTTCACTCTCACTTTCCTCATCTACGAATCTTTCATCCACGCTTAAATTAATGGGGAAATTGTCGCTTTCTCGATCCGAATCGCTCTGGCTGCTGGTGGCCATTATTGTAAACAATGTGAGGATGTGAGGAGCCCTACAACCCGTGACTTCACGCGCACATCGTCTGCTACTTCCGGTACAGGCAAGGTTTTTTTATTAGCGACCAAAAGTTGCGAACTTTATCGTCGATGTTCTCTACTAAATCCTTTCAGCAAAAATACGGCAATATCGCGAAATGATCAAGTATGACACATAGAATGGACCTGCTATCCCCGTTTAAATAAGAACATCTCATTTCAGTAGGCCTTTAATGGAATCTCAGTGTGGCTGACAGTGTTGCAGCCTTTGTGTTCCAGTGCCTCAGCTGACATTTGCATTATTATATCCAGCCTGCAACTCAACAATCCCTACTGTGTACTGGAACACTAAACATTAAAAGATTACAGTTGGTACAAAATGCGGCTGCTAGACTTATGACAAGAACAAGAAAGTTTGATCACATTACGCCTGTACTGGCTCACCTGCACTGGCTTCCTGTGCACTTAAGATGTGACTTTAAGGTTTTACTACTTACGTATAAAATACTACACGGTCTAGCTCCAGCCTATCTTGCCGATTGTATTGTACCATATGTCCCGGCAAGAAATCTGCGTTCAAAGGACTCCGGCTTATTAGTGATTCCCAAAGCCCAAAAAAAGTCTGCGGGCTATAGAGCATTTTCCGTTCGGGCTCCAGTACTCTGGAATGCCCTCCCGGTAACAGTTCGAGATGCCACCTCAGTAGAAGCATTTAAGTCTCACCTTAAAACTCATTTGTATACTCTAGCCTTTAAATAGACTCCCTTTTTAGACCAGTTGATCTGCCGTTTCTTTTCTTTTTCTTCTATGTCCCACTCTCCCGTGTGGAGGGGGTCCGGTCCGATCCGGTGGCCATGTACTGCTCGCCTGTGTATCGGCTGGGGACATCTCTGCGCTGCTGATCCGCCTCCGCTTGGGATGGTTTCCTGCTGGCTCCGCTATGAACGGGACTCTCGCTGCTGTGTCCTGGATCCTCTTTGGACTGGACTCTCGCGACTGTGTTGTATCCATTGTGGATTGAACTTTCACAGTATCCTGTTAGATCCGCTCGACATCCATTCCTTTCCTCCTCTCTAAGGTTCTCATAGTCATCATTGTCACCGACGTCCCACTGGGTCATTATTGTCACCAATGTCCCACTGGGTGTGAGTTTTCCTTGCCCTTATGTGGGCCTACCGAGGATGTCGTGGTGGTTTGTGCAGCCCTTTGAGACACTAGTGATTTAGGGCTATATAAGTAAACATTGATTGATTGATTGATAAACAGGGATGAACACAACCGTCTCACTCAGCCTGACTCTGAGTGTTCCCACTTACACTGAGTGTGTTTCAATTGTCTGTCCTCACTACATGAGGACCACATCCCCTATTTTTCCAAAGCTGATGCATGTCCATGCGAGATTTGCCTTCTTTTGCATGTGCAGCCTCTAGGAATATCCGTGTATGAGAAGGTTAGATAAGCATGTAAAAGACTGTTGCTTCTTCTTTGTATGACAAGCCTGCACAAGATTTCAATGTAGCTAATGGCTTTTAAGTGATGCGCGCCTCGATCGCTCACTTGACCTTGTTGTCCTTGGTCATATTTCCTGTTTGAGACCACAAGGTGCAATAGTAGGAAGACTTGTCTGAAGGACAAATACAGTAGACAGGGCATTGGTAAACATGACGGCGCCAACCTTGTTTGTAGTCTTAAGGAGAAACACATTATGTTCTGAGATGATTGATATTTTCTGTTGAAAGACAAGCAACAACCTGCATGTAAAATATATAAAACACAAGGACACACACATGTTTAAAGTTAATAGCCATGTCCTTGTAATATCCTCCTGACAACCGCCGTCCTCTGCAGTGGACATTTTACATCAATCAATCAATCAATCAATGTTTATTTATATAGCCCCAAATCACAAATGTCTCAAAGGACTGCACAAATCATTACGACTACAACATCCTCGGAAGAACCCACAAAAGGGCAAGGAAAACTCACACCCAGTGGGCAGAGAGAATTCACATCCAGTGGGACGCCAGTGACAATGCTGACTATGAGAAACCTTGGAGAGGACCTCAGATGTGGGCAACCCCCCCCCTCTAGGGGACCGAAAGCAATGGATGTCGAGCGGGGCTAACATGATACTGTGAAAGTTCAATCCATAGTGGCTCCAAGACAGCAGTGAGAGTCCCGTCCACAGGAAACCATCTCAAGCAGATCAGCAGCGTAGAGATGTCCCCAACCGATACAGGCGAGCGGTCCATCCTGGGTCCCGACGAGCGGTCCATCCTGGGTCACCAGTGAGTGTCCTCTTACAAAAATACACGCTCAGCATGCTCAGAGCTCAGCAGCACAGAATCCGACTGTCAGACGGCGTCGAGCGTGGAATCTTCATTTTTCCTCTCGCTGGTGTTGCGTTCATGCTGGTGGAGCCTCAGCATTTGCCTGAAAATTTGTAAGAGGACACTCACTGGTTGTCGGGAGGATATTAAATCATCAACGTTGCAGTGTATCTGGAAAGTATTATTCACAGCGCTGGACTCTTTCCACATTTTGTCATGTTGCAGCAGACCTGGGCAAATAAAGACATCCGTTGAGCTTTTCAATACGGCCCGCCGGACATTCCCTAATCATTTTTTTTTTTTTAGATCTTTAAGATGGATATTGTAGCTGCCATTATGTTGTGCAGTCATGTTTTTTTTAATGACCGTAAGTCTTGAACTATACAAAGTAGGGGTGTGGGGGAAAAATCGATTTGAATTTGATTCGCGGTTCTCACGTTGTACGATTCCGAATCGATTCTCATTTTTTTTAGAAATCGATTTTTTTTTTTTTTTTTTTTTATCAATCCAACAAACCACTACACAGCAATACCATAACAATGCAATCCAATTCCAAAACCAAACCTGACCCAGCAACACTCAGAACTGCAATAAACACGACACAGAACAAACCAAAAGTAGTGAAACAAAAATGAATATTATCAACAACAGTATCAATATTAGTTATAATTTCAGCTTGCAGTGATTAAAAATCCCTCATTGACATTATCATTATCCATCCATCCATACATCATCTTCCGCTTATCCGAGGTTGGGTCGCGGGGGCAACAGCCTAAGCAGGGAAACCCAGACTTCCCTCTCCCCAGCCACTTCGTCTAGCTCTTCCCGGGGGATCCCGAGGCGTTCCCAGGCCAGCCGGGAGACATAGTCTTCCCAACGTGTCCTGGGTCTTCCCCGTGGCCCTTATAAAAAAAAAAGCAAAAAAAAAAAAGTGTGACAGTGGCTTACACTTGCATCGCATCTCACAAGCTTGACAACACACTGTGTCCGATATTTTCACAAAGATAAAATAAGTCATATTTATGGTTAGTTTAATAGTTAAAACAAATTTACATTATTGCAAACAGGGGATAAAACATTGTCCTTTACAATTATAAAAGTTTTTT